>NW_023596420.1:4629553-4668073 GCF_011947565.3 Pollicipes pollicipes | reverse complement strand
TCATGCCCTGCGACAGGTTTTCAACGGTTTGCCCCTTGTCCATGTTATTTCTACTACTTATCTTATATATATATATATATATATATGTATATGTATATGCACACATATGTATATATATGCATGTACATATAAATATATATATATATATATATATATATATATATATATATATATATATATATATATATATATATATATATATATATATCGTGTGTGTACTTCTAAAACGGATTCGTTCCAAATGTGTTGCTAGTCGCGTTATGTGTTGATTATGAAGGTGGCTGTCATTTCACGTTTTGTTACAGTCTCTGAACTGAAGATGTCATCAACGGTTAAGGTTACTGACCCGGACCTTTGTGATGATGCTTAAAGGTGTCATCAGAAGTCATTGACATGTTCATAACGACTGCGAGTGCCGTTTCTCGTGACATGAAAACTGACGCACACAGGTCACCATTGGAAACTATCGTATTTTTTCCGTCAGTCATATCTCTGGTGGTGTTGAACAACGCACATGCCCATTTTGATTGCGGAGATGGAGTTCTGCCGTCTTAAAGCCATCATTCATCCTGATAAGTCACGTTAATTAAATGGAAAGTGATATGGCAAGCCGGACTTCTATGACTTTGTCCGAATCTGGGCCACCAGCGGTAAATGGCGAGCTGGCCATTACGATTTTGTCCGAGTCTGGGCCACCAGCGGTAAACGGCGAGCTGGCCATTACGACTTTGTCCGAATCTGGGCCACCAGCGGTAAGCGGCGGCCTGACCATTACGACGCATATCGTTTCCCTTCGGATTGACAACTGACTTACAAAGGCCGCTGTTTCCGGCCAAGTACGAGTCCACTGAATCCGGACACCTATTGTTTTACTCAAACTGGTGCTACAAGTAGAGCTATGAATGTGCACTTATGACTGTGCGCTTAATTTCTGTCACCCGGAAAGGTTTTTAATGGAGAATCATCAAAATGTAATGGCATCGACCCCGATTATTCTGCTCAGGCTTGTTGGAAGCATTCGACCACGTCGTTTTCTGTCAGGATGAAAACGGACCATTAGAGATCATCGCAAGTTAATGACATCCACCAGGGGCCCTACGATCGTGCCCAGACTTGCATCACTAGAAGCACGAAATCAGCATGCTGATCACAAACTGGAACAAAGCTTTCAGAGATCACAAAATTTATGGGCCGTGGATTGCAGACCGCCCCCGTTTTTCAAACATGCCACGAGGGGTTTTCGACATCATGTGGGTTACGGTGGTGCATGACTTTCCTCGTCACATTGAAAAGTGTGACCTCAAGCGGACACCAGGACTCGACTTTGTCAGAAGTCACTATGATACTAAAATACACAAAATGCGCACCTTGGGGGGGGGGGAGGGGGAGCTAGAGTCTCGGGCGAGGTACTGGCAGAGCAGCAAGCCAAGATCTCTTTTGGTCGGGCTCTCACGCACTGCGTCCCCACGCAACCGAATGGAAATCAGGGCCTATCACGACACTTTTGGCGGGAGCGAAAGTGAGTTGTTTTTATTGTTACGTTTGAACGTGAGGAGTGGAACCGAACATCTAAGGACTCGAAAACCTGCCCCATGATGGCAATGGCCTGAGCAAGGAATCCTTACTCAAAAGGAAAAGTTGGACATCGTCAGTACGGGACCACGTGCTCCTGAGAGGTGTAAAGGAGTTAAGGAGAGGTGTAAGGAGAGAGTTGTCTGTTTCTTTATCTGAGTTCCAAGTATCACTGAGGATAAGTTTAAACGTATCAAACGTGATCGGTGTATAAGTCGCTGAACTGAAATCAGGGCATCTCTCCAGAAATACTAATAGGACAGAAGGCAGCCGCCGAAAGTAAGCGTCGAGGGGTTCAAGCATCAAGCACCAGCTGCCACCGACGTCACCCCACCGCCTCACGCCGCGGTCTCAAACCTTCATGTCAGCGAACTTGGAGCACGTCGTAAGCATGTGGCCATTGTACCGGTTTGTGTCGGGGTTCCCGCGTTGTTTGCAGAAGTTTATATAATTCTGAAACACTGATGGAAAGGCGTCTCTGGAACATTTTAAACATTGTGAGAGCAATGGGAGCGTTTCCCGAGCCCCTCCAGTGTCCTATTCAATGACGGTATGATACTGAAACATTCCTAAATTCTTGCAACGCAGAGGGTTTATTTGCGCAATGTTCTGGAACATTTTGAAACGATGTCAATCTCTGGAGGTTTTGTAACCTTGCAAGGTCGCTGGTGACTATCATCTTTCTATATTTTTGCGTTTTTTTATGACAGTGGTGTAACCTTTATTCAGCCTGGCAGGATTGCTAAGAATTTTCGCTCAGCATCGTACTACGCCTTTTGTATCTGAAGTCTCCACTTGTACCTGAAATTTGTGACGCACCTTAATGGCAAAATAAAATAGTTGGCTGTTTTGTCGGAGTTTGTCATTAATATATCTGTTAATCTTCCGTTAATAACATTACACTTAATGTTAATGTGGCCAAATTTATTATTAGTATAATACCAGATGCAACTTATATCCGGTGTTTTCAATTAAAGCGCATTTAGTTCTCAAGCGGCAGGTATGGTTGCATCCTCGGAGATCACTTTCTGACCCAATCCACAATAACTGACCACAGTAGACAAAGGTAGTATTCTCATGGCATCATTGTTACCCATTTTGAAAATGTATATAAGTCTCCTGACTGCCTGCAGGAATTGGCTTCTACGAATTGATGAGACTCGTTGAAAGCGATGTCCCTGTATTGGCTTGCTGGTGGTCTTCAGCTCCAGCCGAAGTAGCGGCCAAAATTGTCCAAAGAAGTTAGGATCTGACGGCTGTTCCAATCGATGGACACCATTTTCATGGCTGCGATCGGCCAGATCTCGTTGTTATTGCAGCGCGGGCTGCCCCGATCGATGGACACCATTTTCATGGCTACGATCGGCCAGATCTCGTTCTCATTGCAGCGCGGGCTGTTCCGATCGATGGACACCATTTTCCTGGCTGCAATCGGCCAGATCTCGTTATTGCAGCGCACAGGCAGCCCAAATCGCTGAGAGTTGGGTGCAGTTAGGCAAACGATGCAATCACACATGCTGCTACACAGAATCTAATCCTCCACGTTTCACCATCATCACTGTAGGTGGTTGTCCTAGACATTAATGCATGCATGGGTTTCAGTCTGAAAGACGATTGAAATTTGTGCTTTATTTTACGGGAAGTGCTGAAGTAAATTGTGTATAAGGTTTGAAAAGTTAAAGAGTGGGGCTTGAAAGGGTTGGGGCAAAATAGAGACAAAGCATTAAACGTTTCGGATCAGTACCCGCAGATACAGTAATCATATTTCTGTGCCGTTAAGACGTGCGTTGAATGGAAAATTGTTCGTCCTCTTTATGTGCGGCGAATATTTCCGAATTTTGAGCGTTATGAGAAGTATAGAGGAGAAACGTCTGTGCCAATTAGATGTGCTACAACTCTTTTGAACTCACTGTGATATCGTTGCGCGGAGTCGTGCGATAATTTGTTCCATATGCGGTTGATATTCGGTATGGACGATCTTAGGAAAGATCTTCCATACCGAACAAGGTTGCGATATGTAGCGCAGCAAATTCAGGCCATGGTTGTTGACAAAGGCAAGTTTAGAGAACCTTTCATGCGGATGCGACAACGGGGTTTTAGACAGAGTGGCGCTACTTTGGGATGGTTTCTGAGATAACTAGACAAGTGAGGCGATGCTTGCGACCAAATCTACTGATCCTGCTGCTCAGTTTCTGAAGTTAGGCTCGAACCACACACCTAACGATAGTGAGACAAACGATGTTTCAAATGAGCCAGGTCTCCCCGCCACATTTGCCAATTAACAAGCGAGCCATGATAGGCCAGGTCACGTTTTAAATGTGCTCTTAGTCCAGTTTTTAAACGTTACGTTCAATCTTGCAGCGCATGTTCTGTTCAATCCGTAAAAATGACTGGCGCATTGGATGGTGCTGGTGATTTTTGTCTCCGACAATATCCTACTTTTGGAATTTGCTTTCAAAGTAAATCAATGCCGTGGTGTTGTTGAAGACGATGGTTTCCACTGTTAACGTGTGGAATAACTTACCGTGAATATATCTCTTGCGCGAAGGCACAGTGATGCCAGTGGTAGGGCAGAAAGATATTGCAGTTATTTGAATGGAAAAGTATTCCATACGCTGGTTGGATAATATTCATGTGATGAAACGGGCTCAAGCACTGCACTAATCGTGTTCTAAGTTCCGCTACGGTTTCGGTATGACCCGAAACGACATGCTCAATCATCATCACCACGTCCTGCACTACTACTGATCTAGATTTGGGCCAAATCGTAGGGCTCTGGGCCATCGACAAATGTAAACATGCACCTGCGCAGGCACACATAGAATGTTTGCCCGCCATTTGCCATGTTTGTCATAGAAATAGAATGTTACACCTTGTTTGGCCTTACTGCCATGCGGAGTACCGGCAATGTTTGACTTAGTGTAGGGGCTGAGCCGCACGTATGGGAGACCATTGGTACGGGTTCGGTTCCCCGCACCGCCCGCCCCTCGTGCCAGAATGAGAGAGGGGCCACGCCATATAGTCCCAACAACCGAATGTGACGCATAACCCAACCACGTTGGCATGCGGCCAGAACTTTTGAAGTCGGCCAAAAACCATCTGCGTGATCAAACTGAGCAGCTTTACGAGAGACATGACTTTAAGCAAGGTCATGGGGACCAAGCAGCTCTTCATTGACCTTGAAAGATCTGGATAGACCTGTGGTAAGGTTTTGCGTGAGGGAAAACGGCGACACCATCGTAATCACCATGTTGAACAGCAATTATCACATGTTTGAGCAACATCTTGAGGTTCCGGTTTTCTGTGTCCTGGGAGTTAGACGACGCTCTGCAAGCTGCAGTTCGTAAAGTGGGTGAAAGTGGGATCAACGCACACCACGATTCTCATCATGTTGAACACTTTTAGTGCCAGACGTTTGAGCGAGATTGAACGTGACCCCTGTTCGAAAGTGAATATTAGGGACGATTGTGGAGCTGACAGACGTTTTAGGTCGACGGTGTTTTACCAAGGGATTTGTGCGATGCTTTGAAGACCTCTGTACCTGTGCTGTGATTTGCTTTGAAGTAACGTCATACCTGTATGACTGAGTGTACATGGGCCTATGCTTTGTGGCGCAGTTCTGTTTTGGGATAAAGTATGTCAGCTAAGTTTGTGTTCTGGTCTCGTTTCAGGTTGATCAGCGCCGCCATTTGCACGTTGATGGTGACGATCATCTACTTGGGTTTGGAAACCTTTTACTACAAAACAGCATACTGTGGATTCACAACTTTGTTTCCGATCATTATATCAGGTAAAGCGATGGTGCCATTTGCTAATAGGAATCATATCGCGTTTAAATACTTGACGGGAGTAAGGAAAATGACGTTAGTACTGCTAATGTAATATTTCTTGATATGATAAGGATTTGTTTCGATAAAAATGTGTTAATACCTTGTCCGTAATGTCCGTTGTACTGCGTTTTTGAATCGAGTAATGTGAGAGGTGTTATACCACAGAATCAACACCGACATCGCGGCGAAAAGGTACAAATGTAATTTTATTGGCCTTGATCGCCGCATGACCAATGGAACAGCGTTATTTTAGCGGCGTTTTATGGCGTCATGGATGCCTGGGCGACCTTGAAATAGTCGACAAGGAAGTAATCGTCACATCTGGGTGGGTGGGAAGCTCAGAAACTGGAGGTTTTGGTCTTTAGAATGGTGAACTACACGAATTATCTTCAACATGGTTGTTCAGCTTAACACCCCATGTCAAAGTGAGGCACCCCTTTAAGGTTCGAGTACTCCGTAAATTACGACAAGAATAAGTTAACGTTCCGTTATTGCCGTCACTGGCCTCGGAAATCGTCTGGCCCATACTTGGCGGGCGATCATTGATCAATTCAATGTTAAACGTTTCACTTCACCGTGGCCTCATGATCGCTCCACCGCTAAGGAGTTGAATCACGGTCAATAACCTGTCTCTACGAGGTCACACTCGATCCAGAAACCGAACAGTCCGTCCAGGGTTTTCGCAACCCACTGCGTACGTTGATTTCCACATAGTCCTGTTATTTCGGTACCCTGCCGCCGCCCCGGCCCGTTCACATTGACACACAAGCCAAGGTCGCCTGCCGCCCGACATACATGTCCGTCAAGTTAGCGCCATATTTGTATTTGAATTCAGTGTCTAGTTCAGGTTTCCATTAGATTTCTCACATGGTCAAATTCACGGAGTTATCCACGAATCTGCAATCCTCTTTTCATCGTCTCTTTGTTTGACCTCTACAGGTCGACAAAAGATCAAAACCTTGCTAACCTGGCATTTTTCTAAGCATTTCAAGTTCATGTGTCATTCATTCACATGTTTCATTTATTCATTTAATAAATTTCATTTATCTAGGAAATCCAGCAAAGTGGGTATCATTTGCCCCATATGATGCCGACTTTCGTCAAATCTGCAGAAACTCTCAAGGTCAATGTTGCATACCCGAACAGTTCTTCACTTATGAAGTAACTGCAACAAAAGGGTGTCATATCGTTGCTCGTGATGTCCGCTTTCGTCATACTTGTAAAACTATCACAAAAAACGTGGTGTCCCAGCATTTATTCGTTTACCAAAATGATGCGACAGAGGGAATAATTATAATGCTCGTAATGTCTGCTTTTGTAACAGCCGCAAAGACTAGCTTTCAAGGTCAACTGTCAAGATCACACAAATCGTGGTACCTTGTCATTTATTTGTGTACCAAAGAAATGCAAAAACAAATGTCGTCATCTTAATGCTCAAGATGTCCGCCATCGTCACATCTGCCAACTACAAATTTCAAGGTCCAATTTTTAGGTCGTAATTCGCGGTACCGTAGTAATTGTTCGCAACCCAAGAAATACGACAAATGGAGGGTCATACTGATGCTCGGGATGTTTACTTTCGCCATACACAGAAAAAGGAGCGTTCAAGGTAACATAAAACACGGTACACTGCTCTTTTTTTTGTCTATTCAAGAGATACAACGAAAAAAGTCTTCATGTTACTCATGGGGATATCGATATCGAAAATATCGAACCCCGTACCTCTGGTTTCCCACTGCGCGTCTGGGAAACCAGAGGTACTGGGTTCGATTCCCCGCGGTATCCGCCCTTCCTGCCAGGGTGAGAGGCAGGCGACGCCATATAGCCTCAGCAGCTGAGTGCGTCATAAAGCCCCAATGACACACACACACACAAGATCACAAAGGAGTGTCCAGGCATTTATTCATTTACCAAGCAAGCACAGCAACTTGGGTAACATAGCAATGGTAGTAGTATTCACTTTTCCACCTAAGGACTTTCAACGTCAAAGTCAAGGTCACACCAAATGCGTTTCCCTAGCATGCATTGGTTTACCACAGAACTACAACATAAGTATCGTAGCGATGCTCATCATGTCCACTTACATCACGTCTAGAAAACGTAACTCAAGATCAAAGGTCAATGTCACAGAAACGCGGTGCTTTGGCATTTATTCGTTGACGGAAGAAATACAACAGAATGGGTCCTGATCAGAAGTGATCCTCATTATGTCTGTTTTCGTCACACATGAAAAACTACCTTCGAGGTCAAAATGTGAGGTCCCGGAAAACACTGTACCCTGGCATTTAGTCGTATGGCAGACAAATTAACAACTCAGTACCATCGTGATGCTCGTGATGTCCACTTTTTTACTCCGAGAAAAATAAGTTAAATGCCAGAGGTCAAGGCAACGCAGAACGCTGTACCATGGCATTCCTTTTTCTAAGAAATGCAACTAAATCGTGTCGTACTAATGCTCGTGATGTGTGCCTTCGCCTGCTTGTTCGCCTTTGCTTCAGTTGCTTTTTTAGCGTAAAAGTTTCAGAGTGCCCCTCCTATGTGACCTTGATCTTTGACCTTGAGATGAAATTTTTGAAGGTGGGACGACAGATATGGCGAGAAGCAAGATAATGTCCGTCAAGTTAGCATCTTATTCGTATTTGAATTCAACGTTGAGTTCGTGTTTCCACAAAATTTACCCCATAGTCAAACTAATTCAGTTATTCACAATCCCGCAACGTTTGTTTTCCATAAGTCACCTATTTTGACCTCCGCTGGTGATTAAAAGGTCAAAACTAGGTTGTCTTAATATGCCTTAGGTTATTCAAACAAATCCAAGAAAATGGGTATCATGTTGATCCTTGTAATGTCGACTTTCGTCATATCTACAGAAATTCATTGTCAAGAAATCGATCTAGGTCTAGATCGGTCTGGTCTAGAAATCCGTCTGAAGGATTTCTTGATATCAGGGGCCGAAATCCTTGTCAAAGATTTCAATCGAAATTCGACGCATGAAAATGAAGTGAACGAGACGACTATGGTATGATAAATTATGCAGGTTGGGCTCATGGTATATATGGTTCATGATATTGTGAATAGGTTTGTGGTTTTGTCGGCACGAGCATGTGCACATCACCAAAAGACAACTGTGCTGTCCTCAGCGGTGACGCTCGCATGGATAGCGTGCGCTCCACGCTACTTGAAGACGCGCGAGATCGACGAAGAGGAGCTGATGAAAGTGATGCTGCCGCGCAGGAAAAAGTGGAACAAGAAACGAGACTGATCTGCCCCGAGCCTCATGCAGCGCCAGCATCAATGGGCGCACCGGCCACTGTCGTTTGCTTGCCATCGCTAGTCTCCGGTGTCACGCTCTTAGCACCCAATGCGTGTTCGTCGATTTTAGTGAACATCCTTTTCGTCCGTGCGTGTTTTGTTTGACTTGTCGAACAGCTCCTTTTTGATGGTTGCCGGTATCGCTACAAGACGCCGTTTGCGGCGTGGGACGAGAGAGTGAACGGGAACGTGTGGTGCTATGCACTTAGTATGAAAATGTAACGGAACGGGGCTCGTGCGTTTTGGAACCAGAGCAAATGAAAAACACCTTAATGCTTCGCAATGTTCTTTTGTCTTGCGGTTAGCGACCAGAGATCAGCTGGTCAGATTCGCTTATGTTGTACGTTCGCGCTCGAAATTGCAAAAAGTGTTGTTAATGCCCTCGACTTGATAACCGTTGTTCAAAACACGGAGTGGTAAGGGGAACTGATGATGCGCCCTCTCCTGCCGTTTCCAGACTTCTGAGATAGAGCCTGGCCTAAAAACAGCAGCTGATTGATCTCAGCGGGATCGCACTATTGCTAGTCAGTTTAATGTTGCTAGGGCAATAACCGACTCCGCTAGGTCGGGTCAAATGTATAATTTCCTTGAAAGTCGAACCTCTTCAGGTTAACATGCCCATATGTACGAGACCATGCCTCGCAACGACACGAAACTTAGACAGACGTGCTCCCTGTATATACCTTCGTACATTTTCATGCGGTCAGGTTTATTTTTGACATTCACTTGCGATGCAGGGTTCCGTTTAAATAGCCAGTGCAGGCCTACCGCGCGCATTCCGCGGAATGGCCTGTTGCCGCCGGGTGCGGACGCCGACCGTGGATCGCCGTGCAGTGTTCTTAAAGAATCGTGGCACCTCAGAAACCAGATGTGCTAGGGTGACGTTTTTTGTGTCAAAAGAAGCCCGGTGGGTGCCCCAGAGACTTTCCGAAAATTGGGGGCGCGATGCACATGACGAAGACGTAACCTCAGAAAATCATGCGGGTCGTATCGCCCCCATCGCCCTCCTATCAGGGGCGTGAGCCGGAGGAAGTGTTCCACATTTGTGTGGGCTTTTGAAACTTAAATGGCCATTTTGGAGACTCATTCGGTGCAGTTCACAGCACCGGCCCTTCTTCAAGGGCTAAAGCCTTCTAGTTTTCTGAGCTACGCGCCTGGGAAATGTGCAGGCTATTTCGTGCAGACTATAACAATGTAACTCAAGCACCTATAACTCCATAACAACGTCATTTCAAATCATGGCATACCATTGGCCATGCGACGATCAAGGCCAAAAAAATCGTGAGTTGATGTCTAGAGTAGTTTTGCCACTTAAGAGTAGATCATTACTTAGAACTAAGCTTTTTTGATATGTGATGCTCGCTTCAGTATCTTTAAATGTGGAACACTCAACTTTGTTTAATTTTCACAATTTGTAGTGCCGTTACACACTTTCGCAACCAACGTTGGCCTCTTTTCTTTGGCTTTCCTTGGCTGTACTGGCGTCGCTCTGGGCCAGGCAACGTTGAGCTCGCCTGAAGTCTTGCAAACGCTACATTGTTCTGTACCATGCTTGATTTCCCCCTGTATCGCCTGCTTACATGAGCGGCCTGAGGGGCGCACGTGGCTGGTTGCATGCGTGGACCCACGCCAGGAAATAGGTTGTACGCTCTGTCTCTCGTCAAGCGGTGATGATAGTGTCGTAGCGACCCTTGTGGAAATCGCAACCGTTTTTTACGTGTTCATCGTTTTTCGCCGGTGACAATTTCTTTCGTAAATCGATGTCAAATTGTTATCCACCTAAATTTGGTGGGTAAATGCTGCCCACGGTTGCTACAGCTTTACAGCCAGCAAGCATGTTGCTTGCAACATCTTGAATTGGTAAGGTCGTAATTTGAAGGAACTATGTCGTTTGTCGTGGAGCACTTCCTGATCCCCTAAACGTTGTTGCAAAGGCATAAGCGCTATAATGCATGCTTGTCGGAAGTGGGCCACTGAAGCCGTTTTTTCCAGCTAGATGACATTACAGCAAGGCACAGGCTCAGGTCTTGCTCCTATAAGGTGTAATCCGTGTTTGCATAGCCGTGTGATGATGCACTAACGGTTATCGCGATTTGGTTATGATCGATGCAGACGTCTTTTTTCGGTTGCACGGTTATCCTGAATGACATGTCCATTGTCAGTGAGATCAATTCGTGCTATTGTGTGCATTGCCATGTAGCCATTGGGCGGCGTTTTTATTCCGTGTATTGGTATCATTCATATTGTTTTTGTGGGTGTGACCTTACTTTTGCGCCGCTTACCCTTCGCGTTTTTTGTTGTAGGATTTTGATCATTTTCCCTTGTAGTAACACTCGTTTGTTTTGGTCTTTATTGTGGTTTTGTATCCAAGAGCAGCACTGAACAAGCGCCAACGCCGGTGGATTCCTCTGCGAATTGCTGGTGAAATGTGATGGATCCGCCCAGTCCAGTGTGCCTTAGGTAGTGTGACGTTCTATGAGGCGACCAGAACGTCACGTGCATTTGTATTGTATCTTTATGCATGTGGACTTTTTCGGAAGTTTCGGTACGGTTTGTTTTCAATCATGTTTCTTGAACCTGTTTTGAACATTGGTTTAGTTTTGTGACATCTGCACCATTCAAAAATCCTGGTTGGAAAGGATGTCTCCAGCCGTCTCTGCAGCTCAGTCTGTCGAGCGTTGTACACTGATCACTGTGTAGTAGACACGCTGGTTTGGACCTCCGAAATCGTGTTTGTGGTAGTCTTTCAACGGTCAGCTGAAATGGCGACTAGTCAAGAGAGGTAGGCTGAAGCGGGTAGCCGTCCCATGGCATCGATATGTTTTCGTTATACGTGCCCGTGTGGCCGGTTGAATGCAAACGCGTTTCCGATGGAGTTTTTGAGTCAATTTGACCCTCATGCGATGCAGAACCGAGGAAAATAATACACCAATTTCACAACGTATGTAGGGATCTGCGTAAATTCATTTGTGTCCGACTTGCGGATCTCTAGGCTGTAACCTTCAGGTCTTAGAAGGTAAAACGAGGGCAAACGCCGTATCCCATAACATGATCAGAACGCACAAATCCGCCTGCTAGGAGGAAGATCGACAACGAGATGGAGCCCGCCACACTCGTGTTAACCGCTTTATACCAGCACCCGCGCTAACGCAAACAGTATCCCCACCAGACCCTATTCTGGCTTCAGCACTGGCCGGCACAGACACCGGAGCAGGGGGCACCGGATCTTCGTTACGCGGGTCTGAGCTCACCGCAGCAGATTTCTTACTGCTTGCGTGCTAGCTAAACTTGTGATGATCTTGCTCCTGCCAGTGTTTCTCGCGAATCAGAGAAAGATATCTTGTCAGTCCGCGGCTTCTGTTTTCCAGTAACTCGCACTCACATCACAATGTATAAGTGCCCAACCAACAGCAACCTTGCGTCTTCAGGCCCAGAGAGCGCGCGAGCATGCATGGAAGCGAACGGTTCAAGTCCTAGTCACATTTTATGGAAATTATGTGATAATGAATAACTGAGAAGCGAGTACGACGTCGTGCGATGGTCGGCTGATCCAATCACAGAGCGTGGTATCATCGCCTTGCGATCACAAAACTATCTGAAGTAACATGATTGGTGAGGCCCTGAGGGCATAGTCGTAAAAGGAAGCAGTGAATCGCGTCACGGATTCTATGCATGGTTTGTGTTCCGACGGAACAGATGACATGTGGTGAATGAGGTCTTTCCTTAGAATTATTGAGAGTCTGCTGCCGTGAGATGCAGCTGCTATATCACAGCACGAGTTCCTTTAAACGCTCGTCGTTCTCGTTGGTTAATGTAAACATATCGGTGCGAGATGTAACACGCTGAGAGTTACGCAGTTGATGCACATCCGTGCAGGTTGCATTATACACTACAGAGTATTATTTAATTCTAGTACATCTTCAAAAAACATCATTAATGTGTACAACTTGCCCTATATAGTTCGCGATGAAACCATAGCAGACGATGACGCTTGCGCTTGATACCAGCCTGCGGTGAGCCCAGACCAATTGACACCGGGGAGTCATTTGGTTGGCGTATTAATGCAAAACGTTAAAAAGCTAAAGTTCTTGTTCAATGTGCGGTAAGACGACATGAAAAGCACTAGCATGGAAATCAACGCACTAACGCTAATGGGACATGATTTCAAAGACATTTACTTAAAATGTACTTGTTGCATCGAGCAGTCAGTTGTAAAAATTGGATATTCTTTTCATCGCAGGCTTGTAACCGCGACTGGTTTAGTACAGACGAAGTGTAAGTGCACAGTCTGAGTCTCAGGGCTCCGTCCTAGCACAGGCCTGCTAATGACCAGAGTCTAGCCGGGTTTACGCGGTGCGCGACGGGCCGGTGAGGGACGCTGGCGCGGCACGGCGGCCGCAACCGGGGCCGAAACTCACTGGGCAGAAAACCGCGTTTCGGACGTATGTAACGCTGACAGGCTGGGGTGCTGGCAGAAGTCACGTAGCCTTGGTGAAGGCTGGCGAGCTCCACATGCAAGGTTACTAGCTATTGTCCCAGGACGTGGAGCACTACATCTCACTGTTTCGTCAATGTCTGATGTAGTTACATTGCCAATTTGAATCAGAAGAATTTGTGCTTCGTTTAACCTACGCTACGGACTTTGTTTTTATTTTGTTGAACTACACGAATGTGTCGTTTGCTTCCAAGTGCAAACGTGTTTTTTATTTACTGGGACTTGTGTGTCCCATTCATCAAAGTAGTGGTTAAAATATGCACGATGTAAGAATGGGATAGTCGATTGGGCTATGGAGAGGCAAAGGATGGGAAGGACGAACATTTGAACCTACATTGTGTGTGACGAACAGTACTTAATGACTAGTGCAAGTTGTTGCTGACTGCGCACAGGCAGCAGCCGAACATCGGCTGACATTAAAATACTCCTGCTCACAGTCTGAGTTTGGTTGGTGTGGTGGTGGTGAGAGATTACCGCTTCACATGTGCGGCGGATAAGTATAAGCGAATGTTAAAATGTCTCTGCTCACGGACAGGGTGGAAATGGTGGCAACATATGATAGGATAAAACGCTATCCTATTCATGAGCATTTTTGCCAAGATGTTCAAAGTATGTTTCGCTTGCACATGAATTTACAATGCTAAAAATATTTATTTTTGCCTTTCTAGCATTTGTGCCGCGATTTTGTTCTGTGTTGGCAGCCTGTCTGCTATCCAAAAGCAAGAAGGCTAAAGTGTTATGTTAACTAATGGCTCTTAGGCCTTCTTGCCTTTAGACGGTAGATGTGCTTAAACAAAGCTGCATTATTTTCCTTCTTACTGACAACTTTTGATGCATTATATGTCTGAATTATATGGGTTAATTACGCGCCTGCAACGACAATTGTCTACGTTTGGTATTCACGGACTTTGCGCCACGGCAAGAGACCTTCACTTATTTGGTAGCTTTGCAGCAGATTTTCTCTACGAGTGGCGTTTTTTATTTACAGGATTATCCGCACGTCCACAATGACCGCTGGATGGCAGCGCGGTCTGGGCGCGATCCGTGGCCTTGAACTAGCCTAAGCAGCAAGTGCGGCCGGTCACCGGGACGCCCGGTGCTACCTGTTCGCCGGCCGCAGGGACGCAGCCAATGGCAGAGCCAAAGGAGCCTTCCCTGCCCCGGGCCATGGGGCGTACATTAGATAATGGATAGCAGGCTGGTCCAAACCTCGGAGGATTATGGTCTAAGCTTTCAGGATTTAGGCGTGTCTTCCCCCGGGGAAATTTAGGCCACGTGCCTGGTCTGTCGTCACAAACTGACGTAACGACGGAGGCCTTCGGGTCGCCTGCTTAGTACCTGGATTATGTGGCGCCATTCTGTTTGATAACGACCCTGTAGCTTTACGCCAAACGACCGGCGCCCAAGTAAATAAGTGACGCTAAACCCAGTCAGAGACGCCTCAAACCCAGACGAAAGAAACCCCCAGCCCACACGAATGGACCCCTACGCCCGGGCCTCCTTCCCAATCCTTCGTAAAGTCATGCCCCAACCTTATACGGGGAGGACCCCAAGCCGAGGTAGAAGGGCGTACCAGACTCCGAGCAGATCAGCATCCAGGTAGGACTTGGCTCGTCTGCAGCAGGTCGCGATGTTACGGCGATGCCCCACCGTCCGGGCGCCGGCGTCGCCTCTGTCGGCGGCGCCTCGGCCGGGCCGGGCTGTGTATCGGCTGTGCATCAGTGCCGCAGGCGGCCGGCGGCCGGCCGGTCCGGCCGGACCCTGTCTCGCGCAGTGTGCTGACAGAGGCTGGCGCCCACTGCGCCGCCATGATACGCTGCAGTGGTCTCCTGGGCGTGTGTTTGAGGCGGTCCCAGCCGCCTCCCGCCGCCCGCTCCGTCTCTATCGGTGTCATCGGAGCCGCCTTCGACAAGGGTCAGGTTAGCGCTGCCAACAGACGCCAGGTCGGCTAAGTGATACCACAGCCCAGCAGTTGGCTCTAGATACTCGCCTCACCTTCCCTGGTCCACCTCCCGATGTGGCGACGCATGTACCTCCACCGTGGAAGCCATCCACACATTACGCAGCGCCTTTCCCAGACCGCTCAGCCCTCCCACGCGGCTCACGGTCGTGGCGCGCGCCCTACGCCGCGGCTTCAATACTGCGCAACAGCTGTCCGGGCCACCTTACAACTGGCTTTTAGACCCTAATTTAAGTGAGCCTTGCCACATGTGGAAGTGGTTCTGAACTAAGACAACCGTGTGTATGATCCTTCTCTGCAATTCACAGCCATGTCCTTTTAAGGCTTAGAGTCCTCTTGTTTCGGAGCTAGATGCTTGTAAATGTGTGCTGCCTACAACGCGCCGTCTATGGGCTAAGTCACCCAAACATGTGTGGCATCATAGACATGCCATACGAGCACCCCACCTCATTACCTGTGTTATGCTCACGGTCAAGACAAGTATGGTCACTGAAACATTGATGTTTGCGGGAATGCATCACCAAGTGTCACGACTGAAGGCTGGAGGGAAGCGGGCGCGTAGAAGTACCACAAGTGAGTCACGCCGCCCGCTTCAGCGGCAACTCTGGCACGGGAACCCTGGCAGCGATGCTTTCGTCACAAAAACATTCCATCACGTAATCGAAGGCTGTCAGATTTCGCTGCTGATTGCATGCCCCGATCACGTACCGTGTGTTGCCATAAATAGCACAGCTAGTTGGGCGACTGTTATATATGACGAGCATGGGACTGATGATAGAATAACCGGAGAGAAGCGCCATAGCAGAAAATGTAAGTGGAAAAGATGCTATTGCGGTAAAGTATGCATGAACTCCACGAGAAGAGTCCGAAACACATGTGCATACACTTGCTTGATGAATTTGCACCCAAGTCAACAACGCCACCATGCGGCGCATATAGGAACCCCAGTATTTGCATTTGTTCGCTTGAAATCCATCCATGAGGTGGCGCTTCAGGCCTTCGGCGAGCCACAACACAAGCAAAATGATAATGAATTGTGATGATACGAAGCATGCTATAACACGCAATATCACGAAATAGTCTCTAACATACGATACTATAAAATACAATGCGATCAAATATGATATGACAAAATACGATACGGAAAATACCATACCACGAAATACGGTACGAAGCCAAAACGATATATCCAACAAATGATCTAAACTGACAACAGATTACACCAAACCTACAGTGCACACACAAAGATGAATGGAAATAAACTGTAAACACATGTGATCCGCATTGAATCGCAGAGATCAGACACGTGCATACATGTGGCGTGCAATTACACAGGTCACCAGCATGGGCAGAAAACTAGACGCATGATCTAACATTTGCGTTTTGAGGTGCGATTTTTTAATCTGTCGGAGATGTAAAGATAGTGATGGTTGGAGGCAGGCGGGCCGAAGTTGTCCCGGCGCGATAAGGAAAGACTCGCTGGTGGCTTTCAAACGGCACCTGGGCAGGTGGAAAGATATTGGCGTGGAGGAATGCATCTCCCTTATTGAAAGAGGAACGTGGCTTGAATGGAAATTGGACGGTCTGGGACGACTCTTTGCATCTAAGCGCTTTGAATACTTCCAGCACGGCCCTCTCTTTCACCCAAGTCATCAACCCGGGGCCAGCCCATCCAGTTCCAGAGTTGATGTTATATGCTGGCTACGTTTCATGCCATAGATAATCCTGGCAGCAAAGTGTAGAACTTTTGAATACTCCGCACCTGGCACTTGATCATGCTTACCCGATAATAACTTCGAGAGAATCACGTGTAAAGTGAATAAGGCAGTGCAGGTGAGTGGTCGTCCGCTATAGTCGTAATGCAGACGCGGGGACTTTGGCAGCGATCGCACAGTGGTGACGCAGACGCGGAGACTTTGGTAACGATCGTACAGTGGTAACGCAGACTAGGAAACTTTGGCAGCGATCGTACAGTGGTGACGCAGACTAGGAAACTTTGGCAGCGATCGTACAGTGGTAACGCAGACTCGGAAACTTTGGCAGCTATCTTACAGTGGTAACGCAGACTCAGAAACTTTGGCAGCTATCTTACAGTGGTAACGCAGACTCAGAAACTTTGGCAGAGATCGTACAGTGGTAACGCAGACGCGGAAACTTTGGCAGCGATCGTGACACCATAAAACGTTCCATGACGTTATAAAACGATGACGTAATATGGGTCATATTTACTTATCTCTAGAATTTTGTGTTTGGAGTAGTTTTTTGCACCGATATTAGCGTACCAATAGTAGTAGGTAGTCGAACACTGCAAGTTCGGCCTTCAAAGTTGGCACTTCAGGGGTTCTACTTAGACATATCTTAGCACCGCCATCACCCCTATTTATAAGACGGTTCCAAAAAGTACATTGGCACATTTTCAAGATGTTCCTTGGGGGCACGAGGAAGCGCTTCTGTCCACTTGTGGCTGGCGCATGCAGCCTGCTTCGGCCAAGCAGGGCGTCGCGAGGGTGCACGATAGAGCGAGAGGGAGATGAAGTGTGCGAATGTTCGAACACAAGTCACGTTTGCTGCTTATTTGGGCAGTGGTACGAGACATGACGGAAATGAGACTGCAAATCGAATAACATAAGACTAGCGTCGAGTATGTGAACCAAGTATGCAAATGTAAGAAAAAGACTGAATAAATAAAAAAGTTGAATAAACGGTTGGAGCACTGTAAGGGAGTCAGTCCGTTTGCTGCAGTGGCCATTCTGACACAGCCATTTGGCAGCGACTCTGGCGCCATGCAAACGTTTTATGACGCAATTAAACGATGACGTATGGAGGAGCTTATTTACTTGAAAGTGATCTTATGTTGGCAAGAGGAATCTTTTGCTACACCTTTTTAATCCTTTGAGGAATCTTGGCTAGGTTAGGTTAGCATACTAATGGCTACAAGTGAGCCGATGTAATATATCTGATGTTTGCCTGAGTATCTTCAAGTGTTGAACATTCATGTTTGCGGTGAAATTTTGTAAGGGCTGAGGCAGGCCTAGCTCGTGACGACCACAATGACCTAATCAATTTCCTCCCTGGCGCAATAACTGGGGAGGACACCTCTGATGCCGGGCAGACAAAAAACATCAGGTCATGCCAGACGTCGATAGATACGCGTGCGAGCTAGCATATTCCTGTATTGCACTTCGTCGTTTGTCCCAATTAACATAAGGTACATTGGCTCACTACCGAGATATTATAGAAATGGGGCCAGGAAATGAAAAGCTTCAGAAAAGAAACAATGCGACTGACACCAAAAGAAGTAGGAATAATACAATCACAGTTGCGACAATGCAGGAGAGGAGGAAGCATACGCATATACGCTCACTATCTAAACCACCATCGCAACATCGAAAATACCACCTTGATGTGCGAAACAATGCCACAAGTAAATATTGCAGTCCCTGTCATGCGGGCACATCGCGACCACGCTGTGCGCCACACTTCTACGATGACATCTCCCCTATCAATGACGATATCGATATGATTGATACCTCGTTTGAGATACGGAACGTTTTTTCCTAGTTTTAAATGTATTAGGCACCCCAAAACAGTTTCGTAGCTATACGTTCCGATGCCGGTAAACAAATCATCCAAGAAGCATCGTTTCAACGTCAACAAATACTGGGCACACCACCCTCCTTGTTCGCGCTAATCACAACGATGATAATGCGTACTGAAACGATGACATACTAGAAATGCCCACAGTAGCCAGCTCCATTCAAGTAAAAAGTACTCAAACTCTGGCGTGGAGATTATGTCCTGATTATTTACTCTCAATGTGATTACGTACAATACAGAGTGGCTAATAACTCTTTTGCCAGGAAAATTATGGGTACAATTTGTTGCGCTATGCAAGCAAGGAGTTACTATCAGTGAAGAGTTCCCACACTGAATATGATCGATCTGCTATGTACCAGGAGGTACTCGGTAATGCGTTAAACATAGGAAACATTTGTGCCTGCCAAAACTCCAATCAACGGCCACAGCTCCAAATCTACTGCCCAAATCTACTGCCCAAATCTACTGCCCAAATCTACTGCCCAAATATTCCAAACACGCAATGTGAAGTGGACGAGTCTTTCCAGTGAATGTGTTCCTATCAGAGATGCAACATTTTCAAAATTTGAGCCCGCAGCCATGGTCCGTCTCGGCCAGCTAGGGATCTAGCCCGCATGAGTCCGCTGTGCCGCTATGCTGACAAAGCAGCAAATATTGGGCTCAGTGCAATATGAGTTTTGGAATTTTCTCTCTTAATTCTTGATCTATGATGAAATGCACATAAAATATACCAGGAGTGGCATCCTATGCACAACCCTATTTACCCAAAATCAATGGTTGGGATGGTACAGCAACAGCGAAAACACCCGCAGTCTGCTAAAGCACTACATAGCTACATACTTCACACTGTAATGCCATTTTGCAGCTACAAAGGAAGAGGAAGAAAGTGGGATTCCAGTGGGACCCTTTACCAAACTCTACCCTATTTTTCACTTCTGTTCCTCGTTAGATAAACTAAACGGCGGTTTTCTCTAAGGAAGTATGCCGCCTTTTTGTACATTTCACTTACTGTTACATCAGATGCATACGATTTGATCAGTAACACCAGTTTTGTTTAAATCCTTTTGAATAGCTGTGAATGTTTATTTTATGTGCCGACCCTGCGGGAAAATCTCCTTTGGTTCCATGCTCACGCTTATCAAAGTAGTACATTTTATTTGCCTTCGTTTTTCAGCGTGTGTGTTCTGTGATGTTTTTAACACACTAATGTGCCAAAATGTTTGCACAGTAAATGCTACAAAAGCTTGAAACACTGTTTAGGCAAAAATATATGCGGATATGAAGCTATTATCCCTCGAATTGAACGGAATGTTATACAGGGTTTTGATTTCTCTCCTACGCTTACCACAATGGCTCTCTTCGATGCGTACTTTGGCTCTGAGAAAGGGAGTATTACATGACCTTTGTGACGCACTGGTTCAAACTTCGACCCGCGCGTTTCTCGGTAACAGGCCCTAGCCCGCTGGGCCGATCACAAACGTTCTTTTACTTGTACCAGCAGAGGTGTGTACGGAGGTTTTTCATGACGGCGGTGGCCGCAACTGCAGGGAAGAAGCGTAGTTCTTTTACAAAGCGTTGGTAGCATAATTTGGACTGGAAATAATTAAAATAAATATCCTTATTATGTTTTGACCGTGTTGCAGTGGCACTATTCGGTGCTTTTTTCATACGTTACTTGTCCTGAGGTTTCACTGCAGTATGTTTTTGAAACACACCACATAGGCGGGACACTCCTTTAAGTTGGCTGCATGACACATTGACAAGGAAATGATTGCTTTACTGTAGTTTTGTTGGCATTCACTTCCTGAACTACGTTATTGACCTCAGAATGACTTTACCTTACGGAACGAGACTCTTAATAGACATTTCTTCAGTTTGTGCCTTGAGTCCACCCCAATTCTAGCATAGTACCAGCCCTGACAACGATGTGGATCGGTCGAGGGCGTTGGATGCTGACCGCACCGCCTTTGTTTACATGGGTGTCGTGTGGGGCACGGCTGACTCTGATGATCACTTAATTCAAGGGCCATTCATTTTATATCAACTTGAAGCATGTAAGCGTCGCCAGTACTGCATGTCTATTGACAAGGATGCAGTCAGGATACAGACGTCTGTTTTATCGCGTCTGCATCAGACATGCCACGGAATGCTTTCAGATAACTTCGAAAACTTTGTAGGATTAGATCTGGCTTGATGACTCCCGTACAAACATGATCTTGCCTACAAAGCACAATTTTATGAACATGTGCATCTTTGTAAATGTGTTTCCAAATTCCTGCAGTTTTCTTCCCAACGGAAATCGCCCATAGAAGCCTCTTTGCAAAGTTTTGAACAGTTTGCACCATAATCTGTCATGAAAATGGCTAGTAGTTTGCCTCCGCGCCTAGCAAAATGGCTAGCAATCCGCCCCTATCCACACTTGGCCAGCCCCTACATATGTATCATTCCCCGCCAACACATCCGATCAGTGGCGGATGTACGACATGCGAAATCGATGGGGTGATGTAAATGTGTGATAAAGCGTTGAAGTCTCTCACAAGACTGCTGCAAACACCTCAAACATTGTGACATTTGCCGCAAAACAAGCGCTCATTACGTCGCATCCAGTACTAATTCTTGCAAAAGGATCACGCAAGACAATCATAATTTAGTTTAACATTGATTTAACTAGAAAATATGTTAATGGTTACATGGTTACAAGCTCCCCGCGTTACAAAGTCACGCCACGAACATGTTCGAAATGGCCGGCATAGGTGAATCCGGCGATACAACTTTACGCTAGGAATTCTCTTGTATGGGTCTGGACGGTAAGAATGTCATTGTAGCCTATGCTGGATCCCAAGTCACGTAGGGATATGCGGAAATGATCTTGCTGACGCGGCAGCAAAGCGCGCTACGACAGGAACTAGAATTCCTATAACACCACTACCTGCTCAAGACATGTACCCCGCAGTGTCGCTGTTTATGCAGCAGCGATGGCAGTTCCACTGGAACTCGCTGAGCGCCAACAAGCTGCAGTCGGTGAAACCCCGCATTGGATTATGGCAGTCGTGCTTTCGGGACAATAGGTTGGAAGAAGTTGCCCTTTGCCGGTTACGCATAGGTCACACATGCTACGCACCGTCACCTGCTATTGGCTGGCGACAGACCATGCTGCGGTCGATGCTCTGATCCACTGACCGTGCATCACGTACTGGTCGCTTGCCGCCACCTTACTGCAACGAGAGCGCAGTTTTTCGGACGCCACGTCCAGAGTCGCACGCTATGCACACGCTATGCACGCACACTTTTTAGGGGATTCTTCGAACATCGTCGAGTTTGGTAAAGTGCTCCAGTTCCTTCGCGCTATAGATTTCCCTGTAATCTTCTCGTCATGATGCTAGGGCCGATCATCCTGGCTCTATAGGGTGACCTGATTGATGCACTTCTCTGATTGACGGCTCTGCATGAATCGATAGTTATGGGCGCTGCATGACCTTCAGCAGTCGATGTGCCCTAAAACCCCAAATCATCATCATCATCATCATCATCATGCTACTGTAACGAATGGATTGTAGCAAAATGTCCCAGTATGAAAGGAGAGGCCCGGGCTGGGTGACCATGCGCTGCTGTCGTTCTGCAGACCCGCTGCGGCGCCTCGCTGGGCCCGGCAGCCATTCGAGACACGGGGGTGCTGGACGAGATCCGCGCCCTCGGCCACAGCGTGCGTGACCTGGGCGACCTGTCTCTGCCCGGCGTGGACTCGGAGTACACCGCCGCCGACGACCGGGCCAAGATGAGGAACGTCACCAGCGTGGGACGCTTCAACCAGCAGGTGAGGTCAGCACCGGACGACCGCACGCCGGCGGCTGTGTCACGTGCCAGGCCTCCGTTCAAAGCTACCTCTCGCTAGGAGGGGACTCTGAAGGTGATGCCCGGTGGCAGCACGAGAAATACCTAGTGTACACGATTATATAAATGAAGAACGAGAATACCAAGATGAAAAATCATTTCAAAATTGGTCATTAATACAATTTTCAGGCTTATACCACGTGTTGATTTCACATTGCGTAATAATTGTAATAACAATGAATGCGCCAAAGGTTTCGCTGGCATCGTAGCCGTCAATTTTTCCGCTTATTCATAAAAAACGAGTTGGAAGGTGGAAGTGTGTTTTCGTGTCCATGTTTCCAGGCCAGCGCGTAAGCGCGTAGGCGTAACAAATGGATCGTCAGATTGCCGAGTCCCAAAGAAATCGTCCGTACTCCTCAAAGTCATCGCAACAGTCATACTGTCAACAGTCATACTGTTCCAACTGCCTGTTGTATCAGGCAGGTTGAATATCTCTGTTCCCATAGCGATACCTTCTCAAGTCGCGCTGTTCACATGGCACAGCTATCGTAAGTCAGACCTCCCCTGATGATTGAGCGGTTACATGCCGACATGCTCTGCTCGTGTCCGCACCACCATGCCCTTTATGCACGCCAGTTCCGTCCTGCGACGCCTGCCACGCTACTGCTTCCTCGTGGGCACGGCTGCTGATTTCATGCGAGGTCGAGCTGATTCCTTCTGGGTTGGTTTTCGTTTGTCATGTGCAAAGTTGGGTTTATTTCGGTCAGTCTTGTGACACGCCTCTTACTCAGAGTCGGCCTCTTCCCGGTCGGGTTACTCAGAGTCGGGCTTCGGGAGGCTGCGGACGGTTTGATTCGCAGCGGTGGTGCTGAATTACATTTTTTTTTTAAAAAACGGAGGAAATGTCATCAGCGCGCTTAGAGCCACCTCTCTCGCATAAGGGCGAAATTTTGCACCTTGACGGACGCAAGCACAGCTATTTTGTGGACATCATGAACTGCGGACATTATGAAGATCTTGCCACATTCTGCATTCTCAACTCGGACCTCTCCGTACGGTTGTGCACGTTCATGCCCTTAAAGCATTTCATGTTATGTCTTATTTCATCTGATGAACGAATGTCGTAAGCTACAAAAGTTTGTTGGCAGCATGATGTTTAAACACCACTACCTTGGTACATAAAAATGCGTATGCGGGCATGCATGCCAGTGATCCGGTAAATTTTCGACCGCTTTTTTGCTGTCGGTGTCGGAACAAAACAGCAGCAACCTGATGGTGGAAAACACGTGCCGGTGTTCATACGCGTTACTTGAAAAAAGTTTCGTATTTGCAGATGTTAGAGCAAGCATCAAATATGATGAAATGAGCTCACTTATAGCTATGAACAGACTGCTAAGTCGAAAGACTGTTTCTAGACAACAAAATTATTCCTCTCAGTAAATACGCTCCTCATTGCGTCACTGCTAAATTGCGTCATGAAACGTCTCTATGACATTGAGATGCTGCCAAACTAGCGGTGCGAAATTTGCCTAGCGATAACAGTGGCGGTAATAGAGGTATCCGCCGAGCCAAATGCCGTTATGCACTCGTATTTTGGCCGTTTGTCTTGGTGTTCTTGCATATTTGTTCCTGAGTTTAAGTTGCTACTTGTACACACGTACCGGTTATGTCGCTATTCTTGAATCATTCGATTACAAGTATCATTTTCGTAATAGCTAGCAAGTGAACAAACCATGTCCAACTTCATATATTATGCAGCACTAAGCTTAACTCACGATTGAAGCATGCACAGCTTGCTCAGCATCAACTGACAGCCAATCGGCATCGACTGTATTTGGAAATCGTGCTCACGGACGTCAAATCTGAACGGCTCG
Source organism: Pollicipes pollicipes (assembly GCF_011947565.3). NCBI lineage: Eukaryota > Metazoa > Arthropoda > Thecostraca > Pollicipedomorpha > Pollicipedidae > Pollicipes > Pollicipes pollicipes. Next base: position 4,643,602 of record NW_023596420.1, on the reverse strand, counting down.
ACGAAAGTATGCTTCCTGCACTTGAACGCCGCATAGATTGCCAGGATTTGAATGTCGTTGTTATGGCGCCATGCGTGCCTGAATGGCCTTAAAGCGGTCTGCACGAAATAGGCTGCACATCTTAACGGACGTGTAGTTAGGAAACTAGAGGGTTTTAGGACTTAAGAAGTGCACGGCTGTGAACTGCACCGGGTGCCCTCCAGGCTGGATATTTCAGTTCAAAACCCCGTGCAAAAGCGAAGCACCCCCTTTATATTCACCTGCCCTGTTGTGGCACAGGATGTGATAACTTGTTCTTGTGTCGCTGCTCAGCTGTAGAGGTATCGCTGTTTACAGCTGTCGGATCGCGTGTCGTCCGCGCTGGCGAAGCATGACGTGGTGGTGACCTTGGGTGGAGACCACAGCATCGCCATGGGCACCGTGCACGGCCACGGCCGAACCGTGCGCCACGACAAGCTGGCTGTCCTCTGGGTGGACGCGCACGCGGACATCAACACACGTGAGGAGCACGCGCCACTGGGCATGTGCCGCAGTAATGTTGGACGAAACGGAGCGCAGTAAGAGAATTGTATATATATATATATATATATATATATATATATATATGAATATACCGCACATATTATATGAACACATCATATGTGCAGTATGCGTAGAGGGTGCAGATTGCTATGGATGCATGGTCTTTCGCGTGGTTTTAGTCTGTCTCGGATGGCGCCATTAGTTGTCACACGTAATGGTCGCTTCCGTCTCGTGCGCACCTCAAATGGTCCTACCGAATGTTTGAAACGGCGCCGAAAATGGCATGTCTAGAGAAATGCCCATCTATATATATATATATATATATATATATATATATATATATATAGATATATATGTATATATATACATCTATCTATATATATATATACATCTATAGATATATATATATATATATATATATATATCTATCTATCTATCTATCTATATATATATCTATATATATATATATATATGTATATATAATATCTATGGAAATAACACATTGAGACTTCCAGAACAGCTGCCAGCTTGTTGGCAGCCACCACAGGTGCTGTTATTTTCCCTCGGGTTTCGAAATCATGAGAGCGATGTCTAGAAGAACTATTAGCGCGATCACGGCTGTTAAAGAATGCGATTCAAGTGTATCAGTGCTGTCTAACCTCGGGAAATACGACGGAAATTCCGGGGATTTATTGTTTCAATACAACTACAGGGGCCGTGACCATGCTCTGCCAGCCTCTGCCACCTCAGGAGTACCAGCACTTGGTCTGCTTTGCTTCAGCGCTGACGTCCGGTTCTGGCAACTTCCACGGCAAACCGGTGTCATTTCTGCTGCGCGGAATGGAGGCGTTTCACCTAGACCTGCCCGACCTGCGCTGGTGTCGGCCCGTCCTGCTGCCCAGCAAGCTGGTCTACATCGGCCTGCGCGACGTTGACCCTATGGAGCGGGTGGCCATCCAGGAGCTGGGAGTGCGTGCCTATGCTATGCGCGAACTGGACCGGCTCGGAGTCGATAAGGTTAGTCCAAGCAGGCCTTGTTAGCCCATTTCCACACGCTGAGAGTGAAAGTTTCAAGACAAAAGTACTTGCGGAAATGGTCGTACGCAAATGTGGGATGTAAGTACGTGAAGTTCACGCGCAAATTGGGGTAAATCGGGTCTCGCAGGCGCCAGGGCCGGAAGCGCTAATACGTCCTTCGCAGTCGGTAGCGCTCCATAAAAGGCGTGCACCACGACACACGTCGCCATCGTGTTGATAAGAAGCATTTTCATGCCAATTGCTATGTTGAAGCTTTTGTGCACGCATTTCTTCCATGCAAGCCTTATACCAACCGGACATTTGCTTACATACGATTGCGCACGGACTTCATACATACGCACTTTTCCATACGAACTTTTGTCCCAAAACCGTGTTTAGAGCAGATTCGCACCAGGACGGCAGAGTCTCATCATCTGAATGCCATAATACTCCCCAGGTGGTGGAGATGGCCCTGGATCAGCTTGGCGTAGGCGTGGGGGCAGACTCTTCGCTCCACGTCAGCTTCGATATCGACGCGCTGGATCCGTCGGAAGCACCATCCACGGGCACACCAGGTCAGCAGTATCCAATTTCAGGTCTGATAGGAGCCCCAGCCAGGGCCATAGTCCTGGGCCGATCACTCAGCTGGCCTCCGCATAAGCATGTTACCTTCTGTTTTAAGGAAGGATTAAAATGAGGCATTAATATCACGGATGGAATGCTTATTCGGACTATAGCCCTCGGCTCGTGTGTTAATTACGCAACGTTTCGGCCAATTGGCTCTCTCCGGTGCTATGAAGTCCTGGCAACACCAAGCAAATATTCAGAAGTTCCTGGACCGCATGAACATGTTGCAACCGTCCATCCAGTTCACTTTGGAACGGGAGACAGCAGCCTGCCGTTCCTAGAAGTACCAGTCGAGAGAACCAGCCACAGGTTCAGGACATCAGTGTACCGGAACCAACAACAACCGGTCGCTACCTGAACTTCCAGTCGCACCACCTGGGAACGGTCAATAAAAGCATCGTGAGATGCTTTTAGCATCACGCAAATGCTATCAACAACGATGACGTTGAAAGGGAAATAACCACCAAATCTAGACTTGCCGCAGGAAGGAGTACACGTAAGATTCCATAGACCAAAAGCTTAAATAGCATGCTCGACGAGGAGCAGGGAAATGCCGTGCATAGGCTTTACCGTAAGTCGGGTGTTCCCCAGGCTTTGAATGAGGCGTTGACGTCACTGGTGCCGAGACTTCAATGCAGCGCGGCCGCTAGCCGTCGGCCGTAACGCCGGGGAACGGCGGGAACATCACAAATCATCCTGCAGACAATGAACACACTGTTGGCGGGATATTGATATGACCTGCGAGTCGACTACGTCTAATTTAATGACGAGTATGACGATGTGATTTACAAGCCGAATCTATGGCTTGCCGCTAACCGTTAGGTAAAACGCATTGGCATGAGAAGTTGAAACATACACACTAGAACTATACGAGGTAGGACGGCCAGAACACCGGGCTCTCTTCGTATCCATACTGATCGAATTGTTTGCGGCAGGTCCAGCAAGCCAATCGTGTAGTATTTAACGTAAAATATGCTGATATGCCTTGCAAGCTTATGCGGCCAACCATTACCATGACGTCGGCGTTGAAATTGAAAAGGCTTGCGTAACAGCTGCTGTAGACATGAGCAGTCGGAATATCGGACTGCCCTTGTACCGATAAGGAATAACCTGTCGGAGAAAGATGCATATAAACACGGGCCAAAGGCGTATAGATAAATGGGGAGCACGATGAAGTGCTAACTACGAGTGAAAACGCGCCCGCCCGGACCGCTGATGATAGGCGGCCTGAACATCTGGCCACCTTCTCAGCCATAACAAGCAGATGATAACTGGTAGGCGCGTACATTCGCGAACCACTCAAGTCGATTTAAATGACAAGCATGATGATATGCTTTGCGAGCCGATATTCAGCCAAGCCGTTGAAATTCGATCGGCGTGGGAAGGGAATAAGCATAAGATGGGGCGCACGATTACTAGGGAGAAGGATGGGCACACAACTTCCTGAAAATCTAGTATTGACCCCATGTGGGTAGATTGGAAAAAGCAACCAAAATGGCCATCACATCAGGCCGTCACGTTTTAGTGGTTTGCCGCATAGGCTTGCAGAGCAAATCATGCTCGTTGCAAATTTATCCGTAATGGGCTGGATGATCACATTCACCTTCCGCTTAAGGCCTTTTCATTAACTGAACGCATATTTCGATGTTCCAGCTGCCCTTCAGCATAACGCCAAGCGCTTAGCGGCCCGCCGCGCATTGAAGTCTCGGCACCAGTGACGCGCTAACGTTAAGCGAAGATGAAGTGAAATCACCGGATGGTTTTACCTCTGTAACACGGCCTTGGACAGGCAGGGCTGCCAATGAAAACAACAGCGGCGGTATAATTCGCATAAAACAAGGGCTTGTCAGAAAAGTTCAGGAGAATCTGTGGAAGATACGTCAGGGCAGTCATCAGAGCTAGCTCAACGTTCCTGAGTGGACTTACCAAAGTCAGACCGCTGACATCTAAGAAACGCACGAAAAACCGCAGATACAGCATACCGTGCAGCTGTGGCAGGTCTTACAAAGGAGAGAAATCACCCTCTGTCGGTCAGGCTGGAGGAGCATACATGGTCAGACGGTGATCACCGACCAGCGTGTGATAAGGTAGCCATCATTGACACAGAGCAGCACTGGAAAGTCAGAAAGGTGAAGGAGGCAGCACAGTGGGCATTGACCAACAGCCCCATGGGTAAGGCAAGTATACACGTCAACTCAATATGGTATGACGACCAATGGAGCCACGACCAATATCGACCAATATCAATATGGTCGGACCAAACGACCATTGATATTGGTCGACCAATGACGACCAATATCAATATGGTCGGACCAAACGACCATCCGGAAGCGGAATGGTATGAAATTCGAGGCACCTAAATAATTTTTCTGCCGGCTAGCTCACTGAACTTGCAATGAAGAATATCCCGATTCAAATCCCAGTAATTCCAAAAGATAAGGCATAAACCGGACGACCGAGGTAGAACAATCAATTCAATAAAAATCCAACCAATTCAACAATCAACAATCCCATCCGTGATACATTACCTTCTGCTTAAATTAGTTGGAAAACGTCGACCTTAGTGGTGTGTTGAACAAGTACTTTGGTGGTGCTGGTACCAAGCCTCAAAGCTTTGGTACCAACTATACCTTTCATACTCGTGGAACTTCGAGTGAGCATGGGCCGCTAACTCGCGCCTACGATATTGCACCCGTTTTGTTTGGCTTTGTTTTTGTTCTGAGCTATTCATGTGAAGCACTTGGAACATTCTTAGGCGCATAATGTCATTCTCTATGTTGGCTCACCCCTCGCAACTGAACCGTGGGCGTGCATTATGTGTGGTGTCAGTCGCAGTGACAAAATGTGTGATGTTCAGCCGCAGTGACAAAATGTGTGGTGTTCGGGCGCAGTGACAAAATGTGTGGTGTTCAGTCGCAGTGACAAAATGTGTGGTGTTCAGTCGCAGTGACAAAATGTGTAGTGTTCAGTCGCGGTGACAAAATGTGTGGTGTTCGGTCGCAGTGACAAAATGTGTGGTGTTCAGCCGCAGTGACAACATGTGTGGTGTTCAGCCGCAGTGACAAAATGTGTGGTGTTCAGCCGCAGTGACAAAATCAATCGTCGCCATGCTGTCTTCCGGGTTGCAGTGCGCGGCGGCCTCAGCCTTCGTGAGGGCCAGATGGTGATGGAGGAAGTGTGCAAGTGGGGCACACTACGCTCTATGGACCTGGTGGAGGTGAACCCGCAACTGGGCAGCAGCCAGCAGGCTCTGTACACGGCCGACGCCGCCCGTCACTTGCTACTCTCCACCTTCGGACGCTACCCGCGGCGGCAACGCTCCCGAGGGCTCGCAACTGCCGCGGCCGGAGATCCTGCCAGACCCTCGACCCAACCGCTAAACCGACCCCCCCCCCCCCCCTCCCCCGTCCGTCCCACGCACGATCTGGTCACTGTAACGGCGCATCGCCCGAACCGGTGCTCACATACTCATCGCAGTCCGGTCAACTAATACACTGAAATGAATATCCCTGGACATTGTTAATACATAGGTCTGGGTATGTCATTTAATCGTTTTTATTGGATTCAGTGTATTCAATCAAAACAAATATCCCCGCCAACGTATGTGTGTGCGCGCACGTTATTCGTAATGTATGGACGGCTTGGAAGTGCATGCGAGAGGTAAGGACAGTGGGCGAATAAACGGTCCGGCCGGTGGGACGGCGGGCAGTCCGGCCGGTGGGACGGCGGCAGTCCGCCCTTTGGGACGGCGGCAGTCCGGCCATTGGGACGGCGGTCAGTCAAGCCGGTGGGATGGTGGGCAGTCCGACCGGTGGGACGGCGGGCAGTCCGGCCGTTGGGACGGCGGCAGTCCGGCCGTTAGGACGGCGGGCAGTCCGGCCGGTGGGACGGCGGGCTGTCCGGCCGGTGGGACGGCGGGCAGTCCGGCCGGTGGGACGGCGGGCAGCGGCCGGTGAGACGGCGGGCAGTCCGGCCGGTGGGACGGCGGGCAGTCAAGCCGGTGGGACGGCGGGCAGTCAAGCTGGTGGGACGGCGGGCAGTCAAGCCGGTGGGACGGCGGCAGTCCGCCCGTTGGGACGGCGGGCAGTCAAGCCGGTGGGACGGTGGGCAGTCCGACCGGTGGGCAGCCCGACCGGTGGGACGGCGGGCAGTCCGGCCGGTGGGACGGCGGGCAATCCGGCCGGTGGGACGGCAGGCAGTACGGCCGGCAGGCAGTCCAGCTTTAACTGCGCGCCCCAGAGCTGAAGTGAGTGTCATCAACGGCGGATAGAAAAGGACGTTGGAGCATCTATATTTTTCTATTTTATTGTTGTTGTTGAAATGCTGAGGACAAAACTGCCTCAAAGTGAAGCATGCGAACACATTGGCTTCCTGAGCCGCGATGCAAGGCATCTAGACGTGACAACGAACCTGCAGGCATGTTTACTTCAAATACTGAACATGAACCTACCACAATATATTACCAGACACACAAGTATACTCACAGCGCATACATTTAACTTGCGGGACCCCGCAGGGCTTTCTCATTATACTCATTGCCTTCCTAGCGATAACCAACGGTGCCTCTGTTGGAACAGAACAAAGTTTGAAATATGTAAACCATCCCACAACAGACCACGCGTATTCAAGCGACGGAGTGGAGGAGTGTAGCCAGTTACAAGCAGAACCGACCAGATACCTGAATGGGCAGCTGCAAATAACATAGTGCTTAATATTGAGGAGTGTCAGGCCGTGCATTGCTTCACTGCCAAGAAAATACTGGTCCTTTCGGGCACCGTGATGAATGAGATCAGCTTACCCAGTTTTAAACACGCGCTCGGGTGCGGGCCATATGAACCCCCCGAAAGTTTTTCCAGAATGGTCTCCAAACGGCGCGGCGTAGCTGCGCCAACTTTTGAATAGCTGCGGACAGTTGAATGACCGATCCTTTGGTATTAAGAATCTATATGTATCGTGCAAGGTCACTGACCTACGGCAGGTCAGGCGGGTCGTGGTTCGCAAAGTCAATTTCCAGGGAACCGTCCAATCTGATGCGAAAGCAGAGTAGATCTTCTTAGTCAACATAACACTTGAATGCACAAATTTCGCTGACCTAAGGTAAGTTTTGAAGGTCAGACCAAGCTAAAACCAAGCTGTTTTATTACTCTAGGGCTTCCTGTATGAGGTACTTCAGGTGCTCATTTTGAATTTATTGATAACAGGAAGCGCATGATGAATTGTTCATGGACTTCTAAAAGGTCAGAATAGGTCATTGACCTAAAATGACCCAGGTCAAAACCACATTTTTTGAAACATATTGCTCAGCGTAAGCTTTGCCGCTTATTCAAATGCAAAACTCAAGACAATCTGGTATGACTTTGGTCAACATGGCCTTCGTTGGGTCAAACAAGGTCACTGACCTCCAGTGAGCATGTGACTTTTTCCTTAAAACAGGTATCTAGGTTCTGGGGTCACTTTGGAGGCTAACTTGGAGATTGACCCGTTTGACGTCGTTTGGCCCGAAGGTCATGACCTAGGAACCTGAAACTTTGACCTAAGGGAGTTCAGATCCAGGCCAACACACCCTGTAAACTTGGTGTCTCTAGCTCTCTTAATTCCTGAATCTCAGGGGGTCAAATTGAGGTCCCACCCGAGCGAAGTGCATCCAACTGACCACCCTGTCGCGTGTTAACGGAGCAAAACTTTTCATGGTAATCCAGCGAGTCACGGCAGGCACATGTGGATGACATCTTGAAAAAGTCATGAGGCTCGATGTATGCCCTATGTTATGAAAAACTGCCGAGGTAAGCACCAAATCTGTTCTACCAGTGCATCAATACTTCGATACTGTTTTTCATGCGGGGCTCACCGCCCATCGAGCCAAACAAACTGAGCGAGTGCAAAAGCTGACCCTCGAAATCAATCCCGGGTCTGACATGGAAAATCAGCGGCGTATAACAGCAAGTGCAACGCCGACAGACGAGTGAAGTTCTGCTAATTTTGAAAGGAAAATCCTGGACCTATAGGGCTTGAAGAGCAGCTCCCGTCACCAAGAGTGACGATATCGGGTAGAAACACAAGAAGTGGTGCGTTCTCAGGACGTTTGCTGTGGCGCAAGACAATGCATATTTTACGTACAGTGTTCCACATTCGGATGGCCTTTGAACTAAGACAGCCCTCTGAAGATACCTCGGTTACGATTCACAACCCAGCCCTTGTTAAGACTTGGAACTCTCTGGTTTCTGAGATTGACGCCAGCGAACTAATGCACATTATTTTCATGCACCCAGGCATGCATGGCACCAAATACACGTCACGTGGATGCTGGCACCTAATTAGCCACGTAGCGCTTAAGGTCACGCAAAGCATCGCCATCGACCTATTCATGTAGGAGGTGGGTCAGCACGATTTACGGTATGAAAGGACTTCAGTTGGTCATCAACGGGTGTAATGCAGTTTTGCTTAGAGCAGTTTTAGAGCACGACTCACGTTTTGAGCAATGTAATGCAGGAAATTGAACAGTGGTTTGCGTTGTGGACCGGCAGAGGACTGTGAAGCGGATAATCTAAGAATAGCGCCACACGCGAGCCGGTGAATGTTGGTAAACAATAAAAAGGCAAAAAAAAGATTAAACTGAAAAACTCCACTAGAAATAAAAAAAACACGAGCCCCCGACGATATTCGGTTCCGCAAAGATGCTCAGGCGACATATTCACCGCTTGGCAAGTCGAAGTACTATAAGTGAGTTAACCCGTCCGATACAGCGGCAATTCTGACACGGCCCATCTGGCAGACATTCATTCCATAAAGATGCCACATGACGTGATAAATGCCGTATTGAGTGAGGCATTTACTAAACGCTGAAATTGTGCTGTGTAGATAAGTGTTTAACACCCTAAAGGCAAACCAATAGTTACAGGCGAGCTTATTGCATTACATTTCGTGCTTGCCTCAAGATCTTCAAATGTGGCGCACTTCCTTTAAAGGGAATATTTCACATCTGGAAATCTTAAAGCATGCACCACATATCATAAAATAAGCCCACTCACAAGTTTAGGCATACTTCTGAGTGGAAAAGACGCTCTAGACAACGTAGTTTCTCTTCTTAGTAAATGTGCTTCCTAATACGTCATTATTTGATTGCGCCATCGTGCCAGCACAACACTGATCGAGAGCCAGTTGGCGGCCATTATATCTGGAAATCGTGTTCACGTACGCCAGATGGAAACGACTCAACTATTATTGTTCGAAACTTGCATAGCTCGCACAACATTGGTTGAGAGCCAATTGACGGCCGTTGTATCCGGAAATCGTGCCCACCAACGCCAGATAGGAGCGTTTCTATGATTGTACTTTTCTTGACTTGAAAGCTGCATGACCAATGAAATGGCGAGGTTCTAATGAAATTATTTGCATTTGCCGACGTTATTGTTTACATCAGTAGTTCAGGTATTCCCTTGGGCGGGCTTAGCGATTTTACCAGTTTTCTCTTGTCTCCAGTCAGTAGTGTTAGGTGAGCGACGATGGAGCCCACGCAATGTTTCAGAACTATTTGGTTATACCAATGTCCCTGGAAGCACTTTTGTAACCAACAGGTCATACTTAGGAGTCTGGCTTAACCCCACCTGCGTGCCATCGTGGCCAGTCGAGCTGTAAGTGTCATAGTGCCTGATATTTCCTCGGTATAGCATGCCTAAACAGGGAGCAGTGTCATACAAGTGAAACTGAATGTGTGGCGTATTGTGGTTAGTCACGCCACGGTAAACACCAGTTAAACGTCGACCTACCAATCTGTATTCGCAAAAACACCGAACAAAATTTCCACAGAAATAAGAATCTCTTTAGTCACTGAATTAGAACAAAACTGACGCAATGACGCTGCACCTACACAGGGCGCAACACAGGTAACAATACGCTTCGTCCGCAGATCCTGACTTTCGTCAATAGATCACAAGTCCCGCGAGACCCAAATCCTACGTTCGTACATACGCAGGCAGAGCATCGCAGAATGAAGTACTGGTGGAGCAATGTGGTGACCCCAGGCGATGCCCCACCGTTGGAAGGACCAAAGCACTGCATTACAGCGCACACGTGGCGTGAAACCGGAGATAATGGATCCGGACCTCAGGCCAGTACGGATATTTCACCTTGACCATCTCGAAATCCATCGACGAACAAATATCACCCGCTTTGCCTGTTTGTGTAATAACTATTGCTCTCGGCTCTCCAAGAAAGCTAACACTTGTCTTTTGACATGCTTTCGAGCAGTCCGATGATTCGCGCTGGACTCTGGGAGACTCGTACTCTCGGCAGTTTCCAGCGTGCGTTACTCACGGATAGTTTAGTGGGACAGGCTGCTGTCGCACCAGAAGCGCCACGCAATGTCGTGAAGCACGAGGGTATATCCGCTGCAGCTAATAGAGGGCATTCAAACATCTTGAAACGTAGGCTATCTAGCGCGACGCGTTCTCCCAATCCTTCCAACCCTCGCGACAAGCATGTCGGCCAGCCTTCTGATCAGACTGAGCATTTAGTCCCAATCTCTGGCCTGACCGGGCTGCAGAACGTCGGTTCCTGGGGTACGCCCCATCGCTCCCCGGCTGCCCCTCCCATCGCCACCGAGGCGCTCGGCGCGCCAGCAGTCCCCGGTGGTGACCCCCCTCCGCTCTGGCAGCTAATCAGAGAGGCTGAGCAGCAGGGCGGGTGGCGCGGCGGATCCAGTTGACCGGCGGCATCCAGCAGTGCCCGGTGGTGGGCCCTTCTCCGCTCTGGCAGCTAATCAGAGAGGCTGAGCATGGCAGGGGCGGTGGCGGGCGGCGGATCCAGTGGTCGGCCGGGGGAACTCGCCGCAGCGCAGCTCCACAGCCACCACGAACGATGGGTAGTTGCCGGTGCCTGACCGGTTTGGGGTAGTAGTAGGAGGGGCACACGTACAGACCCTGCGAGTGCGACAGCGGGGCCGTCAGCGGTGGTGTGTAGCGCGAAGGCTGCGGTTTCAACGGACGCGCTCTTACCCAACGCAAGGCGACATAGTACAGAAGGCGCGAGAGCTCTAAGATCCAGTCGTCCTCGAGGGATCGATGTGTAAGAAAACTATGGATCGGTCCTCCGAAGGCATATCTTAGGCCCTGAGACGTTTGAAAGCATCTGCAACGACCTTGAGCTGGAGCCAGATCTGGGGCAACAAGAACTAAATGTAAATTGTACTACAAACCATAGCAATGCACAGAGTCCTGACCACAGTCCCCGACTATACCTTTGCCGCTCTTTTTCTTGTTCTCCATGGGCTTTAAGTGGATGACGGGCATGGGTGGGCAACGAGCCTGCCATAGGAGCAGCCTCCACTGCGAGCGGCCGTGATGTCCCATCCGGCACCTTCCACTGTACATACCGCAGATGTACACGCCCTTCCTGATCCGGCAAGAATACACGGAGAAGAAACGTCCCAAAAACACCACACTACAAGACTGCAGGACGACCCGCCACACGTTGAACTGGCATGGAACCTGGAGAAGATACCACAAAAGTGAGCGCGAACAAGTGCTTTTCATGGTCAGAGGTGAGACGATGACGGCTTAAGACGCAACGGAAGTGGGGACTGGTCACTTCTAGTCAAGTCACTTTCGGCAATGCCGAAAGCACGGCTCAAACGCACAGTATGCCACCCTGATAGGGGCATCCCTTTAAAGATGAGAAATAAGAGGTTTACTGAGAGGCATGAGCTAAGAGATATTCGCAAGTTCTGTCCTCTCACTGGGCCCGGTGATTAGAGACCAGCGGTCCCTAGCCACCTTGGCCACCGCACCCACACCAGACCCATGCCGTCGTCCATCCGACGTACATGGGGCTGCAGAGGACTGACGGAGTCATTCTGATTGTTCACGTGGAAGTCCCAGGCGAGCGAGTCGACGCTGAGGTGAAGGTGACGGGCAGCCGTCTGCAGCACAGCCGTCAGGAAGCCGGTCGGGAAGCTGAAGGCGGCCAGCCAAAAGGCCTGCGGCGGCCGAGCACGCTCCGACCAGCCGGCGAACTGCTCGACCCGCTGCACCAGGTCCCGCGTCCATGAGCCGAGCGGCTTCAGAGACGGGTACGCTGCGACACGGACCGGTCCGGTCACCGCACGGGCAGCCGGGAGCTTCAGCTTCGTCACCTCGTGCCCTTCGGCCTCGTCAGCCTCGTGCAGGGTCACCCACAGCCTTGGTCGCACCCCCCGGTGACATGTACTCCTGAATACCTGCTAAGTGTGTGACAAACATAAAGCACACTTTCCGAAATCCCACCACACCGTAACAACTCACATGATTTTTTTCGAAAGCCGCGAATGTTTTGTCAAGCGTGGCTTTCGTGGTTTGCCGGTATAATATTATTTCTCATTTGCCGGGTTCAATATCGACATACTTTCCTGATGCAATACTATGTAGTTCAGATGTTCATAGTATGGAACAGACGTGGTGCGAGCCGGCTCCTGCCAGTGGCGCTGAAACGTCACGCTACAGCAGGGAGGGAACAAGAGGGGACACATACCTGACCACCGTCAGTGCTGCACTTACTGCACTAACATTTCATGTGGCATTCATGGGACATTAAGTGCTTTTAACCCTCTCCTGAATCATAACTGAGTCCCCTTATGTCAGTCTGGGCCATTTGTTGGGCCCACGGGCCAATGGGAGTCCTCGGGTTGACCACGAGTTGAGGCACGAACCTGACAGGGGTCCTTGCTGGCAAGGGGTCCAAGTCGACCTGGGTAGTGTTCGAAGGGGCCCAAATATGAGCCCTAAAGACCCTTCGAGATCGACGATCAAATGCCGGATCGGAAGGCTGAAGGGTTCAAAGGGCTGAGACAAGGAGCAAAGGCAAAAGGTGACTTCGGATGTCAAAAGCAGTGCCTCTTTAAACCGGTTACAGACCCCTGGGAAAACACGGGGCCATATTTCAGCCAGAGGCCAGCAACACCGAGCAGCCAGCCCCGATGACGAACCCATGTGCCGGTCAACGGCCCTCAAACCCATGTGCCGGTCAACGGTCCTCAAACCCATGTGCCGGTCAACGGTCCTCAAAACTCAACAGGGGGGGGGGGGGGGGGGTGTATGCTGGCAATTCACGTGACAAAATCTGACCTTATAAATCATTGAGTTGAACATGTCCATTTACCTCTACATTTACATTAGTTTTATTGGAAATTTTTGGTGTCAAAGTAAAGCGCAATTTTGACCAAACATAGAAATCAACAGATGATTAGAATTCACCACGGCCTGGAACGTGTCAAGGGCTACCTCTCCGTGAAGCCAATATTAGTCTATATGTCTTGGTCGTCGGGCTGGAGAACGCCACACAGTCAAGCATTTACCCGAATAAAACCCGTTTCGCTGCACGTACAGATCTTTTCTCGACTCAGGCAACAATATTTGAAGGTGTAACAACTAAGTCTTTTTGTGGCGATGAACGAAAAAGCCGCAGCTTTCGTCAATGCATACTGATCAAAAAGTGTGCTTTAAAAAATTTCAAAACACGTGTATCACAAAGAATATTCTGAACGTATTTCATGCAACGTAAAAACTCAAGCTGCATCGCATTCAGCGCATCAAATCGTACTTTGGCTTACCGGCATGCATGATGCATATGCTTCGAAATCTGGTATGAATGACATAGATAGAATCTCACAGTCGTATTCAGAAAAAAACGGATAACATCTTTCCATCTTAGTCATTTTTGGCTCCTTGTAAGACCTCGAACCCCCATTTTGTCAAAATCTGAGCCGGGCCTCAAATTTGCGAATTTTTAACTCAACCAAATGATATTTCAGAGGGTAGCCGTATTGTTTGGCTATCACCACGATTTGTCATTATAGGCTAGGGTCCGAGAGGACTACGCAGTGTCTCTCTAAGCCCACCTAATTCTGAGAGG
>NW_023596420.1:4535980-4628553 GCF_011947565.3 Pollicipes pollicipes | reverse complement strand
AAAAGTCTTCATGTTACTCATGGTGATATCGATATCGAAAATATCGAACCCCGTACCTCTGGTTTCCCACTGCGCGTCTGGGAAACCAGAGGTACTGGGTTCGATTCCCCGCGGTATCCGCCCTTCCTGCCAGGGTGAGAGGCAGGCGACGCCATATAGCCTCAGCAGCTGAGTGCGTCGTAAAGCCCCAATGACACACACACACACAAGATCACAAAGGAGTGTCCAGGCATTTATTCATTTACCAAGCAAGCACAGCATGGGTAACATAGCAATGGTAGTAGTATTCACTTTTCCACCTAAGGACTTTCAACGTCAAAGTCAAGGTCACACCAATGCGTTTCCCTAGCATGCATTGGTTTACCACAGAACTACAACATAAGTATCGTAGCGATGCTCATCATGTCCACTTACATCACGTCTAGAAAACGTAACTCAAGATCAAGGTCATGTCACAGAAACGCGGTGCTTTGGCATTTATTCGTTGACGAAGAAAAAACAGAATGGGTCCTGATCAGAAGTGACCTCATCTGTTTTCGTCACACATGAAAAACAACCTTCGAGGTCAAAATGTGAGGTCCCGGAAAACACTGTACCCTGGCATTTAGTCGTATGGCAGACAAATTAACAACTCAGTACCATCGTGATGCTCGTGATGTCCACTTTTTTACTGAGAAAAATAAGTTAAATGCCAGAGGTCAAGGCAACGCAGAACGCTGTACCATGGCATTCCTTTTTAAGAAATGCAACTAAATCGTGTCGTATAATGCTCGTGATGTGTGCCTTCGCCTGCTTGTTCGCCTTTGCTTCAGTTGCTTTTTTAGCGTAAAAGTTTCAGAGTGCCCCTCCTGTGACCTTGATCTTTGACCTTGAGATGAAATTTTTGAAGATGGACGACAGATATGGCGAGAAGCAAGATAATGTCCGTCAAGTTAGCATCGTATTCGTATTTGAATTCAACGTTGAGTTCGTGTTTCCACAAAATTTACCCCATAGTCAAACTAATTCAGTTATTCACAATCCCGCAACGTTTGTTTTCCATAAGTCACTATTTGACCTCCGCTGGTGATTAAAAGGTCAAAACTAGGTTGTCTTAATATGCCTTAGGTTATTCAAACAAATCCAAGAAAATGGGTATCATGTTGATCCTTGTAATGTCGACTTTCGTCATATCTACAGAAATTCATTGTCAAGAAATCGATCTAGGTCTAGATCGGTCTGGTCTAGAAATCCGTCTGAAGGATTTCTTGATATCAGGGGCCGAAATCCTTGTCAAAGATTTCAATCGAAATTCGACGCATGAAAATGAAGTGAACGAGACGACTATGGTATGATAAATTATGCAGGTCGGGCTCATGGTATATATGGTTCATGATATTGTGAATAGGTTTGTGGTTTTGTCGGCACGAGCATGTCCACACCAAAAGACAACTGCTGTCCTCAGCGGTGACGCTCGCATGGATAGCGTGCGCTCCACGCTACTTGAAGACGCGCGAGATCGACGAAGAGGAGCTGATGAAAGTGATGCTGCCGCGCAGGAAAAAGTGGAACAAGAAACGAGACTGATCTGCCCCGAGCCTCATGCGCCAGCATCAATGGGCGCACCGGCCACTGTCGTTTGCTTGCCATCGCTAGTCTCCGATGTCACGCTCTTAGCACCCAATGCGTGTTCGTCGATTTTATGACATCCTTTTCGTCCGTGCGTGTTTTGTTTGACTTGCGAACAGTCCTTTTTGATGGTTGCCGGTATCGCTACAAGACGCCGTTTGCGGCGTGGGACGAGAGAGTGAACGGGAACGTGTGGTGCTATGCACTTAGTATGAAAATGTAACGGAACGGGGCTCGTGCGTTTTGGAACCAGCAATGAAAAACACCTTAATGCTTCGCAATGTCTTTTGTCTTGCGGTTAGCGACCAGAGATCAGCTGTCAGATCCGCTTATGTTGTACGTTCGCGCTCGAATTGCAAAAAGTGTTGTTAATGCCCTCGACTTGATAACCGTTGTTCAAACAACGGAAGTGGTAAGGGGAACTGATGATGAGGCCCCTCTCCTGCCGTTTCCAGACTTCTGAGATAGAGCCTGCCTAAAAAACAGCAGCTGATTGATCTCAGCGGGATCGCACTATTGCTAGTCAGTTTACATGTTGCTAGGGGCAATAACCGACTCCGCTAGGTCGGGTCAAATGTATAATTCCTTGAAAGTCGAACCTCTTCAGGATTACATGCCCATATGTACGAGACCATGCCTCGCACGACACGAAACTTAGACAAGACGTGCTCCCTGTATATACCTTCGTACATTTTCATGCGGGTCAGGTTTATTTTTGACAATTCACATGCGATGCAGGTGCCGTTTAAATAGCCAGTGCAGGCCTACCGCGCGCATTCCGCGGAATGGCCTGTTGCCGCCGGGTGCGGACGCCGACCGTGGATCGCCGTGCAGTGTTCTTAAAGAATCGTGGCACCTCAGAAACCAGATGTGCTAGGGTGACGTTTTTTGTGTCAAAAGAAGCCCGGTGGGTGCCCCAGAGACTTCCGAAAATTGGGGCGCGATTGCAAATGACGAAGACGTAACCTCAGAAAATCATGAGGGTCGCATCGCCTCCATCTCCCTCCTATCAGGGCGCGAGCCGAAGGAAGTGCTCCACATTTGTATGGGCTTTTAAACTTAAATGGCCATTTTGGAGATCATTCGGTGCAGTTCACAGCACTGCCCTTCTTAACGCCTAACGCCTTCTAGTTTCTGAGCTACGCGCCTGGGAAAATGTGCAGGCTATTTCGTGCGGACTATAACAAGGTCGCGCAAGTATCTATAACGCCATAATAATGTCATTTGGATCATGGCATACCATTGGCCATGCGACGATCAATGCAAAAAAATCGTTGAGTTGCATGTCTAGAGTAGTTTTGCCACTTAATAGTAGATCAGTTACTTAGAACTAAGCTTTTTTAATATGTGATGCTCGCTTCAGCATCTTTAAATGTGGAACACTCAACTTTGTTGTAATTTTCACAATTTTGTAGTGCCGTTACACACTTTCGCAACCAACGTTGGCTTTCCTTGGCTGCTCACTGGCGTCGCTCTGGGCCAGGCAACGTTGAGCTCGCCTGAGGTCTTGCAAACGCTACATTGTTCTGTACCATGCACTTGATTTTCCCCTGTATCGCCTGCTTACATGAGCGGCCTGAGGGGCGCACGTGGCTGGTTGCATGCGTGGACCCACGCCAGGAAACAGGTTGTACGCTCTGTCTCTCGTCAAGCGGTGATGATAGTGTCGTAGCGACCCTTGTGGAAATCGCAACCGTTTTTTACGTGTTCATCGTTTTTCGCCGGTGACAATTTTTTTTCGTAAATCCGATGTCAAATTGTTATCCACCTAAAATTTGGTGGGTAAATGCTGCCCACGGTTATGCTACAGTTTTACAGCCAGCAAGCATGTTGCGTGCAAACATCTTGAATTGGTAAGGTCGTAAATTTGAAGGAACTATGTCGTTTGTCGTGGAGCACTTCCTGATCCCATAAACGGTTGTTGCAAAGGCATAAGCGCTATAATGCATGCTTGTCGGAAGTGGGCCACTGAAGCCGTTTTTCCAGCTAGATGACATTACATCAAGGCACAGGCTCAGGTCTTGCTCCTATAAGGTGTAATCCGTGTTTGCATAGCCGTTGTGATGCACTAACGGTTATCGCGATTTGGTTATAATCGATGCACGTCTTTTTTCGGTTGCACGGTTATCCTGAATGACATGTCCATTGTCAGTGAGATGAATTCGTGCTATTGTGTGCATTGCCATGTAGCCATTGGGCGGCGTTTTTATTCCGTGTATTGGTATCATTCATATTGTTTTGTGGTGTGACCTTACTTTGCGCCGCTTACCCTTCGCGTTTTTTGTTGTTGTAGGATTTTGATCATTTTCCCTTGTAGTAACACTCGTTTGTTTTGGTCTTTATTGTGGTTTTGTATCCAAGAGCAGCACTGAACAAGCGCCAACGCCGGTGGATTCCTCTGCGAATTGCTGGTGAAATGTGATGGATCCGCCCAGTCCAGTGTGCCTTAGGTAGTGTGACGTTCTATGAGGCGACCAGAACGTCACGTGCATTTGTATTGTATCTTTATGCATGTGGACTTTTTCGGAAGTTTCGTACGGTTTGTTTTCAATCATGTTTCTTGAACCTGTTTTGAACATTGGTTTAGTTTTGTGACATCTGCACCATTCAAAAATCCTGGTTGGAAAAGATGTCTCCAGCCGTCTCTGCAGCTCAGTCTGTCGAGCGTTGTACACTGATCACTGTGTAGTAGACACGCTGGTTCGGGCCTCCGATATCGTGTTTGTGGTATTCTTTTCAACGGTCAGCTGAACTGACAACTAGTCAAGAGAGGTAGGCTGAAGCGGGTAGCCGTCCCATGGCATCGATATGTTTCGTTACACGTGCCCGCGTGGCCGGTTGAATGCAATACGTTCCGATGGAGGTTTGAGTCCATTTGACCCCCATGCGATGCAGATCCAAAGGAAATGAATACACCAAATTCACAACGTACGTAGGGATCTATGTAAATTCATTTGTGTCCAACTTGCGGATCTCTAGGCTGTGACCTTCAGGTCCTAGAAGGTAAAACGAGGGCGAACGCCGTATCCCATAACATGATCAGAACGCACAAATCCGCCTGCTAGAAGGAAAATCGACAGCGAGATGAAGCCTGCCGCACTCGTGTTGACCGCTTTTTACCAGTACCCGCGCTAACGCAAACAGTATCCCCACCAGACCCTATTCTGGCTTCAGCACTGGCCGGCACAGACACCGGAGCAGGGGGCACCGGATCTTCGTTACGCGAGTCTGAGCTCACCGCAGCAGATTTCTTACTGCTTGCGTGCTAGCTAAACTTGTGATGATCTTGCTCCTGCCAGTGTTTCTCGCGAATCAGAGAAAGATATCTCAAGTAACAGATGATTGGTGAGGCCCGGATGGCATGTTTGTAGAAGGAAGCAGTGAATCGCGTTACGGATTCTATGCATGGTTTGTGTTCCGACGGAACAGATGACATGTGGTGAATGAGGTCTTTCCTTAGAATTATTGAGAGTCTTTGCTGCCGTGAGATACAGCTGCTATATCACAGCGCGAGTTCCTTTAAACGCTCGTAGTTCTCATTGGTTAATGTAAACATATCGGTGTGAGATGTAACACGCTGATAGTTACGCAGTTGATGCACATCCGTGCAGGTTGCATTATACACTACAGAGTATTATTTAATTCTAGTACATCTTCAAAAAGCATCATTACTGTGTACAACTTGCCCTATATAGTTCGCGATGAAACCTTAGCAGACGATGACGCTTGCGCTTGATACCAGCCTACGGTGAGCGCAGACCAATTGGCACCGGGGAGTCATTTGGTTGGCGTATTAATGCAAAACGTTAAAAAGTCAAAGCTCTCGTTCAATGTGCGGTAAGACGACATGAAAAGTACTAGCATGGAAATCAACGCACTAATGCTAATGCGACATGATTTCAAACATATTTGCTTAAAATGTACTTGTTGCATTGAGCAGTCAGTTGCAAAAATTGGATATTCTTTTCATCGCGGGCTTGTAACCGCGACTGGTTTAGTACAGACGAAGTGTAATTGCACAGTGAGAGTCACAGGACTGCGACCTAGCATAGGCCTGCTACTGACCAGAGTCCAGCCGGGTTTACTCGGTGCGCGGCGGGCCGGTGAGGGACGCTGGCACGGCGCGGCGGCCGGGACCCGGGACGAAACTCACTGAGCAGAAAACTGCGTTTCGTACGTATATAACGCTAACAGCCTGGGGTGCTGGCAGAAGTCACGTAGCCTTGGTGAAGGATGGTGAGCTCCGCATACAAGGATACTGGCTATTGTCCCAGAAAGTGGAACACTACGTCTCACTGTTTCGTCAAGGTCTGATGTAGTTACATTGCCAATTTAAGTCAGAAGAATTTGTGCTTCGTTTTAACCTACGCTACGGGTTATGTTTTTATTTTGTTGAACGAGACGAGTGTGTCGTGTGTTTCGAAGTGCAAACGTGTTTTTTATTTACTGGGAGTTGTGTGTCGCATTCATCAAAGTAGTGGTTAAAAATGTACGATGTAATAATGGGATAGTCGATTGGGCTATGGGGAGGCAAATGATGAGAAGGACGAACATTTGAGCCTACATTGTGTGTGACGAACAGTACTTAATGACTAGTGCAAGTTGTTGCTGACTGCGCACAGGCAGTAGCCGAACATCGGTTGACACTAAAATACTTCTGCTCGCAGGCTGAGTGTGGCTGATTGTGGTGGTGGTGGGAGGTTACCGCTGCGCATATGCGCATATGCGGCGGCCAAGCATAAGCGAATGTTAAAATGTCTGCTCACGGACGAGGTGGCAATGGTGACAACATGTGATGGGGTAAAACGCTATCCTAGTTATGTACATTTTCTCCGAGGTGCACAAAGTATATTTCGCTTGCACATGAATTTACAATGCTAAAAATATTTATTTTTGCCTTTCTAGCACTTGTGCCACGATTTTGTTGCGATGGCAGCCTGTCTGCTATCCAGAAGCAAGAAGGCTAAAATGTTATGTTAACTAATGGCTCTTAGGCCTTCCTGCCTTTAGACGGCAGATGTGCCTAAACAAATCTACATTATTTTCCTTCTTACTGTCAACTTTTGATGTATTATATGTCTGAATTATATCGGTTAATTACGCGTCGCGCCACGGCAAGAAACCTTCACTTATTTGATAGCTTTGCAGCAGATTCTCTCTACGAGTGGTGTTTTTTATTTACAGGAATATCCGCACGTCCGCAATGACCGCTGGATGGCAGCGCGGTCTGGGCGCGATCCGTGGCCTTGAACTAGCCTAAGCAGCAAGTGCGGCCGGTCACCGGGGCCGCCCGGTGTTACCTGTTCGCCGGCCGCAGGGACGTACCCAATGGGAGAGCCAAAGGAGCCTCCTCTGCCCCGGGCCATGGGGTGTACATTAGATAATGGACAGGAGGCTGGTCCAAGCCTCGGAGGAGGATGGTCTAAGCTTACAGGATTTAGGTGTGTCTTCCCCCGGGGAAATTTAGGCCACGTGCCTGGTCTGTCGTCACAAACTGACGTAACGACGGAGGCCTTCCGGCCGCCTGCTTAGTACCTGGATTATGTGGCACCATCCTGTCTGATAACGACCCTGTAGCTTTACGCCAAACGATCGGCTCCCAAGTAAATAAGTGACGCGAAATCCAGTCAGAGACGCCTCAAACCCAGACGGAAAGAACCCCTAACCCACACGAATAGACCCCTACGCTCGGCTCCCTTTCCCAATCCTTCGTAAAGTCATGCCCCAAACTTAAACGGGGAGGACCCCAAGCCGAGGTAGAGGGGCGCACCAGACTCCGAGCAAATCAGCATCCAGCAAGGACTTGGCTCGTCTGCAGCAGGTCGCGATGTTCCGGCGATGCCCCACCGTCCGGGCGCCGGCGTCGCCCCTGTCGGCGGCGCCCCGGCCGGGCCGGGCCGTGTATCGTCTGTGCATCAGTGCCGCGGGCGGCCGGCGGCCGGCCGGTCCGGCCGGACCCCGTCTCGCGCAGTGTGCTGACGGAGGCTGGCGCCTACTGCGCCGCCATGATACGCTGCAGTGGTCTCCTGGGCGTGTGTTTGAGGCGGTCCCAGCCGCCTCCCGCCGCCCGCTCCGTCTCTATCGGCGTCATCGGAGCCGCCTTCGACAAGGGTCAGGTCAGTGCTCCCAACAGACGCCAGGTCGGCCAAGTGATACCACAGCTCAGCAGTTGACTCTAGATACTTGCCTCACCTTCCCTGGCCCACCTCCCGATGTGATGACGCATGTACCTCCACCGTGGAAGCCATCCACACATTACGCAGTGCCTTTCCCAGACCGCTCAGCCCCCCCTACGTGGCTCACGGTCGTGGCGCGCGCCCTACGCCGCGGCTTCAATACTGCGCAACAGCTGTCCGGGCCACCTTACAACTGGCTTTTAGACCTTAATTTAAGTGAGCTTTGCCACATGTGGAAGTGGTTTTGAACTAAGACAACCGTGTGTATAATCCTTTCTTGCAATTCACAGCCATGTCTTTAAGGCTTAGAATCCTGTTTCGGAGCTAGGTGCTCGTATATTTATGCGGCCTACAACGCGCCGTCTATGGGCTGTCACCCAAACATGTGTGGCGTCATAGACATGCCACACGAGCACCCCATCTCATTACACGTGTTGTGGTCATGGTCAAGACAAGTACGGTCACTGAAACATTGGTGTTTGCGGGGATGCGGCACCAAGTGTCACGACTGAAGGCAGGAGGGAGGGAGGCGCGTAGAAGTACCACAAGTGAGTCACGTCGTCCGGTTCAGCGGCAACTTTGACACGGGAACCCTGGCAGGGATGCTTACGTCAGAAAAACATTCCATCACGTAGTCGAAGGCTGTCAGATTTCGCTGCTGATGGCATGCCCCGATCATGTACCGTGTGTAGCCATAAATAGCAGGGCTAATTGGGCAACTGTTAGATATGACGAGCATGAGACTGATAATAAATTAGCCGCAGAGTAGCACCCTAGCAGAAAATGTACGTGGAGAAGGTGCTATTGCGCAAAAATATGCATGAACTCCACGAGAAGAGTCCGAAGCACACGTGCATACACTCGCTTGATGAATATGCACCCAAGAAAGCAACGCCACCATGCGGCGCATATAGGAACCACAATACTTGCATTTGTTTGCTTGAAATCCATCCATGAGATGGCGCTTCAGGCCTTCGGCGAGCCACAACACAAGCAAAATTATAATGAATTGTGATGCTACCAAATATGCTATAAAATACAATATCACGAAGCATTCTCTAACATACGATACTATAAAATATCATACGATCAAATATGATATGACAAAATACGATACGAAAAATACCATACCACGAATTACGTACGAAGCCAAAACGACAAATCCAACAAATGATCTCAACTGACGACAGAATATACCAAACCTACAGTGCACACACAAAGATGAATGGAAATAAATTGTAAACACATGGGATCCGCGTTGAATCGCAGAGATCAGGCACGTGCATACATGTGGCGTGCAATTACACAGGTCACCAGCATAGGCTGAAAACTTGGCGCATGATATGACATTTGCGTTTTGAGGTGCGATTTTTTAATCTGTCGGAGATGAAAAGATAGTGTTGGTCGGAGGCAGGCGGTCCGAAGTTGCCTCGGCAAGATAAGGAAAGGCTCGCTGGTGGCTTTCGAACGGCACCTGGGCAGGTGGAAAGACATTAACATGGAGGAATGCATCTCTCTTATTGAAAGAGGAACGCGGCTTGAAGGGAGATTGGACGGCCTGGGACGACTCTTTGCATCTTAGCGCTTTGAATACTTCCAGCACGGCCCTCCCTTTCACCAAGTCATCAACCCGGGCCAGCCCACCCAGTTCCAGAGTTGGTGTTATATGCTGGCTACGTTTCATGCCATAGATAATCCTGGCAGCAAAATATAGAACTTTTGAATACTCCGCACCTGACACTTGATCATGCTAACCCGATAATAACTTCGAGAGAATCAGGTGTAAAGTAATATAAGGCGGTGCAGGTGAGTGGTCGTCCGCTATAGTGGTAACGCAGACGCGGGGACTTTGGCTGCGATCGCACTATGGTAACGCAGACGCGGAGACTTTAGCAAGGATCTTATAGTGGTAACGCAGACACGGAAACTTTGGCAGCGATCGCACAGTGGTAACGCAGACGCGAAGACTTTGGCAACGATCGTACAGTGGTAACGCAGACGCGGAGACTTTGGCAGCGATCGCACTATGGTAACGCAGACGCGGAGACTTTGGCAGCGATCGCACAGTGGTAACGCAGACTCGGAAACTTTGGCAGCGATCTGACAGTGGTAACGCAGACGCGGAAACTTTGGCAGCGATCATACAGTGGTAGCGCAGACGCGGAGACTTTGGCAGCGATCGCACAGTGGTAACGCAGACATGGAAACTTTGGCAGCGATCGTACAGTGGTAATGCAGACGCGGAGACTTTGGCAGCGATCGCAAGTGGTAACACAGACGCGGAGACTTTGGCAGCGATCGCACAGTGGTATCGCAGACGCGGATACTTTGGCAGCGATCTTACAGTGGTAACGCGGACTCGGAAACTTTGGCAGCGATCGTGCAGTGGTAACGCAGACTCGGAAACTTTGGCAGCGATCGTACAGTGGTAACGCAGACTCGGAAACTTTGGCAGCGATCTTGCAGTGGTAACGCAGACGCGGAAACTTTGGCAGTAATCGTAACACCATAAAACGTTCCATGACGTTATTAAACGATGACTTAATGTGAGTCATATGTACTTATTTGTGGAATTTTGTGTTTGGAGTAGTCTTCTGCACCAATATTAACATACCAATAGTAGTAGGTAGTCGAACACCGCAAGTTCGGCTCTCCAAGTTGGCACTTCAGGGGTTATACTTAGACATATCTTAGCACCGCCATCACCCCTATTTATAAAACGGCTCCAAAAAGTACATTGGCATATTTTCGAAATGTTTCTTGCGGGCACGAGGAAGCACTTTTGTCCACTTGTGGCTGGCGCACGCGGCCTGCCTCGGCCAAGCAGGGCGTCGCGAGGGTGCATGATAGAGCGAGAGAGAGATGAAGGGTGCGAATGTTCGAACACAAGTCACGTTTGCTGCTAATTTGGGCAGTGGTACAAGACATGACGGAAATGGGACTGCAAATCGAATAACCAAAGACTAGCGTCGAGTATGTGAACCAAGTATGCAAATGTAAGAAAAAGATTGAATAAATAAAAAAGCTAAATAAACAGTTGGAGCACTGTAAGGGAGTCAGTCCGTTTGCTGCAGTGGCCATTCTGACACAGCCATTTGGCAGCGACTCTGGCGCCATGCAAACGTTTTATGACGCAATTAAACGATGACGTATGGAGGACCTTATTTACTTAAAAGTGATCTTATGTTGGCAAGAGGAATCTTTTGCTACACCTTTTTAATCCTTTGAGGAATCTTGGCTAGGTTAGGTTAGCATACTAATGGCTACAAGTGAGCCGATGTAATATATCTGATGTTTGCCTGAGTATCTTCAAGTGTTGAACATTCATGTTTGCGGTGAAATTTTGTAAGGGCTAAGGCAGGCCTAGCTCGTGACGACCACAATGACCTAATCAATTTCCTCCCTGGCGCAATAACTGGGGAGGACACCTCTGATGCCGGGCAGACAAAAAACATCAGGTCATGCCAGACGTCGATAGATACGCGTGCGAGCTAGCATATTCCTGTATTGCACTTCGTCGTTTGCCCCAATTAACATAAGGTACATTGGCTCACTACCGAGATATTATAGAAATGGGGCCAGGAAATAAAAAGCTTCAGAAAAGAAACAATGCGACTGACACCAAAAGAAGTAGGAATAATACAATCACAGTTGCGACAATGCAGGAGAGGAGGAAGCATACGCATATACGCTCACTATCTAAACCACCATCGCAACATCGAAAATACCACCTTGATGTGCGAAACAATGCCACAAGTAAATATTGCAGTCCCTGTCATGCGGGCACATCGCGACCACGCTGTGCGCCACACTTCTACGATGACATCTCCCCTATCAATGACGATATCGATATGATTGATACCTCGTTTGAGATACGGAACGTTTTTTTCCTAGTTTTAAATGTATTAGGCACCCCAAAACAGTTTCGTAGCTATACGTTCCGATGCCGGTAAACAAATCATCCAAGAAGCATCGTTTCAACGTCAACAAATACTGGGCACACCACCCTCCTTGTTCGCGCTAATCACAACGATGATAATGCGTACTGAAACGATGACATACTAGAAATGCCCACAGTAGCCAGCTCCATTCAAGTAAAAAGTACTCAAACTCTGGCGTGGAGATTATGTCCTGATTATTTACTCTCAATGTGATTACGTACAATACAGAGTGGCTAATAACTCTTTTGCCAGGAAAATTATGGGTACAATTTGTTGCGCTATGCAAGCAAGGAGTTACTATCAGTGAAGAGTTCCCACACTGAATATGATCGATCTGCTATGTACCAGGAGGTACTCGGTAATGCGTTAAACATAGGAAACATTTGTGCCTGCCAAAACTCCAATCAACGGCCACAGCTCCAAATCTACTGCCCAAATCTACTGCCCAAATCTACTGCCCAAATATTCCAAACACGCAATGTGAAGTGGACGAGTCTTTCCAGTGAATGTGTTCCTATCAGAGATGCAACATTTTCAAAAATTTGAGCCCGCAGCCATGGTCCGTCTCGGCCAGCTAGGGATCTAGCCCGCATAAGTCCGCTGTGCCGCTATACTGACAAAGCAGCAAATATTGGGCTCAGTGCAATATGAGTTTTGGAATTTTCTCTCTTAATTCTTGATCTATGATGAAATGGACATAAAATATACCAGGAGTGGCATCCTATGCACAACCCTATTTACCCAAAATCAATGGTTGGGATGGTACAGCAACAGCGAAAACACCCGCAGTCTGCTAAAGCACTACATAGCTACATACTTCACACTGTAATGCCATTTTGCAGCTACAAAGGAAGAGGAAGAAAGTGGGATTCCAGTGGGACCCTTTACCAAACTCTACCCTATTTTTCACTTCTGTTCCTCGTTAGATAAACTAAACGGCGGTTTTCTCTAAGGAAGTATGCCGCCTTTTTGTACATTTCACTTACTGTTACATCAGATGCATACGATTTGATCAGTAGCGCCAGTTTTGTTTAAATCCTTTTGAATAGCTGTGAATGTTTATTTTATGTGCCGACCCTGCGGGAAAATCTCCTTTGGTTCCATGCTCACCCTTATCAAAGTAGTACATTTTATTTGCCTTCGTTTTTCAGCGTGTGTGTTCCGTGATGTTTTTAACACACTAATGTGCCAAAATGTTTGCACAGTAAATGCTACAAAAGCTTGAAACACTGTTTAGGCAAAAATATATGCGGATATGAAGCTATTATCCCTCGAATTTAACGGAATGTTATACAGGGTTTTGATTTCTCTCCTACGTTTACCACAATGGCTCTCTTCGATGCGTACTTTGGCTCTGAGAAAGGGAGTATTACATGACCCTTGTGACGCACTGGTTCAAACTTCAACTAGTGCGTTTCTCGGTAACAGGCCCTAGCCCGCTGGGCCGATCACAAACGTTCTTTTACTTGTACCAGTAGAGGTGCGTACGGAGGTTTTCATGACGGCGGTGGCCGCAACTGCAGGGAAGAAGCGTAGTTCTTTTACAAAGCGTTGGTAGCATAATTTGGACTGGAAATAATTAAAATAAATATCCTTATTATGTTTTGACCGTGTTGCAGTGGCACTATTCGGTGCTTTTTTCATACGTTACTTGTCCTGGGGTTTCACTGCAGTATGTTTTTGAAACACACCACATAGGCGGGACACTCCTTTAAGTTGGCTGCATGACACATTGACAAGGAAATGATTGCTTTACTGTAGTTTTGTTGGCATTCACTTCCTGAACTACGTTTATTGACCTCAGAATGACTTTACCTTACGGAACGAGACTCTTAATAGACATTTCTTCAGTTTGTGCCTTGAGTCCACCCCAATTCTAGCATAGTGCCAGCCCTGACAACGATGTGGATCGGTCGAGGGCGTTGGATGCTGACCGCACCGCCTTTGTTTACATGGGTGTCGTGTGGGGCACGGCTGACTCTGATGATCACTTAATTCAAGGGCCATTCATTTTAGATCAACTTGAAGCATGTAAGCGTCGCCAGTACTGCATGTCTATTGACAAGGATGCAGTCAGGATACAGACGTCTGTTTTATCGCGTCTGCATCAGACATGCCACGGAATGCTTTTAGATAGCTTCGAAAACTTTGTAGGATTAGATCTGGCTTGATGACTCCCGTACAAACATGATCTTGCCTACAAAGCACAATTTTATGAACATGTGCATCTTTGTAAATGTGTTTCCAAATTCCTGCAATTTTCTTCCCAACGGAAATCGCCCATAGAAGCCTCTTTGCAAAGTTTTGAACAGCTTGCACCATAATCTGTCATGAAAATGGCTAGTAGTTTGCCTCCGCGCCTAGCAAAATGGCTAGCAATCCGCCCCTATCCATACTTGGCCAGCCCCTACATATGTATCATTCCCCGCCAACACATCCGATCAGTGGCGGATGTACGACATGCGAAATCGATGGGGTGATGTAAATGTGTGATAAAGCGTTGAAGTCTCTCACAAGACTGCTGCAAACACCTCAAACATTGTGACATTTGCCGCAAAACAAGTGCTCATAACGTCGCATCCAGTACTAATTCTTGCAAAAGGATCACGCAAGACAATCATAATTTAGTTTAACATTGATTTAACTAGAAAATATGTTAATGGTTACATGGTTACAAGCTCCCCGCGTTACAAAGTCACGCCACGAACATGTTCGAAAAGGCCGGCATAGGTGAATCCGGCGATGCAGCTTTACGCTAGGAATTCTCTTGTATGGGTCTGGACGGTAAGAATGTCATTGTAACCTATGCTGGATCCCAAGTCACGTGGGGATATGCGGAAATGATCTTGCTGACGCGGCAGCAAAGCGCGCTACGACAGGAACTAGAATTCCTATAACACCACTACCTGCTCAAGACATGTACCCCGCAGTGTCGCTGTTTATGCAGCAACGATGGCAGTTCCACTGGAACTCGCTGAGCGCCAACAAGCTGCAGTCGGTGAAACCCCGCACTGGATTATGGCAGTCGTGCTTTCGGGACAATAGGTTGGAAGAAGATGCCCTTTGCCGGTTACGCATAGGTCACACATGCTACGCACCGTCACCTGCTATTGGCTGGCGACAGACCATGCTGCGGTCGATGCTCTGATCCACTGACCGTGCATCACGTACTGGTCGCTTGCCGCCACCTTACTGCAACGAGAGCGCAGTTTTTCGGACGCCACGTCCAGAGTCGCACGCTATGCGACTTTTTAGGGGATTCTTCGAACATCGTCGAGTTTGGTAAAGTGCTCCAGTTCCTTCGCGCTGTAGATTTCCCTGTAATCTTCTCGTCATGATGCTAGGGCCGATCATCATGGCTCTATAGGGTGACCTGATTGATGCACTTCTCTGATTGACGGCTCTGCATAAATTGATAGTTATGGGCGCTGCATGACCTTCAGCAGTCGATGCGCCCTAAAACCCCAAATCATCATCATCATCATCATCATCATGCTATTGTAACGAATGGATTGTAGCAAAATGTCCCAGTATGAAAGGAGAGGCCCGGGCTGGGTGACCATGCGCTGCTGTCGTTCTGCAGACCCGCTGCGGCGCCTCGCTGGGCCCGGCAGCCATTCGAGACACGGGGGTGCTGGATGAGATCCGCGCCCTCGGTCACAGCGTGCGTGACCTGGGCGACCTGTCTCTGCCCGGCGTGGACTCGGAGTACACCGCCGCCGACGACCGGGCCAAGATGAGGAACGTCACCAGCGTGGGACGCTTCAACCAGCAGGTGAGGTCAGCACCGGACGACCGCACGCCGGCGGCTGTGTCACGTGCCAGGCCTCCGTTCAAAGCTACCTCTCGCTAGGAGGGGACTCTGAAGGTGATACCCGGTGGCAGCACGAGAAATACCTAGTGTACACAATTATATAAATGAAGAACGAGAATACCAAGATGAAAAATCATATCAAATTGGTCATTAATACATTTTTCAGGCTTGTGCCACGTGTTAATTTCACATTGCGTAATAATTGTAAAAACAATGAATGCGCCAAAGGTTTCGCTGGCATCGTAGCCGTCAATTTTTCCGCTTATTCATAAAAAACGAGTTGGAAGGTGGAAGTGTGTTTTCGTGTCCATGTTTCCAGGCCAGCGCGTAAGCGCGTAAACGTAACAAATGGATCGTCTACTGCCGAGTCCCAAAGAAATCGGCCGTACTCCTCAAAGTCATCGCAACAGTCATACTGTCAACAGCCATACTGTTCCAACTGCCTGTTGTATCAGGCAGGTTGAATATCTCTGTTCCCATAGCGATACCGTCTCAAGTCGCGCTGTTCACATGGCACAGCTATCATAAGTCAGACCTCCCCTGATGATCGAGCGGTTACATGCCGACATGCTCTGCTCGTGTCCGCACCACCATGTCCCTTTATGCACGCCAGTTCCGTCCTGCGACGCCTGCGACGCGACTGCTTCCTCGTGGGCACGGCTGCTGATTTCATGCAAGGTTGAGCTGATTCCTTTTGGGCTGGTTTTTGTTTGTCATGTGCAAAGTTGGGTTTATTTCGTTCAGTCTTGTGACACGCCTCTTATTCAGGGTCGGCCTCTTCCCGGTCGGGTTTGTTCAGAGTCGGGCTTCGGGAGGCTGCGGACGGTTTGATTCGCAGCGGTGGTGCTGAGTTATATAACAAATCAGAGGAAACGTCGTCAGCGCGCTCAGAGTCACCTCTCTCACATAAGGGTGAAATTTCGCACCTTGACGGACGCAAGCACAACTATTTTGTGAACATCGTGAACTGCGGACATTATGAAGATCTTTCCACATTCTGCATTCTCATCTCGGACCTCCCCGTACGGTTGTGCACGTTCATGCCCTCGAGGCATTTCATGTTATGTCTTATTTCATCTGATGAACGAATGTCGTAAGCTACAAAAGTTTGTTGCCAGCATGATGTTTAAACACCACTACCTTAGGACATAAAAATGTGTATGCGGGCATGCATGCCAGTGATCCGGTAAATTTTCGACCACATTTTTGTTGTCGATGTCGGAACAAAACAGCAGTTCCTTGGTGGTGGAAAATGCGTGGCGGTGTTCATACGCGTTACTTGAAAAAAGTTTCGTATTTCAAGATATTGAAGCAGGCATCAGATCTGGTGAAATGAGCTCACTTATAGCTATTAACAGACTGTTAAGTGAAAAGGCTGTTTTAGACAACAAAATCATTCTTCTCGGTAAATACGCTCCTTATCGCGTCACTGCTGGATTGCGTCATGGAAGGTCTCCATGTCACTGAGATGCTGCCAGCCTAGCGGTGCGAAATTTCCGCCCTAGCACTAGCTTGAAGTACTTCAAACTGGCCTAGAGATCACAGTGGCGGTAATGGGTGCATTCGCTGAGCCAAATGCCGTTATGTGCTCGTATTTTGGCCGTTTGTCTTGGTGTTCTTGCATATTTGTTCGTGAGTTTAAGTTGCTACTTGTACACACGTACCGGTTATGTCGCTAGTTTTGAATCATTCGATTGCAATGGCGGAAGCGGAACACTCCCACTCCTCCATGTAGAAGCGGAACACTCCCTTTAAATTCACGTGCCCTGTTGTGGTACAGGATGTGACGACTTGTTCTCATGTCGCTGCTCAGCTGTAGAAGTCTCGCTGTTTGCAGCTGTCGGATCGGGTGTCGTCTGCGCTGGCGGAGCATGACGTGGTGGCTCGTGTCGCTGCTCAGCTGTGGTCGTCTCGCTGTTTACAGCTGTCGGATCACGTGTCGTCCGCGCTGGCGAAGCATGACGTGGTGGTGACCTTGGGTGGAGACCACAGCATCGCCATGGGCACCGTGCACGGCCACGGCCGAACCGTGCGCCACGACAAGCTGGCTGTCCTCTGGGTGGACGCGCACGCGGACATCAACACACGTGAGGAGCACGCGCCACTGGGCATGTGCCGGAATAATGTATGACGAAACGGAGCGCAGTAAGAGAATATATATATATATATACATATATATATATATATATATATTATACTGCACATATTATATGAACACATCATATGTGCAGTATGCGTAGAGGGTGCAGATTGCTATGGATGCATGGTCTTTTGCGTGGTTTTAGTTTTTCTCGGATGCGCCATTAGTTGTCACACGTAATGGTCGCTTCCGTCTCGTGCGTACCTCAAATGGTCCTACCGAATGTTTGAACGGCGCCGAAAATGGCATGTCTAAAGAAATACCCATATATACATACATATATATATATATATATATATATATATATATATATATATATATATATATATATATGTAATATCTATGGAAATAACACATCGAGACTTCCAGAACAGCTGCCAGCTTGTTGGCAGCCACCACAGGTGCTGTTATTTTCTCTCGGGTTTCGAAATCATGAGAGCGATGTCTAGAAGAACTATTAGCGCGATCACGGCTGTTAAAGAATGCGATTCAAGTGTATCAGTGCTGTCTAACCTCGGGAAATACGACGGAAATTCCGGGGATTTATTTGTTTCAATACAACTACAGGGGCCGTGGCTATGCTCTGCTAGCCTCTGCCACCGCAGGAGTACCAGCACTTGGTCTGCTTTGCTTCAGCGCTGACGTCCGGTTCTGGCAACTTCCACGGCAAACCGGTGTCATTTCTGCTGCGCGGAATGGAGGCGTTTCACCTAGACCTGCCCGACCTGCGCTGGTGTCGGCCCGTCCTGCTGCCCAGTAAGCTGGTCTACATCGGCCTGCGCGACGTTGACCCTATGGAGCGGGTGGCCATCCAGGAGCTGGGAGTGCGTGCTTACGCTATGCGCGAGCTGGACCGGCTCGGAGTCGATAAGGTTAGTTCAACCAGACATGGGTAACCCATTTCCACACACGGAGTGAAAGTTTCAAAGACAGAAGTACTTGCGGAAATGGTCGTACGCAAATGTAGGATGTAAGTACGCGAAGTTCACGCGCAAATGTTGGTAAATCGAGTCTCGCAGGCGCCAGGGCCGGGAGCGCTAATACGTCCTTCGCAGTCGGTAGCGCTCCATAAAAGCGGTGCACCACACGACACACGTCGCCATCGTGTTGATAAAAAGCATTTGCATGCCAACTGCTATGTTGGAACTTTTGTACACGTATTTCTTCCATGCCAGCCTTATACCAACCGGACATTTGCTTAGAAACGATTGCGCACGGACTTCATGCATACGCACTTTTCCATGCGAACTTCTGTCCTAAAACCGTGTTTAGAGCAGGTCCGCACCAGGACGACAGGGTCTCAGTGTCTGAAGGTCGGGGTACTCCCCAGGTGGTGGAGATGGCCCTGGATCAGCTTGGCGTAGGCGTGGGGGCAGACTCTTCGCTTCACGTCAGCTTCGATATCGACGCGCTGGATCCGTCGGAAGCACCTTCCACGGGCACACCAGGTCGGCAGTTTTCCAGTTTCAGGTCTGATAGGAGCCCCAGCCCGGGCCAGGTCTTGGGCTCACTCAGCTGGCCTGCGCATAGACATGTTACCTTCTGTTTTACGGAAGGATTAAAACGAGGCATTAATATCACGGATGGAATGCTTATTCGGACTGTAGCCCTCTGCTCGTGTGTGACTTACGCAACGTTTCGGCCAGTTAGCTCTCTCCGGTGCCATAAAGTCCTGGCAACACCAAGCAAGTGTTCAGAAGTTCCTGGACCGCATGAACATGTTGCAACCGTCCATCCAGTTCACTTTGGAACGGGAGACAGCAGCCTGCCGTTCCTAGAAGTACCAGTCGAGAGAACCAGCCACAGGTTCAGGACATCAGTGTACCGGAAACCAACGACAACCGGTCGCTACCTGAACTTCCAGTCGCACCACCTGGGAACGGTCAATAAAAGCATCGTGAGATGCTTTTAGCATCACGCAAATGCTATCAACAACGATGACGTTGAAAAGGGAAATAACCACCGAATCTAGACTTGCCGCAGGAAGGAGTACACGTAAGATTCCATAGACCAAAAGCTTAAATAGCATGCTCGACGAGGAGCAGGGAAATGCCGTGCATAGGCTTTACCGTAAGTCGGGTGTTCCCCAGGCTTTGAACGAGGCGTTGACGTCACTGGTGCCGAGACTTCAATGCAGCGCGGCCGCTAGCCGTCGGCCGTAACGCCGGGGAACGGCCGGAACATCACAAATCATCCTGCAGACAATGAACACACTGTTGGCGGGATATTGATATGACCTGCGAGTCGACTACGTCTAATTTAATGACGAGTATGACGATGTGATTTACAAGCCGAATCTATGGCTTGCCGCTAACCGTTAGGTAAAACGCATTGGCATGAGAAGTTGAAACATACACACTAGAACTATACGAGGTAGGACGGCCAGAACACCGGGCTCTCTTCGTATCCATACTGATCGAATTGTTTGCGGCAGGTCCAGCAAGCCAATCGTGTAGTATTTAACGTAAAATATGCTGATATGCCTTGCAAGCTTATGCGGCCAACCATTACCATGACGTCGGCGTTGAAATTGAAAAGGCTTGCGTAACAGCTGCTGTAGACATGAGCAGTCGGAATATCGGACTGCCCTTGTACCGATAAGGAATAAGCTGTAGGAGAAAGATGCATATAAACACGGGCCAAAGGCGTATAGATAAATGGGGAGCACGATGAAGTGCTAACTACGAGTGAAAACGCGCCCGCCCGGACCGCTGATGATAGGCGGCCTGAACATCTGGCCACCTTCTCAGCCATAACAAGCAGATGATAACTGGTAGGCGCGTACATTCGCGAACCACTCAAGTCGATTTAAATGACAAGCATGATGATATGCTTTGCGAGCCGATATTCAGCCAAGCCGTTGAAATTCGATCGGCGTGGGAAGGGAATAAGCATAAGATGGGGCGCACGATTATTAGGGAGAAGGATGGGCACACAACTTCCTGAAAATCTAGTATTGACCCCATGTGGGTAGATTGGAAAAAGCAACCAAAATGGCCATCACATCAGGCCGTCACGTTTTAGTAGTTTGCCGCATAGGCTTGCAGAGCAAATCATGCTCGTTGCAAATTTATCCGTAATGGGCTGGATGATCACATTCACCTTCCGCTTAAGGCCTTTTCATTAACTGAACGCATATTTCGATGTTCCAGCTGCCCTTCAGCATAACGCCAAGCGCTTAGCGGCCCGCCGCGCATTGAAGTCTCGGCACCAGTAACGTCACGCTAAGGTTAAGCGAAGATGAAGCGAAAATCACCGGATGGTTTTACCTCTGTAACACGGCCTTGGACAGGCAGGGCTGCCAATGAAAATAACAGCGGCGGTATAATTCGCATAAAACAAGGGCTTGTCAGAAAAGTTCAGGAGAATCTGTGGACGATACGTCAGGGCAGTCATCAGAGCTAGCTCAACGTTCCTGAGTGGACTTACCAAAGTCAGACCACTGACATCTAAGAAACGCACGAAAAACCGCAGATACAGCATACCGTGCAGCTGTGGCAGGTCTTACAAAGGAGAGAAATCACCCTCTGTCGGTCAGGCTGGAGGAGCATACATGGTCAGACGGTGATCACCGACCAGCGTGTGATAAGGTAGCCATCGTTGACACAGAGCAGCACTGGAAAGTCAGAAAGGTGAAGGAGGCAGCACAGTGGGCATTGACCAACAGCCCCATGGGTAAGGCAAGTATACACGTCAACTCAATATGGTATGACGACCAATGGAGCCACGACCAATATCGACCAATATTAATATGGTCGGACCAAACGACCATTGATATTGGTCGACCAATGACGACCAATATCAATATGGTCGGACCAAACGACCATCCGGAAGTGGAATGGTATGAAATTCGAGCACCTAAATAATTCTTCTGCCGGCTAGCTCACTGAACTTGCAATGAAGAATATCCCGATTCAAATCCCAGTAATTCCAAAAGATAAGGCATAAACCGGACGACGAGGTAGAACAATCAATTCAATAAAAATTCCAACCAATTCAACAATCAACATCCCATCCGTGATACATTACCTTCTGCTTAAATTAGTTGGAAAACGTCGACCTTAGTGGTGTGTTGAGCAAGTATTTTGGTGGTGCTGGTACCAAGCCTCAAAGCTTTGGTACCAACTATACCTTTCATACTCGTGGAACTTCGAGTGAGCATGGTCCGTTAACTCGCGCCTACGATATTGCACCCGTTTTGTTTGGCTTTGTTTTTGTTCTGAGCTATTCATGTGAAGCACTTGAACATTCTTAGGCGCATAATGTCATTCTCTATGTTGGCTCACCCCTCGCGACTGAACCGTGGGCGTGCATTATGTGTGGTGTCAGTCGCAGTGACAAAATGTGTGATGTTCAGCCGCAGTGACAAAATGTGTGGTGTTCAGGCGCAGTGACAAAATGTGTGGTGTTCAGTCGCAGTGACAAAATGTGTGGTGTTCAGTCGCAGTGACAAAATGTGTGGTGTTCAGTCGCGGTGACAAAATGTGTGGTGTTCGGTCGCAGTGACAAAATGTGTGGTGTTCAGCC
Organism: Pollicipes pollicipes; assembly: GCF_011947565.3. Taxonomy (NCBI): domain Eukaryota; kingdom Metazoa; phylum Arthropoda; class Thecostraca; order Pollicipedomorpha; family Pollicipedidae; genus Pollicipes; species Pollicipes pollicipes. The sequence continues at coordinate 4,606,347 of NW_023596420.1, read as the reverse complement.
GCAGTGACAACATGTGTGGTGTTCAGCCGCAGTGACCAAATGTGTGGTGTTCAGCCGCAGTGACAAAATCAATCGTCGCCATGCTGTCTTCCGGGTTGCAGTGCGCGGCGGCCTCAGCCTTCGTGAGGGCCAGATGGTGATGGAGGAAGTGTGCAAGTGGGGCACACTACGCTCCATGGACCTGGTGGAGGTGAACCCGCAACTGGGCAGCAGCCAGCAGGCTCTGTACACGGCCGACGCCGCCCGTCACTTGCTACTCTCCACCTTCGGACGCTACCGCGGCGGCAACGCTCCCGAGGGCTCGCAACTGCCGCGGCCGGAGATCCTGCCAGACCCTCGACCCAACCGTTAAACCGACCCCCCCCCCCCCCCCCCCGTCCGTCCGTCCCACGCACGATCTGGTCACTGTAACGGCGCATCGCCCGAACCGGTGCTCACATACTCATCGCAGTCCGGTCAACTAATACACTGAAATGAATATCCCTGGACATTGTTAATACATAGGTCTGGGTATGTCATTTAATCGTTTTTATTGGATTCAGTGTATTCAATCAAAACAAACATCCCCGCCAACGTATGTGTGTGCGCGCACGTTATTCGTAATGTATGGACGACTTGGAAGTGCATGCGAGAGGTAAGGACAGTGGGCGAATAAACGGTCCGGCCGGTGGGACGGCGGGCAGTCCGGCCGGTGGGACGGCGGCAGTCCGCCCGTTGGGACGGCGGCAGTCCGGCCGTTGGGACGGCGGGCAGTCAAGCCGGTGGGATGGTGGGCAGTCCGACCGGTGGGACGGCGGGCAGTCCGGCCGTTGGGACGGCGGCAGTCCGGCCGTTAGGACGGCGGGCAGTCCGGCCGGTGGGACGGCGGGCTGTCCGGCCGGTGGGACGGCGGGCAGTCCGGCCGGTGGGACGGCGGGCAGTCAAGCCGGTGGGACGGCGGGCAGTCCGGCCGGTGGGACGGCGGGCAGTCAAGCCGGTGGGACGGCGGGCAGTCAAGCCGGTGGGACGGCGGGCAGTCAAGCCGGTGGGACGGCGGCAGTCCGCCCGTTGGGACGGCGGGCAGTCAAGCCGGTGGGACGGTGGGCAGTCCGACCGGTGGGCAGCCCGACCGGTGGGACGGCGGGCAGTCCGGCCGGTGGGACGGCGGGCAATCCGTCCGGCCGGTGGGACGGCGGGCAATCCGGCCGGTGGGACGGCAGGCAGTACGGCCGGCAAGCAGTCCAGCTTTAACTGCGCGCCCCAGAGCTGAAGTGAGTGTCATCAACGGCGGATAGAAAAGGACGTTGGAGCATCTATATTTTTCTATTTTATTGTTGTTGTTGAAATGCTGAGGACAAAACTGCCTCAAAGTGAAGCATGCGAACACATTGGCTTCCTGAGCCGCGATGCAAGGCATCTAGACGTGACAACGAACCTGCAGGCATGTTTTACTTCAAATACTGAACATGAACCTACCATAATATATTACCAGACACACAAGTATACTCACAGCGCATACATTTAACTTGCGGGACCCCGCAGGGCTTTCTCATTATACGCATTGCCTTCCTAGCGATAACCAACGGTGCCTCTGTTGGAACAGAACAAAGTTTGAAATATGTAAACCATCCCACAGCAAACCACTCGTATTCAAGCGACGGAGTGGAGGAGTGTAGCCAGTTACAAGCAGAACCGACCAGATACCTGAATGGGCAGCTGCAAATAACATAGTGCTTAATATTGAGGAGTGTCAGGCCGTGCATTGCTTCACTGCCAAGAAAATACTGGTCCTTTCGGGCACCGTGATGAATGAGATCAGCTTACCCAGTTTTAACACGCGCTTGGGTGCGGGCCATATGAACCCCCCGAAAGTTTTTCCAGAATGGTCTCCAAACGGCGCGGCGTAGCTGCGCCAACTTTTGAATAGCTGCAGACAGTTGAATGACCGATCCTTTGGTATTAAGAATCTATATGTATCGTGCAAGGTCACTGACCTACGGCAGGTCAGGCGGGTCGTGGTTCGCAAAGTCAATTTCCAGGGAACCGTCCAATCTGATGCGAAAGCAGAGTAGATCTTCTTTGTCAACATAACACTTGAATGCACAAATTTCGCTGACCTAAGGTAAGTTTTGAAGGTCAGACCAAGCTAAAACCAAGCTGTTTTATTACTCTAGGGCTTCTTGTATGAGGTACTTCAGGTGCTCATTTTGAATTTATTGATAACAGGAACCGCATGATAAATTTTTCATGGACTTCTAAAAGGTCAGAATAGGTCATTGACCTAAAATGACCCAGGTCAAAACTACATTTTTTGAAACATATTGCTCAGCGTAAGCTTTGCCGCTTATTCAAATGCAAAACTCAAGACAATCTTGTATGACTTTGGTCAACATGGCCTTCGTTGGGTCAAACAAGGTCACTGACCTCCAGTGAGCATGTGACTTTTTCCTTAAAACAGGTATCTAGGTTCTGGGGTCACTTTGGAGGCTAACTTGGAGATTGACCCGTTTGACGTCACTTGGCCCGAAGGTCATGACCTAGTAACCTGAAACTTTGACCTAAGGGAGTTCAGATCCAGGCCAACACACCCTGTAAACTTGGTGTCTCTAGCTCTCTTAATTCCTGAATCTCAGGGGGTCAAATTGAGGTCCCACCCGAGCGAAGTGCATCCAACTGACCACCCTGTCGCGTGTTAACGGAGCAAAACTTTTCATGGTAATCCAGCGAGTCACGGCAGGCACATGTGGATGACGTCTTGAAAAAGTCATGAGGCTCGATGTATGCCCTATGTTATGAAAAACTGCCGAGGTAAGCACCAAATCTGTTCTACCAGTGCATCAATACTTCGATATCGTTTTTCATGCGGGGCTCACCGCCCATCGAGCCAAACAAATTGAGCGAGTGCAAAAGCTGACCCTCGAAATCAATCCCGGGTCTGACATGGAAAATCAGCGGCGTATAACAGCAAGTGCAACGCCGACAGACGAGTGAAGTTCTGCTAATTTTGAAAGGAAAATCCTGGATCTATAGGGCTTGAAGAGCAGCTCCCGTCACCAAGAGTGACGATATCGGGTAGAAGCACAAGAAGTGGTGCGTTCTCAGGACGTTTGGCTGTGGCGCAAGACAATGCATATTTTACGTATAGTGTTCCACATTCGGATGGCCTTTGAACTAAGACAGCCCTTTGAAGATACCTCGGTACGATTCACAACCCAGCCCTTGTTAAGACTTGGAACTCTCTGGTTTCTGAGATTGACGCCAGCGAACTAATGCACATTATTTTCATGCACCCAGGCATGCATGGCACCAAATACACGTCACGTGGATGCTGGCACCTAATTAGCCACGTAGCGCTCAAGGTCACGCAAAGCATCGCCATCGACCCATTCATGTAGGAGGTGGGTCAGCACGATTTACGGTATGAAAGGACTTCAGTTGGTCATCAACGGGTGTAATGCAGTTTTGCTTAGAGCAGTTTTAGAGCACGACTCACGTTTTGAGCAATGTAATGCAGGAAATTGAACAGTGGTTTGCGTTGTGACCGGCAGAGGACTGTGAAGCGGATTATCTAAGAATAGCGCCATACGCGAGCCGGTGAATGTTGGTAAACAATAAAAAGGCAAAAAAAGATTAAACTGAAGACTCCACTAGAAATTAAAAAAACACGAGCCCCCGACGATATTCGGTTCCGCAAAGATGCTCAGGCGACATATCCACCTCTCGGCAAGTCGAAGTACTATAAGTGAGTTAACCCGTCCGATACAGCGGCAATTCTGACACGGCCCATCTGGCAGACATTCATTCCACAAAGATGCCACATGACGTGATAAATGCCGTATTGAACAAGGCATTTACTAAACGCTGAAATTGTGCTGTGTAGATAAGTGTTTAACACCTAAAGGCAAACCAATAGTTACAGGCGAGCTTGTTGCATCACATGTCGTGCTTACCTAAAGATCTTCAAATATGGAACACTTCCTTTAAAGGGAATATTTCACATATGGAAGTCTTAAAGCAAGCAGCGCATATAAAATAAGCCCCCTCACAAGTTTAGGTATACTTCTGAGTGGAAAAGACTGCTCTAAACAACATAACTTCTCTTCTTAGCAAATACGCTTCCTAATACGTCATTATTTGATTACGTCATCGTGCTAGCACAACACTGATCGAGAGCCAATTGACGACCATTACATCTGGAAGTCGTGTTCACGTTCGCCAGATGTAAACGACATAACTATTATTGTTCATAACTTGCATAGCTTGCGCAACATTGGTTGAGAGCCAATTGACGGCCGTTGTATCCGGAAATCGTGCCCACCAACGCCAGACAGGAGCGTTTCTATGATTACACTTTTCTTGAACTTGAAAGCTGCATGGCCAATGAAATGGCAAGATTCTAATGAAATTATTTTTATTTGTTAACGTTTTTATGTAGATCAGTAGTTCAGATATTTCCTTGGGTGGGCTTAGCGATTTTACCAGTTTTCTCCCGTCCCCAGTCAGTAGTTTTAGGTGAGCGACGATGGAGCCCACGCATTGTGTCCGTACTATTTGGTTACACCGATTTCCTCGAAAGCACTTCCGTAACCAACAGATCATACTTAAGAGTCTGGCTTTAACTCCATCTGCGTACCATCGTGGCCAGTCAAGCTGTGTCATAATGCCTGACATTTCCTCGGTACAGCATGTCTAAACAGGGAGCAAAGTTTCATAAGAGTGAAACTGAATGTCTGGCGTATTGTAGTTAGTCACGCCAAGATAAATACCAGTTAAACGTCGACCTACCAATCTGTATTCGCAAAAACACCAAACAAAATTTCCACAGAAATACGAATCTCTTTAGTCACTGAATTAGAACAAAACTGACACACTGACGCTGTAGCTACACAGGGCGCAACATAGGTAACAACACGCTTCGTCCGCAGATCCTGACTTTCGTCAATAAATCCCAAATCCCGCGAGACGCATATCCTACGTTCGCACATACGCAGGCAGTACATCGCGGAATGAACTACTGGTGAAACAATGTGGTGACCCCAGGCAATGCCCCACCGTTGGAAGGGTTAAAGCACTGCATTACCGCGCACACGTGGCAGGAAGCCCGAGATGAGTCCGGATCTTAGGCCAGTAAGGATATTTCACTTGAACATCTCGAAATCCATCTACGTACAAATATCACCTGCTCTGCCTGTCTGTTTAATGACTATTGCTCTTGGCTCTCCAAAAAAGCTAACACTTGTCTTTTGAAATGCTTTCGAGCAGTCCCATGATTCGCGCTGAACTCTGGGAGACTCGTACTCTCGGCAGTTTGCAGCGTGCGTTACTCACGGATAGTCTAGTGGGACAGGCTGCTGTCGCACCAGAAGCGCCGCAATGTTGTGAAGCACGAGGTAATCCGCCGCAGCTAATAGAGGGCATTCAACATCTTGAAACGTACGCTATCTAGCGCAACGCGTTCTCCAATCCTTCCAACCATTGCGACAAGCATATCGGCCAGCCGTCTGATCAGACCGGGCATTCAGTCCCAATCTCTGGCCTGACCGGGCCGCCGAATATCGGTTCCTGGGGTACGCCCATCGCGCTCCGGCTGCCGCGCATCCCCGCGCCGCGGTGTCCGGCACCCAGCAGTGCCCGGTGGTGGCCCTCTCCGCTCTGGCAGCTAATCAGAGAGGCTGAGCAGCAGGGCGGTGGCGCGGCGGATCCAGTGGTCGGCGGGGGACTCGCCGCGGTGTCCGGCACCCAGCAGTGCCCGGTGGTGGCCCTCTCCGCTCTGGCAGCTAATCAGAGAGGCTGAGCAGCAGGGCGGTGGCGCGGCGGATCCAGTGGTCGGCGGGGGACTCGCTGCGGTGCCCGGCGCCCAGCAGTGCCCGGTGGTGGCCCTCTCCGCTCTGGCAGCTAGTCAGAGAGGCTGAGCAGCAGGGCAGTGGCGCGGCGGATCCAGTGGTCGGCAGGCGACTCGCCGCAGCGCAGCTCCACAGCCACCACGAACGATGGGTAGTTGCCGGTGCCTGACCGGTTGGGGTAGTAGTAGGAGGGACACACGTACAGACCTGCGAGACGCGACAGCGGGCGTCAGCAATGGTGTGTAGCGCGAAGGCTGCGGTTCAGCGGACGCGCTCTTACCCAACGCGAGCCGACATAGTACAGAAGGCGCGAGAGCTCTAAGATCCAGCGTCCTCAAGGAATCGATGTGTAAGAAAACTATGGATCGGTCCTCCGAAAGCGTTCTTTAAGCCCTGGACGTTTGAAAACATCTGACGACCTTGAGCTGGAGCGAGATCTGGGGCACAGACTTAATGTAAATTGTACTACAACCATAGCAATGCAAGAGTCTGACCAGTCCAGACTATACCTTTGCCGCTCTTTTTCTTGTTCTCCATGGGCTTAAAGTGGATGACGGGCATGGGGGTAACGAGCTGCATAGGAGCAGCCTCCACCAGCGAGCGGCCGTTGATGTCCCATCCGGCACCTTCCAGGTACATGCCGCAGATGTACACGCCCTCCTGATCCGCAGAATACACGGAGAAACGTCAAAAACACCACACTTACAGGCCTGCAGGACGACCTGCCACACGTGTACTGACATGAAACTGAGAAGAATACACAAAAGTGGCGCAGATGCTTTTCATGGTCAGAGGTGACGTGACGCTTAAGACGCAACGGAAGTGGACTGGTCGTTTTCTAGTCAAGTCACTTTCGGCGGGTGCCGAAGGCACGGCTCAAACACACAGTATGCCACCCTGATAAAGGCATCCCTTTGAAGATGAGAAAGGAAGGTTTACTGAGAGGCATGAGCAAGAGTTACTCGCAAGTTCTGTCCTCTCGCGGGGCACGGTGATTAGAGACCAGCGGTCCCTAGCCACCTTGGCCACCGCACCCACACCAGACCCATGCCGTCGTCCATCCGACGTACATGGGGCTGCAGAGGACTGACGGAGTCATTCTGATTGTTCACGTGGAAGTCCCAGGCGAGCGAGTCGACGCTGAGGTGAAGGTGACGGGCAGCCGTCTGCAGCACAGCCGTCAGGAAGCCGGTCGGGAAGCTGAAGGCGGCCAGCCAAAAGGCCTGCGGCGGCCGAGCACGCTCCGACCAGCCGGCGAACTGCTCGACCCGCTGCACCAGGTCCCGCGTCCACGAGCCGAGCGGCTTCAGAGACGGGTACGCTGCAACACGGACCGGTCCGGTCACCGCACGGGCAGCCGGGGGCTTCAGCTTCGTCACCTCGTGTCCTTCGGCCTCGTCAGCCTCGTGCAGGGTCACCCACAGCCTTGGTCGCACCCCCCGGTGACATGTACTCCTGAATACCTGCTAAATGTGTGACAAACATAAAGCACACTTTCTGAAATCCCACCACACCGTAACAACTCACATGATTTTTTTCGAAAGCCGCAAATGTTTTGTCAAGCGTGGCTTTCGTGGTTTGCCGGTATAATATTATTTCTCATTTGCCGGGTTCAATATCGACATACTTTCCTGATGCAATACTATGTAGTTCGGATGTTCATAGTATGGAACAGACGTGGTGCGAGCCGGCTCCTGCCAGTGGCGCTGAAACGTCACGCTACAGCAGGGAGGGAACAGGAGGGGACACATACCTGACCACCGTCAGTGCTGCACTTACCGCACTAACATTTCATGTGACATTCATGGGACATCATAAAGTGCTTTTAACCCTCTCCTGATCATAACTGAGTTCCCTTATGTCAGTCTGGGCCATTTGTTGGGCCCACGGGCCAATGGGGGTCCTCGGGTTGACCACGAGTTGAGGCACGAACCTGACAGGGGTCCTTGCTGGCAAGGGGTCCAAGTCGACCTGGGTAGTGTTCGAAGGGGCCCAAATATGAGCCCTAAAGACCCTTCGAGATCGACGATCAAATGCCGGATCGGAAGGCTGAAGGGTTCAAAGGGCTGAGACAAGGAGCAAAGGCAAAAGGTGACTTCGGGTGTCAAAAGCAGTGCCTCTTTAAACCGGTTACAGACCCCTGGGAAAACACGGGGCCATATTTCAGCCAGAGGCCAGCAACACCGAGCAGCCAGCCCCGATGACGAACCCATGTGCCGGTCAACGGTCCTCAAACCCATGTGCCGGTCAACGGTCCTCAAAACTCAACAGGGGGGGGGGGTATGCTGGCAATTCACGTGACAAAATCTGACCTTATAAATCATTGAGTTGAACATGTCCATTTACCTCTACATTTACATTAGTTTTATTGGAAATTTTTGGTCAAAGTAAAGCGCAATTTTGACCAAACATAGAAATCAACAGATGATTAGAATTCACCACGGCCTAGAACGTGTCAAGGGCTACCTCTCCGTGAAGCCAATATTAGTCTATATGTCTTGGTCGTCGAGCTGGAGAACGCCACACAGTCGAGCATTTACCCGAATAAAACCCGTTTCGCTGCAAGTACAGATCTTTTCTCGACTCAGGCAACAATATTTGAAGGTGTAACATACAAAGTTTTTTGTGGCGATGAACGAAAAAGCCGCAGCTTTCGTCAATGCATACTGATCAAAAAGTGTGCTTTAAAAAATTTCAAAACACGTGTATCACAAAGAATATTCTGAACGTATTTCATGCAACGTAAAAACTCAAGCTGCATCGCATTCAGCGCATCAAATCGTACTTTGGCTTACCGGCATGCATGATGCATATGCTTCGAAATCTGGTATGAATGACATAGATAGAATCTCACAGTCGTATTCAGAAAAAAAACGGATAACATCTTTCCACCTTAGTCATTTTTGGCTCCTTGTAAGACCTCGAACCCCCATTTTGTCAGAAAATCTGAGCCGGGCCTCAAATTTGCGAATTTTTAACTCAACCAAATGATACTTCAGAGGGTAGCCGTATTGTTTGGCTATCACCACGATTTGTCATTATAGGCTAGGGTCCGAGAGGACTACGCAGTGTCTCTCTAAGCCCACCTAATTCTGAGAGGATAGAACGTCTCCTCATAAGTTAATTCTAGGATGCAATCAACTCACTTAATTCCGAGGGTAGGATAGCATTTCCCCATTAGCAAATAAGTAACAGTTCAAGGTCAGGGGCTTTTGCTGGGATGTCCGCCACAAGCCGTTCCAGGATTTATGCGCCACGTTGGTGTTGCACTTATCCTGTCAAAGTTCAGCCAGTCTTCGCGCTGCACTGCAACAGGTGCAGCGTTTGCTGGGACCATCCTCAGCGCCTATGGCTAAGGCTTGCACCAACCATTCCCCTTTCCTACGACAATGCGGCACGGGAACGGACGGCGCCGCACGGGACCTGACCGTGGAACGGGACCGGGCGCAGCCGAATGGAACTGGGCGGGACTAAAAAGTTTAAGACAGGACAGGACGGAGCCGAGTGGAAGTAGACACGACCGGATGGAGCGGAACGGGAGTAGACCACACAAGCCTTGACCGGACGGGACCAGACGACACTGGACAGGACCGGATAAAACCAGCCGAAGTCATACGGGACCAGATGGGACTATACGGAGCCAGATGGGTACCAGATGAGCCCGCTCTGGTCACAAAAGGTCCCGTTCTGAGTCTTCGGTACCATTCTGTCCCGTCCGGTTCCTTTTGGTCACATCACTTGTCGTCCGATCCCGCCCCAATTGCGTCAGGTCCTGTCTGGTCCTGTCGGCATCCGTCGAGTCCTTCCCACTCAGGTCGCATTCAGTGTCATCCATTGCGATTAGGTCTTGCCCAGTTGCATCCAATACCTTCCAGCCCAGTTGTCTCACCTAGCTCCATTAGGTCCCGTCTGGACTCATCACACTTCATCCTGCTCTGTGTGGGCCCATTCTGTAACGCCCGGCTTCATTCGATCACGCACGGCGTCGTTCGACACTGCCTGATCCCGTCCGTTCTCGTCTGGTTCTGTCTGGTCTCGCCCGGTCCCGTACGGTCCCATACGGCCTGGTCAGGTGTCTTCTTGGTCAATGTGGTCCCGTCTGGTCCAGTCATGTCCGGTCTCACATAATTTGGTCTGTTCCCGCCCTTTTCCGTCTTCCTTCTTGACGTTACATCTGGTTCTGTCTGGTCCGGTCCGATTCTGTGGAACTGAGTGTGGTACCGTTCCGCACCACCCGATTCCTTTGGGCCTCTTTTGATGTTGCCCGATCCTGTCTGATCCTGTCCGGTCACGTCTGGTCCCGTTTGGTTTGGTCCGGTCCCATTCGTTCCCATCCGGTCCGGTCCGGTCCAGTGCCGTCCGGTTCTATCCCATTCAGTCCCGTCTGACCCCACCACGTTCTATTCGGTTCCACCTGGTCCCGCTCCGTCTCGTCCGGCTCCTGTCATTCACGCATGGTGTCCTCCAACCCCGTCTGGTTATGCCTGGTCCCGTCTGGTCCTATCTAAATCTGCACTGTCCGCCCGGTCCTGTCTTGTCCAGCCGGTCCCGTCTTGTCCAGCCGGTCTCATCTGGTCTGGTCGTGTCCCGTCGGGTCCCGCCCGGCCCGGTCTATATGCTGTCCTTGTACTATCTAGCCAGCTGGTTGCCATACGGCCTCATGTCATATTCATCTCAGACTTCTGGCAAAGTGAGCTATGAGTCTATTCCTGCAGCACATAGTCCTCATTCATAACTTGCCTTCCGCCAGGTAGTGACCGCATTGTGATAGGAAGCGCCTAGGTGCCATCATTGATTTGCCGGGCTTAAACGCGCCAACTATCACCAGCAACCAGCTTCACAAGAGGAGAATGGCGTACAATTACAACTTCCCAAGCTTTCACTTCGAATCCGGTTGCATAAAGTAAGGAGTCCCTTTGCTCTCCTACGTCCCTAAAATTATACTATTTACGAGGAAAATCCAAGGAGACACTCCGTACTTCACGAAGCACCCATCGATATTGGTAAACGCACCCGATTTGACCACGGAGTAGACATTCGCGTCAAGACCGAAGTAAAATAAAAAGATGCTCTGGCCCGTCATACAATCAGCTGTGGTGGACGTAGAGGAATCGGCGCATGACCATGCCGAAGCGGAGGAGCAAACCAATTTCGACCGAGAATCAACCAACCGAGCTAAAATGACCGAACCCAACATTTTTTTTTTTTAGAAACATGCTGCCTAGCGTAATCTTTGTCGCTTACCCAAATGTAAAACTGAAGGCAGTCTTGTGCGATTTCGGTCACCATGACCTCCGAAAGGTCAAGCAAGGTCGACGACCTTAAATGAACATGCGGCCTTTTGTCTAGAACGGGTGCCTGGGTTCTGGGGCACTTTGGACACTTATCTGGATTTTGACCTAGTTTGACCTTATCTGACCCAAAATTCATGACCTAGGAACCTCAAAACGTGACTCAAGTTTACGCACAGCCAACACACCCTGCGAATTGGGTGCTTCTAGCTCCCTTAGTTTCTGAGATCTCGGGGAGGTCAAATTGACAAATTGACCCCAGCGAAGGGCATCCAACCGACTACCCGGTCGCGTGCTAAACTCATTACACAGGGATGTGCCCAAACTTCTTCCCAGTCTAGCTACAGTTCAGCTCTAAGAACGCAACACGTTGTGTGACGAGCAATGTTTTGGACAGCAGGGTGATGATCTTTTCGTTGGCGTGCTTCATGTTCGCTGCACAGTTGTGCGTCAGTCCAACAAGTGGTGCTGGCGCGCAACAGAAGACCCAGTCTCTGAACATTGCATAAAACAACGCAAACACGGGCGCTAAAACTTCGGCATGGCCAGCGCTCGCTCACAAAATCTCACACGCCACTTTTGCCGTCTCACGTCACAGGCGTCTCACCGCGGCGTCTCACCAACGTCCGGCCTGTTGTGCTATGGAACGATGCGTTCTTATTTCGGAAAATACATCCTTACACAACCAGCTAACACCGGACGGTCACGCATGGCCAGCGCAGTGTCGCAGTACTCCTCACAAACAGCAAAGCCGATTCGCACCTACAACCATCACAATAATTCTTAATGCCCGATGCACTCAGAAACTAATGCTGAACTGGAGCCAGGTAAACATGAGCATGGTGTACATAACCTAATGTGCTGATACACTTCCAAGCTTGCGGATACATAATAACTTGCTGATACATGTGCATGTTGCCGGCCCATGCTGTGCGGTGGTTCTCTGAACTCCGTGCTTTAGTACTGGTTCATTCTATGCAGCGGTCTGGGTCGCGTCGCCGTCTCACCGCTGGGCCGGCGACCGTCACGCAGTATGGCACCGGAAATCCTGCGCATTAAGCTGGCGGCGCCGGCGTTGGTGTTGGAAACACGCACCATCTGCAACGCCTCCATGTGTTGCAAAATATCGCCTGGCAGACCGTGCACAGACGAGCTTGGCGCAGTCAGCGAGCCGCGCGCTAACATCTGGCTGGCGCGCCGCATCCGCTGGCCGGGGTCGGTCTGATCGTCTCCCAGCTGGCGGCGCAGCAGCTCATCCAGCTCTGCCAGCACGCCGGCGGCACGGCTCAGGTCGGCGCGGATGGCCCGGTACTCGGCCATGTTCTCCTGCAGCGCCACCAGAACGGCGGCGTGGCGGGCGACGCGTGCCACGTCTGGCCGGCGCATCGGCGGGACCTGTACGGGTCGCTGTCCGGCCAGATGCTCGTTCTCCAACGTCAGCAGCGGGTCCACCGAGACCACCTTGAGCGCCACCTCCCCGGCGGCCTCCGCGTCGTCCTCATCGCCGGCAGAGTCCGACGCACCGGTGCCGGTGATGTAGCTCCCGAACAACTGGCCACGGTCGCTGTTCTTCTCTTCCGTGTAGTCTTTCATGGCGATCTCTAGATTGGTGACTACCACTGCCACGATCAGGTTGGAAAAAACGAACGCACCAACCACTATCAAGAACAAAAAGTAGACGGACGATGCCAGGGCCACGTTCGTGCTCTTGGAGTCGCGCATCGGCGAGAAGATGTCAACCCAGCCGTCCTCGGTCACACATATGAAGCACACGAACAAGGCATCCAGCAGGTTACCAAAGTTCTCCTGGAAGTCGTCGCCAAACACGGTAACGCCAATGACGGAAGCCACCGTCATAAAAACCAACAGCAGTAGCGAGACGTTGGCCATGTCAGGAATTGAGTGCAAGATGGTGTCCACCACCAGCGACAAGCTTTCTAGTGAGGTGCTGAAGGAACGCACGCTGCGGAACGCACGCAGCACGCGCAGAAGTCGCAGCAGTCGGGAACTGGCAAGGTAGGTAAAGTTGCTCCCGAACAACAGGATGAATATTACCACGAAGTCTATAATGTTCCATGCACCCAGCCAGAAGGCATAGAAACCGTAAAACCACTTAACAGCAATTTCAAAGATGAAGATGGTCAGCACGACCTGGTCGATGACGGAGAATGGCAGAGAAAATCTCTCCGTGAGGTCGTCCGACGTTTGCATGGCGATCATCACCGAATTGAAGACGATGATTAAAAAAATGGAGAAGTTGAACGTTTTGCTGTTCGTCAGGTGGCCCACCAACTCTTGCGACACGAACGTTTCCACGCGTGCCTCATCCACGTCCACCACCACATTAAAATCCTCCATGCTGCCGGGTTTGGAACTGCCGTCTCTGTCGTAGCGCCGGTCCTCGTCCTCAAAGAGGAAGCGACGCGCCACGCTGAGCTGCTCCCCTTGGTCCGCGCCGCCTGCCTGTCGCTTCATCACCTGGTCGATCCAGCGCCGTATGTTGGTGCGGCCACTGATGAGCTTGAAGGCGGCGGCGCCCAGGTCACGGGCGGTAGTGCGCCGCCGCACGTCCTCTCCGGCCGCCGCAGCCGCGGTGCCGAGTGCGGTGGTCGGCAGCCCAGTGGCGCGCGCGCCGACCGCCGCCCGCCGCCAAGCGTCGGCGGCTCTCTGGCCTTCCGACGCGTGACCGGGCCCGTCATCCGCGCTGTCGCTGGACAACTCCGTCGCTGGAATGACGGCAGGAGCCTTGGACAACGGATTGGCCGTGGACAACGGAAGGCCGGTGTTCACGTGCTCTAGTCCTAATGTCGCCGCGTCCTGCGGCTCCGAGCCGCTGCCGGACGCTGTGCTGGGTCCTTCTGAGCCCGACATGGTCGATTCATTGAATTCTTGGATTTAAAGACGAAATTCGTTTGTGTTCCTTGCGTTTTAAGCAGAAAATGATGCTTATTACCATGAGTTGGGCCTGGAGTACAACTACGCATATGCGGAAGCCATATGCATTAAGCTTTCACTACCAAACACCATAGCCGTGGTCAGTCTTCTACGACTCATGGGTTGATTTGATAACAAACTCCTAAAAGCAGCCAGCGATGATAGCAATCTCTCAAAATACATAGCACCACGCTTAACCGCAAAAAAACAACAAATAAACTAGCACTGGACAAACGACGCACAATAACACGCCTGCCGCTTTTTGTCACAAGCTGAGACCCTATGCTGCTATCTTTAAACAATAAAACCACGCCTCTTTGCTGAAGCATACCATTGCCACGAGGTACAGTCATGAGAAACACCTTCGCTGCGAAGAACGTAATAAACCAACACCGGGCGCTACGCGACATGATAGGAGCATATGCATTTAGCCACAAATGTACTGGAATACAGTCTCTGTTCAGCACGGCGAGGTCAGACCTGTTTTGGTCCGCTCCCTGCCTCGCGTCGTGGGGGCCTTGTGGTCGGCGAACGCTCTTCGCGCGGCCGGCGGGTGGTTAGTGGCACAGTCAGCGCCAAGACTGAGGATCGCGAGAAGAATCCACGAAAACTTATGCTTTACCAGGAGAAAGAAAGAAAGGGAGATTGAGCCGGGAAGATGACATCTGACAGTCAGGATACCATCGTCGACAGCGACGCGGCAGTTCTCGCGGAAGCTGTAGTTGCCACCCCGGAGGTAAGATCAAGGTCCCGGACATGTTTAAAACGCTGCCAAACGGAGAAGGCGGGGTGGTTCAGACTGTCTCAGCGCCCAGAACAAGGCTCGTGGAAAAAATTCAAGGGATAATGGCCATTGAGAACGCGAAGCTTAGTCAGTCTTTTAATGTGGAACAAGATATAATCCAACCGAAAAAGCATGATTCCAAGCTGCTTTTCGGAACGTTTAACAAACCAGCTGAAAACGTCGGAGAAAATAATTCGTGAGTTGGTGGAATACGTGCTTGACCGAGACAATACAATCGAAGAGCTCAATGGACAAGTGAACCGAGCCGTCCAATGCTGCGGTGACCAGGGCATCGTGAACGAGCCGGACCAACGGTCCCGCGCGACTGACGTCATCCTGTCAGGAATCACGGTCACGGAGGCTGCTCGTCCGCCAGCAAGGAACAGCTTCGGCCCTGAACCCTGAAGAGTCACGGCGGGTGGCCTGTGACGTCATGCGACGCGGTCCGGCGGCGTCCCGCTCGGGCGAGGCCACCCTGCGGACCAGCTCACCGGCCTCGGCGAGCAGGAGCTGGCCGAGGCACGGCGGCTCGGGCCGCGTGTACTGCGCTGCCGGCCAGCCAACACCGGACCACGATCGGCGCGCGAGCTCTGCTCTCCCCAACAAAACACGACTGCAGGGTAAGC
This sequence comes from Pollicipes pollicipes, assembly GCF_011947565.3. Taxonomy (NCBI): domain Eukaryota; kingdom Metazoa; phylum Arthropoda; class Thecostraca; order Pollicipedomorpha; family Pollicipedidae; genus Pollicipes; species Pollicipes pollicipes. The sequence goes on along the minus strand of NW_023596420.1, from coordinate 4,590,890 downwards.
CCGAGGACCAGGCACTGTTTGTCAGTGAATCCCTCTCTGAAAGGCGGCGGTGGCGTAGCATGTTGCTGGAAGTAAAACGTAAGAAGCGGATCTACACAGTATTCACGCGGCTCGGTAACGTTTCCGTGAATGAAGCTGACCCGGCCGAAGGATCCTGATTGCGGCATTTATAAAGTGCACGGCCTCACGTAACCCAAGTAGACATTCTGGATCAGCCCCTCCTCCCCCCCATGCTGGTTGATCGCCTGTTTGTCCGGTCATTCCTTTGTTTTCCACCCGTCTTTGTTTTCTGTTTGCCTGTTGCTGCATGTTGTTTGTGGATTGTTCCCCACGTGTTCACCCGCCTGCCACTTAGTTTTCCTGCTTTCCGGCTATTGTCTGCATATTTACCGACTTTATTTCGCCTGTTTTCCGACTGCTCTTTCCCTGTTTGTCGACTGTTTTTTTATATTTGCCGCCTATTGTTTGCCGGTTTGCAGCCTATTGTTGACTCGTTTTCTGCCTGTTGCTCGCCTGCCTGCTGGCTTTCTTTTACCGGTCCGCCTGTCTTCTTTTGTTCCCGGCTTCTACAGTTCAATGTTATTCATTGTTAAGCCAGCCAATCGCATGATATGCCAAAACTGACCAGCAAATGCCCACAAACAGCGTCCAGTGACCTAAGAACGATCACTGAGAGCAATCACTTTAACCAATCACGTAACAGCATTCCGACAGAGGGTAAAAAGAAAGACGTTAGTTCACTTTTTCACAGGCTGCGCCCCAACCACATTGAAAAGCTGCAGGAAAGTTATAAGCCACCAGGGGATGTTGAAATTCGGCAGCTAAATGGGAGCCTGGGGCAAGCGCGCACGGCGTGAATACACGCGAACGTGCTGCAACTGTTCTGTTCCCAAGACGGCTGAAATGCAGTCACTGAAATTCATACGAGCATACACGGACGTTTGCTAGAAGTTAAGCTTGATTGTAGCTCATGCAAAGGCTACACTTCACACGCACTCGGGTGGGGGTGGGCGTCAAATTGACCGCCGAAGGTTTTTCCAGAATGGTTTCCGAACGGCGCGGCGTAGCCGCGCCAAAGGTGAAAAAATTTAGATGTCCCTAGTAGTGTCGCTGAGATATAGCAGGTCAAAGTTAAGCCATGGTTTCAGCGAAGCCAATTTTTAGGGAATCGTTCAATTTGATGCAACAGCGGAGTGTTCAACGAAACCACACATCTCTGTTTTCTTAGACATCACAACAATTGAATGAAAAAATTGCGTTGAACGACAGCACGAACCGCATTCTACACCTCCATGGACTTCTTAGCGGTCAGAATAGGTCATTGACCTAAAATGACCCAGGTCAACATTTGGCTTTTAGGAGCATACCGCCTAGCGTAAACTTTGTCGCATATTCAAACGCAAAACTCAGGGCAGTCTTGTATGATTTTGACTACCATGATCTTCAGGTTAAACAAGGTCACTGACCCTAAATAAGCATGTGACCTTCAACTTGGAAAGTTATCTAGGTTCTGGGGGCACTTTGGAAGCCAACCTGGAATTTGACCTTGTTTGACCTTATTTGGCCGAAAGGTCATGACCTAGGAACCTCAAACTTGAGTTCAAGCATGGCCTAAGTGAGTTCACGTGCAGATCAACGCGCCATGTGAATTTGACGTCTCTAGTTCTCATAGTTCCCGAGATCTCGGGGGGGAGGGGGGGGTCAAATTGACCCTCCATCCGAGCGAAGGGTATCCAGCCGGCCACCCGGACGCCGGTTAATGTGGTTTAGACTCAAACTCAGGGCAATACAAAATGTCAGTTGGAACAGTTTGATTCAATCCGAGGTATGTTGCGTTCCCTTTGTCCAGAATAAATTCGACACGTTGTCATTCGTCGTGATTTCAACGTGCACTTCCAAGAGCTGCACACGAGCAAACCGATTATGAAACTAAACCAATCAGTTAGTTTTCTAAAAGCATGTGGTATGAGTTAAACTTGCACGACTTATGACAAAAAAGTACTAGGCTTCACAAATGGAGATGATTAGCACCATGGCGGCAGTTCAGCTTAGACTACATTTTTTGTCAGTGAGTCTAGGACATAAAATGGGCGTCATTAAAATAGAAACTGAGCCCGGTGTTTTAAGCGACGATAGTATTGTAACTTTAAAGATGGATCTCTTCCTTTTTGAAAGGGGTCCTGACCTTTGGAGATTCAGCAACCAGTTCTTACAAGAGTGAGTTTGTTCCGAACGCCAGAGATGATATTAGAACCGTAATGCTAGGAAACGGCATATATATGGGGATATTTGTGATGACTGACCGAAATTAAAAACGTTTTCAGGTCAGATCGCAGTCGCAGGCATTAGTCGAAGTCGACAGTTGGCCAGAAACGCGCGGGCGCACCAACGAGAAACATTACGCCAGCCAAGACAGCAGCGCACCTGGCAACAAATGGCAGCATCTGGCATCAGCAGCGGTCGGAATGGGCTTAAGTGAATTTCGGAACGGGGTGGTTTAACGTACAGTTTGGCGGTAATTCTTCCGCCTGGATGTACCGCAAGACGGATGGGGAATGAAACCAACACGTGTCGTACGGTGTGCTCTAGACTGAATCGATTTTTGATCGATTTAGTGTTCGATCTTTTTTGCGAAGAAAGATAACCATGACCACAGCCTCCGAACGCCGAGTTTTCTCATTATAACCAATGCTTGCCTGATAATATCCTTTAACCACTACCTCCTGGTAAAATGAATGCTGATTATTTCCAACTTGAGAGTTTAGGGCCTCTTTTACCTATTTCTGCTTCCGAAACGTGTCAAAGCGTTGGTCGCGCTCCTTTTTAAAACAAGGCCTCGGAACACTCGGCCGGCCCGCCACCCGCCTTTACCTACGCCGTCCTTCAGTTATCAGGATGTCTGCTGAGAGGTTCGTGTAGGTCTAGCTAAATTTATAGATTTGTACATCCTAGGCACATACATCCAGTGGACACGAGACATTTTCGACGGCCTCTTGTCCGTCCGTTTCGAACCCCGCCAATCGGCATAATTGCGTAGTTTGCGCCCCTCGCCACCTTTGAAGAAAGAAAAAAAACTACACCTGATTGTGCTAGTCACACCAGGTCGATTTTGCTAAGACCTTTTCTTTGCAATACACCCTCTGAGCTTTCTTCTATAAAATGCAATGTCTCATCGCCTTTAAGTGGGAGGTTAGCCCTCATCGAGAAAATTCAATCAACCAAATATCTTTAACTGCTTTTTAGATCTTAACATCGGGGGCGCCTATCACACTTCGCCTCGATTCACCCTTTTCACAACCCGTATTGACAGTAGTGAAGAGATGCGATGCCCCCCCCCCCCCCCCCCCACGTACCCTGCGTTTCCAAACTAAACACGATCGAGCCTCGCATAAAAGCCAGTGGATTGGTCTCAACAAGATCTCGCAGTTGATAACAATTTTATGTTGCTAGGCCAATAATTGGCACCATTACGCCAGGTCAAAAGTCCTTTGCTCCGAAAATGCATTTGGCAGCTTTACATACCCAGATTTACGACACCATGCCACGCAGTGACATGAAGCGTACACAGGCATGCTCCTTTTTATATTTGAGCACATTGGCATGCAGTTTTGTGTGTTTTGAGCATATCTGTATGATGTAGAGCTATGCTAACGGGAGAGCGCAGGCCCGTCGCCTGTTTTATGATGTCGGTACCGGCGGATTCGTCGGCTGCCGCGCGCTACCCGCACCTGCCGTACACCGCTGTGCAGTATACCTTTCCCTAAGAATGTGGCGGCTCGGAAACCAGCAATTCTAGAGCCACGTGTTCTTGTCTCAAAACACGCCCAATAAGTGTCCCATATGACACTGAAAATTTCAACGCAATAAAACCCCAGCCGGGGGCGGGAGGGAGGAGGGAGGGGGGAGTCGCATCGTCCCCCGCCCCATCAAAGCACGGGTTAGTGGCCAAAATCCGAGAGGATATAGGATTTTGGGGGCAGGTTACGTCAACTGAGCTCAGCTTCCCCCTACTTTAGAAAGTGACATCTCTGTTTCTGACTGAAGACTTGCCCTTTTGCTAAGTCGTTTGGTCGTTTGGCCGGCAAAAATGACAACTTAGAGAGCGGTCATGACCTATGTGATGGAGACAGCCTATAAACGACATTTTGCAGGTCAATGCGCTTAGGTGGTTGTTTCACAACACTTACCCGAGGCCTGCTAGCGTGTTCGCCCTGTTTGCGGATTCACAGGATCGAGGCAGCACGTTTGCAGCGAACATGACATTTTAGCTGCGCGCGGCAGTGTTATTTAAGACCGGTATTCATGCAGAAATCGTTGCACAGCCCGGCCATTAGTGAGCGGTCTGCAGTGCTCACCTATCGGCAATTCGCAACTCGCACAACCCTTACTTTTGAGCCACGGCGGTGGCACTCTTCCCTCCAGCACACAGATGAATATCTCCTCCAGGTCAGAGGACATCACCACTAAACCCTTGATTCCCTTCTTCAAATCTTCCAGAGACCGTCGGATGATTACCATGAGAGCGTTGTAACGCTGGATCTACGGAAACAGAGATCGGTAGGCGTCAGCTGCGGCTTGGTAGCGGTAATGACACCGGGCAATAGTCACGCGGCAACAGGTGAATTGCACTAACGTTTCAGATTAAGGCAGAACTAATACAAATTTACGCAATCATCGCATTGCTCAACAAATTGTTCCAGTGCTTGGAGCGTGTTTGACGTAGGACAACATCCCGCCGTGCAATTTGAATCCTCCAATAACATGCAGATACAGAGAGATGAACAGGTCTAGTACAAATCACAACTGAATCAGGATAACATGAGAAAGACTTGCGTACGGTGCAAAAAGAACCCACAAATGCAAGATAGAGCGTTGCAATGATGCCGCGTCCCATAATTCGTGCGGCACAATAATTCGTCCATTTTTGGGCTCAGTATCTTGATGGCGAACGTTGCATAGACACAAATTTAAGTAGCGAAACAACTTCATGCAATTTCATGTGGGAAAGCTTGAAAAAAAATATTGTGGAAACGTGCTGCGTAAGACCTTCAGACACTGTGCAAAGAGGAAAGTTTGCTGGATCCTTTGCCCCACATCTTTGTGGAGTAAAAATGCGAAACGCTGCGTCACACATAATTTAACACGTCTGACGTCTCAGCGCGGCAAGCCTGCACTTCACCAATAGAAGCACATACAAAATCCACGGTCCCTTCGCAACAAAAGTTCCTGTTAAAAAAGCCATATCCTTTTCTTTGCAGCTACCTTTCGAGATGGGACAAGCAGTGCAATTATTGCGGTAGGAGGCAGAATACAGGGACACGATTCTGGAATCAGTAACGTTTATGGCTGCTCATGACTGCACGACACATCACAACATGACTCAGTCATGTTGTGATGTGTCGCAAGGCACAAGTTATGCCGATTGGCAAACCACTGCTGCGGTTACCAGAGCCAGCCCAATGTTGCGGGGTGAAGGATAATGGTTGTGTGCTCCGTGGTCAGATGCAATGATTGTATCCCCCAATGCAGCCGACACATACACTTTTGCGCACTGATCTGCTTACCTCCTGAAGAAGTACAACATTCAGTGGACAGGGGTCGTTGGAAATGATCTTCTGTGTGTTCTCAAAGTCAATCAAGTCCGGCATCTTTGTGAGCACGTCGTTGGCAAGCCCGATGACCTGAAATCAAGCGGCTGTGGTGCACAAGCAGCTCATACGTGATGCTTTGGTGACGATGTTAACTTCAAAGTGATACACTGACATGCAAACCACTACTAGCTGTTCAACGAGCTCTTCACTGCTTCCAGGTGGACAGAATGAGGGCGAAAATTCGCCCACATAGTCTTTGAACCACAAGGCAGAACGTCGCGTCCCTTCACGCCTGATGCAAAACCAGGTTATAAATTGGCGATTGGCTGCTTCACCTGGGTTTCCAATATAGCTTACATGCCGAAGAAAAGTGCGATGTATCTGACGACTTAAAATTGGGAAACCAAACTCCACAGCGCAACACGCAGCATGCTTATACAGAAACCATACGTTTTCCAACTATTGATGTGAACCGTACCTAGATCTAAACGTGACGTGAGAACTGCGTTCGAGTTAACACTTTTCTTTGCTAGCAGCAAACTTGACCAATCACTTCAGTCGATTCCAAGGGCGAATACTTAGGGACTGGGGCCGACAATGAAACAACATCACTATCAAATAATCCCCGCACCTTGTGCCGTCTTAACATCCCCTCCCTCTCGCGATGGAGGCCAGACCACCGGGACCAAGCCCGCACAGGGAACCAGGAACCCTCTGCGGGATAAGGGCCTGGTGCCGGGATGCCCCCTCCACCCCAGGAGCCTTTCCGCCGATTCGTGGCTGGCGCATGCAGTCTTCAAGAACACACGGGACGTAGCGAGGACGCAGGATGAAGCGAGAGAAAGGATGCAAGGAACGCATTTTCGAATATGAATAACATTTCGGTACTACACATGAGAGAAATGTGGGCATCGGGTCTAGGTATGACGGAAAATAGACTGAAGGTTGAATAAGTTGCTACAAGCACCGTAACCGACCATGTGAATGCAAGCAAAACATCTTAACTAACAACAAAGATACCAGAACACCACGAAAAGGGCCAACAAACGAACACATAATGATATTCGGGTTCCACGAACACGCGTCAGAGGACAAGCCACCTTTCGGCAGGCGGAAGTACTACAAGTGAATTAGCCTGTTCGCTACAGTGGCAACTATGCACGGCCATCTGGCAGCAACCCTGACGTCATACGAACGTTCCGTGACGCAATCAAGCGATGACGCATTGAGCAGCTTTTTAACTAGATAGTAAAATTTTGTCGTCCAGGGTCGTCTTCGCACTCGTTAATAAAAATAAAATGTCCTGTCACTATGTCATTAGCCACATGTCTGCTTATTTCATCGTATCTGATAATCGCCTGAATATCTTCAAATCCGGAACATTCCCTTAAAAGAAGGAAATCAACCAGAAACAAGGATACCCCCATCCACGACGCAGCAGACACTTGGCATGAACCGCGCATGTCTTTTCTGACAGTTGTATCAACAGCTGTCCAAAGACAATATCCAACAATACTGTTTTGGCTGTAATCAGAAATGATAGCCGTATGGAATCTCTACCAAGGTGTGCACGTGTAGATGCAGCTGCCGTTGACTGCGCTGCTGAAAGCCTTCACACTGGCAGTAGAGGGCTGATCCCGCAACATTTGTGTTTACGGTGTAAGCCTTTAACCATCTGCTCTGGCCGTCCATTCAAACCTTCACCCATAAGATGTAAGGATTTTCTAACAAACATTACTTTTCGGTTGCGTCAAAGTTAACATTTTTCGGTTAGCAAGTACTTATTAATATTACTTAAGATCGGAAAGTTTTTGAATGATAGACATAAGCTTTCTCGAATCATGCAGAATCCTCCTGGCTGGGATGGTTTCTATTGATACTGTAAGGATGCCGCAAGGCTTATGCCTCAACAGGGACCCAATGACAAGTGAGTACCATCCGATGGTTCCCTTTAATTATGATGGTGCTCATAATCGTATTGGCTTATTCCACCAGAGACACGAATACAGGCCCTGGTGGTGGGCGCAAATATAGCAAGCTATGGACTGCACGAGGAATTAGATTGGCAACGGTGCATCACTGCTGTGTTGAAGGATGCCGCGCAATGATAACAATACCCTGCAGTAACAACCTTGAGAACATAGCATACCCAGCAACAACGCACCATAGACACTAAGCCTATAGTGATCGTTCAACTACACCTGTGGAGATGTACTTATTAACGGTTAGATGTGCATTACTGTTTTGTGCCTTAGTCGATAGCGTTGTGGACGAGGAGACGACCAATATATCGACAGGCTTTGAGGTACTAGGTGTAAGTCGGGACTAGGTAAAACCCGTTTTCCCAAGCACAGTTTCGCTGCCCCCCACAGGAAAAGCACAATTTAAACCATTTTGGCGCACCCAATTCCAGGAGCGACGCAGACCAAGAGCACTACATCAGGCCACTGCTGGAGGGCAAGCGGGAATGTCAGGGTTTCGCGGCAGCGCATCGGACCTTGTCGTCGGAGCTCTGTCCGTCGGAGGCGGATGCCACTGCCGGCTGCAGCGACAGCACCGTCTCGAAGAGGGTGCGCGCATCGCCGATGCTGCTGGCGATATCGGCGTTCGGGTGTTGACCGAACGCCTCCGGGTGGTCTACGGTCGGCAGACTGTTGCTGAAGTCCTGATAGTAGGAGAGGTGGCCGTCTCGCGGGATGTAGTAATACGGCAGCGACGACAGCCTGAAAACAACGCATGCTATGATATCTGGAACAGGGCGGCCCTAGCATTGCAGTGCTGACGCTGGGGATCAAATGCACGCACTAGGCCTGCATTGTGCATGTTGCATTATGATCTCAAAACTCTGAAGTCACTTAAACCTCGCCGACCGAGGAAGGCGGGGGAGGGGGTCACAGGCCCCTGCTTTTTCAGAATAACATCTAAGCGTTTTTAAACGCGTTGCTGATGCTTTCAAAACCTGAGGTTACATCATTTTTACACAAGTGAAAGCTTGGAAGGTCTAATCTCGACGGTTCATGACCTACGGTCACTTTCTCGAGGCCATGCCGGTGACATTTCTTTCAAGGAACGCATTCCAAAGGTGACATTTCTTACAAGGAACGCATTCCAAAGAAGCATTCACATTCCTGTACTCTTTGAAAAATAGATACAGAAACATCGCACACACAACGTGAATCTGGAAGACAGGATAGGACTTTCACGTCTGGGTCGCAGCACGCGGACGGAGTGGATGTCTGTTAACCGACAGCAGTGTAACAAGCGTTTGCGAGCTTGCTCCGCTAAGCGACAGAGCTGACTCTTAGGAAACGGATGAAAAGACCCGTTGCGTTATATGGAAAATTGTTATTTGCGATGGCAAACCCACGGGATAATGTTAAGCAGAACTTAAGATAAAGACGGCATAGCGCTTTCCAATTTCGCGCCACCTAGTCATGCGTCGAAGCTGATGTGGCACAACTCACATCACAATTAAATGATGCGGAAACATCATTTCTGGCATTCTGAATGATCAACGCTCAAATGTTGCTCTCCAGATTTCCACCACGGCTGGAGCGTTGTTACGTATTCCAAAAGTAAAAAGCCGCACTTTCTACCAGTGCAGCCGCCATATCTCCCTAATTTCGCTACTGCCTCGCCAACGCTATTGCAGCCTATCTGTACTGTCATAGCTTGTCTCCAAAGCACACCACGAAGCCAGTGGGAGTTGTGTTTTGCGGTCCTGCATTTCTCAGCACTTCTTATCGCTTATCTGACGTTTCTCGAAGCAATGCGTTCGGGTAATGCATTCGATTCACTATGGCTCACATTTTTCGTGACGAAATTCACACCGGCCTCGTCGTCGGTCACACTTTCGGGGCGCCCGTGCAAAACCAATAGGTATAAAACGGTCATTCCACCACGTGCCACGCTCGAACCCCGGACCGCAGCGGCTCGCGATCTTCCCGTGGAAAGCCGAATATTACGCCCGCCCTCTGAGCTACATTCCACCGCCGTGACCTGCCGTTCGGCCCACAGACGGCGCTAAGTAAAACGGGACAGACAGAAGGACCCTAAGCGAAAATAGTATATAGACAAGTGTGTTCAGCCCGTTCCGTTCACAGACGGATATAGCGCCATTTCAAACCCGAGACGAACGTTCTCATAGCGTAAACAGATATTTTGTCACATCGTCACGTAACCAAGACGATGAGAAACCGAGCCGCAGAGACGCAAAAGGACTGCATTGTTACCCGATGTGCAAGCCAATTTTTCCGCGTGGTTCCACGAACAAGACTCGTTGCGGCTTTGGCGAAAAGTGGGTCTGAAAAAAGTCCTCTGACAGCCCTCCTCGCCCTTTCCATGCTCATCTGCCGTAGACAAGTTATTACACAAGCTGAAGAAAATCTAGCAACTTTTCATTGCACCATAAACAATATGAACATTCTTAAATAAACTATGGATAAACCACCCACATAGCGTACAAAGGTCGAGAGACACGCACGTACTCTTGCGGCCAAGCCGATGCAGCGCCGCATTCTACCATGCACACAGGGGCAAATCACCAAAACGTTGACTTAAAAAGTGTCAGGGAACGAACAGCAGTCGGTGACCACGTTTCCGCGTCGTTCACCGCGTCGTTTACCCATGTCCCGTAAGTGGGTCATTACACAGAGAACGAAAGCCTTGCCAGTAGTTTTGAAAAGTAACAGCATGCAGCGGAGGTAGCGATAATTAAAAGCTGAGCGAAGTGCTTACCTAGCGTGCACAGGTGCGGTAACCCATAGCCTTGCGGCCAAGCTGATATGGCACCCAACCCCAGCGGCACACAGCAGCTGCTATCCAATGCGTAAAGCTGCAGCAGCATCATTTTGACGCCCTCTGAGCGTCTGTTGAGTTTTGGGCCTTGCTGTGCATGTTGGATGCCTCAATAAAACGTCGTGACCGCCGATGCCAGCCGTATTTCAGCTCCCACTTATACATGTAAGTAAACACATGGCATTGTCTACTAACGTCACATTTTCATCACATTGTAACATTGCCTTATCTGTGGAATGGCATTCAAAGAGCTGAACTGATGCATGCTGTTGCTACCGTGGCTTAGCTATTACGCCCGCACGGAATGAATGAACAGAAGATGAATAAAATACCGCTGAGCATCGGCAATCACGTGCGCTTTTCCACGTCTTACTTGAATTACTCAGCGGCGGTGACTGGCTACCGGTGGTATTTTGACGTTGCGTAAAATCTAATTTGTGAACACTTGGGTCGAAAGAAAGAAGCACCAAATGTTTGAAAGGAAGGCCGCACGGAATTATTCCTGCGGTGATATAACTTTCGGCAAGACCCTGGCGATGGTTCGGAAGACTGCGTTGTATTTGGCGCCATGTTTCCAAATCCAGACATTGCCAGCTTGCAAGACGATTACTGGTGCAACGGTGCGCCGCACAGTCTAGTGTCAGCCACGTGAACTGCAGATGGTATATTGGCCAACACTTTGAAATTGGATTCACGCCTCCACCGGCTCTCGCTGCCAATAGTTGGCATACCACGTGAAAAACAGTAAAAACCTTACCAAACGGAGAATCTGTCTTTACCACTGCTGTGCACGTGCCACGTGTGGCGTCACACATGAAATCATGCGATATACTGTTCAAGTATCGATCAGAGCGCGTTGATTTTGCGTCGCCCGTCCGGCGATCACCGAGGTGCGGCCCTGGATTCGAACGACCGATCGCCGGTTTTGATGCGGGTAGCCTTTTTCGGGCCGCCACGCGAAACCGATAGGTTGAAAACGCAATTTGCAACGCGTGCCATGCGCCACGCGCTGACCGCCAACTACATGGGAACATGGGATGGAACATGGGAACATGGGATCACCAGCTAAATGTGGAACATAAGCACGTTCATAGTGTGCAAGTTTCACCCCCTATCTCTTAACGTTTGACCTGCGGACGAGCTCAACGAACAAGATGACAAACAGACGGAGACACTTGACGCAAATAGCATATAAGACGAAAATGTAATGCATGCCGCTACGCTTAATGCCGCGGAATTTCCACTCGAACGCAGTCATAGCCTTTTGCTCTCACTTGTAGTAGGTGACGGTGAGCGCCTCGTCATTGAACATCTGGTTGATGTACGTCATAAGCAGGCGCCGGTCCCAGTCGTCGGTCACATGGCCGCCGTACATGACACCGGCGATCAGGTACTTGAGCGCGTCCCACGGAGGATCTTCGTACTCGCGCAGGTAAATGTTGAGGAGTGACTCGGACACCTGAGCGGCGCCGGGCAGCGCTTGAAGGGGACAACCGAGACGGCCCACGCACCAACCAGCCGCCGTATCAATGGCTGGCACGATGGCACATTGACCAATACAGAACACGACCGGACTAACGGACCGCCCCCCCCCCCCCCCCCCCCCCCACACACACACACACAGTCCTGACAGCACGCAGGCTCCCTCGCTCACACTTGCGGATCCTTAACCATGGCTGACGAGTTGCTTATATGCGATTCCAATTGATGCCTCTTGGCTTAAGGGCAAGCTTAATACCGGAAAGTCGCGCCATTTATGTTCCAACAGCCTGAAATATAAAAAATACCCTATCATACATGACCAAAATATCAAAAAATACACGATCTAACAAGGCAGGGAACCAGGTGGAAAAGACAGCGAAAACCTGAGGTAGACACCCACTGCCAGAACAGAGCCAAGTTCACAACACTAATGTTATCAGCACGGTGCACCAACTGTAGGGAGATTCCCAGCCGGCACTTCACCGATGTTACCACTGATTTTCCCACCCACGCAGCAGTTGCTGTCAAGCTGCCGTTTGTCAATCTGTTGTTTGACAGCAAAACTTTGAGCCAACCCGAACGCTCTAGTTCACACTGCAGCAGCAGTCCTGACTTCACGATGAATGAACAACATTCCCCAGGGTGACCTATAGCTAACCGGCTGGTGCTCCTACACAGCCCCCAGCTCAGCCACGCACCTCGAAGTCGGAGTCGTTGAAAGCGTACAAAATGTTCCAGCCGAGCTGCTGGAACTTGCGCCGCTCCAGCAGCACGGAATGAAAGAAGCAGAGAGAGAAGAGCAGCTTCTTGTAGGTACTCTGGCGCGGACACTGCGTGAACTGCGCCTCAGTCATGTTCTGGTACAGCCGCTTGATGTTGGCCTTGATACCCTGAGGGGGTAGGATCGCGAGTCACGAGTGACGCACTCCTTAGCGTCACTTCTCGTTACAGCTGGGCTTTAAGCGATTGAAGCGCACTGCTACCATACTCCACACCGTATGCTCTCACTGGGTTAGAAAAGTAAGGGATATCTGGATGACCTCAGTCAGTATGGAGGCGGCGCACATGTCATAACCCCCCAGCATCAGATACCTTGGGCGGCTCGGTGGTGATCTTGATGCCGTTCTGCAGGATCGAGATGGGGAAGTCCGGGTGCGGGCTGGAGCTGAGCCACAGCCGGAACTCGGTGTGAGCACCACCATCCTGGATCTCCTCCACCATCTTGTCAAGCTCGGGCATCCAAGAGAGCGACAGGTGACAGTTGGCCAGGAACACCCAACCGCCGTCGCGCTTACCCAACTCCAGCATTCTGCCCGAGAGAGGAAAAAATGACAAGAGAGCCCCGATTGAACAAGGGAAGGGGGGGGGGGGGGGTCGCAGGAAGCACGAATGTCAGAGTGCCAAGTGCCCAGATAACGGGCATCTAATGTACATCGTTTGTGTGCTGGGACCCGGCCGCTCCCATGGCGTGCCAATGCATGTGCACATGTGCACTCACATGCGTAGGAATGGAGTTTGAGGGCGCCACGGCAACTACACTTTATTCAAAGGGTGAACATATACTCTATGGCCACGCATGGTCAGGATTGACTGCAAAATTAGTGTTGACGCCGTCTCTTTCTGAGACGCTGCTCCGCCTGTGTGCACCAATTGTAAGACGAACCGATCGTCGTATGGTCCGTGACGCTGGGCCGTAATCAAACCCGCGACTGCGGCCGACGACGTCCTGCACTGAGCCCTTATTCAATGTCAAACGAAACAACAGCCACGATGCGCCCGAAACGAGAGAAGCGAGAAAGCACCACATTCCCTCCACGGAATTTCGCCATAGATCGATGAACGAACCAGCAAACCCACGAGCTGACGCCTCCAGAGATCGTCATGAGACGGGGTTGGGTCGGGGGGAGGCGGCCCGTCACTCACCGTATGGCAGTGGGTGTCTGACCCTGACCCAGACTGAGACGGGGTTGGATCGGGGGGAGGCGGCCTGTCACTCACCGTGTGGCAATGGGTACCTGACCTTGACCCAGACTGAGACGGGGTTGGGTTGGGGGAGGCGGCTGTCACTCACCGTGTGGCAATGGGTACCTGACCTTGACCGAGACTGGGACGGGGTTGGATCGGGGGGAGGCGGCCTGTCACTCACCGTGTGGCAATGGGTACCTGACCTTGACCCAGACTGAGACGGGGTTGGGTTGGGGGGAGGCGGCCTGTCAATCACCGTGTGGCAATGGGCGTCTGACCCTGACCCAGACTGAGACGGGGTTGGATCGATGGGAGGTGGCCTGTCACTCACCGTGTGGCAATGGGTGTCTGACCCTGACCCAGACTGAGACGGGGTTGGGTCGGGGGGAGGCGGCCTGTCAATCACCGTGTGGCAATGGGCGTCTGACCCTGACCCAGACTGAGACGGGGTTGGATCGATGGGAGGTGGCCTGTCATTCACCGTGTGGCAATGGGTGTCTGACCTTGACCCAGACTGAGACGGGGTTGGGCCGAGGGGAGGCGGCCTGTCAATCACCGTGTGGCAATGGGTGTCTGACCCTGACCCAGACTGAGACGGGGTTGGGTCGAGGGGAGGCGGCCTGTCACTCACCGTGTGGCAATGGGTGTCTGACCCTGACCCAGACTGAGACGGGGTTGGGTCGAGGGGAGGCGGCCTGTCAATCACCGTGTGGCAATGGGTGTCTGACCCTGACCCAGACTGAGACGGGGTTGGATCGAGGGGAGGCGGCCTGTCACTCACCGTGTGGCAATGGGTACCTGACCCTGACTCAGACTGAGACGGGGCTGAGTCGATGGGAGGCGGCCCGTCACTCACCGTGTGGCAATGGGTGTCTGACCTTGACCCAGACTGAGACGGGGTTGGGCCGAGGGCAGGCGGCCCGTCACTCACCGTATGGCCGTGGGTGTCTGACCCTGACCCAAACTGAGACGGGGTTGGATCGGGGGGAGGCGGCCTGTCACTCACCGTGTGGCAATGAGTACCTGACCTTGACCCAGACTGAGACGGGGTTGTGTCGGGGGAGGCGGTCTGTCACTCACCGTGTGGCAATGGGCGTCTGACCCTGACCCAGACTGAGACGGGGTTGGATCGGGGGGAGGCGGCCTGTCACTCACCGTGTGGCAATGGGTACCTGACCTTGACCCAGACTGAGACGGGGTTGGGTTGGGGGGAGGCGGCCTGTCACTCACCGTGTGGCAATGGGTGTCTGACCTTGACCCAGACTGAGATGGGGTTGGGCCGAGGGGAGGCGGCCTGTCAATCACCGTGTGGCAATGGGTGTCTGACCCTGACCCAGACTGAGACGGGGTTGGGTCGAGGGGAGGCGGCCTGTCACTCACCGTGTGGCAATGGGTGTCTGACCCTGACCCAGACTGAGACGGGGTTGGGTCGAGGGGAGGCGGCCTGTCAATCACCGTGTGGCAATGGGTGTCTGACCCTGACCCAGACTGAGACGGGGTTGGATCGAGGGGAGGCGGCCTGTCACTCACCGTGTGGCAATGGGTACCTGACCCTGACTCAGACTGAGACGGGGCTGAGTCGATGGGAGGCGGCCTGTCACTCACCGTGTGGCAATGGGTACCTGACCCTGACTCAGACTGAAACGGGGCTGAGTCGAGGGGAGGCGGCCTGTCACTCACCGTGTGACAATGGGTGTCTGACCCTGACCCAGACTGAGATGGGCTGAGCCGAGGGGAGGCGGCCTGTCACTCACCGTGTGGCAATGGGTGCCTGACCCTGACCCAGACTGAGACTGTGGAAGCGCTCCATCATGTCGTTCTGTTCAGCCAGCTGGAGCAGGGCCGTGGTCGGGTCCACTCCCGGTGAGAGGATGAAGATCAGCGGCGTCTTGGCGGCAGAGTCCTCCAGCTGCCGGCACGCAGACATGGATGCTGACGGTGTGTCCCGCACATACTTGACCAACGCGCATTCACACACCGATGGCTTCACCGCCACCAACCTTCAACGAATATCAGTGTTCAAGTTTTTTTTTTCTTACAAACTCTAAACTACGTGGTTGTACTATTCAACACAAAACAAACAATGCACGTGGTATTGTGCAGTAATGTGTAAGGTGGTTGGGACAACATTACGTTTTGACAGAGTTCGGGCACATGCATGTCCCCTCCTCCCGTGGTCAAAACGGCACGAAATTATGACGTAGATTAAAGTAAAATTTTAATTCATTGTGCGCGCGCACGTGCGTGTGTTAGTGTGTAATTTTACCGTCACCAGCATAGCCGTCTATGCCGCGACTGGAACGACGATGACCACGTACAGACACATGAACTTAGAGATACACGAACGCCCAGATACACGCCACAATTTTTTCCTCGGAACTTGGAGCCGCGAAAAAAGTTAGGCGAGAGATGGCCTTTTTACACGAGGTGCTTCGAAGGTCCTGGGGTGAGAGTTAATTGTCTTACACCATTAGCAATTGCACATCGATTCAGTGCCGATCCGCACTTTTCAGCGGAAAATGCACGAACGTGACAGAAGCATTCAGCAGCCGTTTTGGAAGCGAGGAAGCCAGCTTTGCGGTGCTACTACACGTCTGTCAGACAGTGGAGGAAACTCACCACACCGTGGAAGTCGAGCACGGGAGGCTCGACAAACCGCTGGCCCAAGTTGTGCACGACGAACGTGGTCACGCAGACGTTCACTCGGTCCGGGCGCAGCGAGCGCACGAAGATCATCCGCTGCAGCTCCGAGCAGGAGGTGTCCCACTCGCCTGCGGCCACGTGGTGCGCTGTGACGGCAGTCGGCGCCAACAGTGCGGGGAACGACCGCATGACATTGCGGCCTTCCGTCACAAGAAAAACTGACACTGGGGCGGTTTGTGATAGCGAGCGAACCACCAAGCGGCTCACACAGCTTTTATAAAATGGAAGCAGATTTTGCGCTTGAATGAAACACCGAATGGGAGGCACGGACCATTCCGATCTGCAGTGTTCGGGTTGGTCCATGGGCGCTGCATGGGTGTAGGCATAGGTACGTTGCCATGGATGAAGAAGTGACTTGGGCCCATAAGCCCCTCGAGCTCGCGGATGGGGAAGAGCGATCCGGACCCTGGCGCGGATCGCATGCGGGATGGAGAGGTCGTGACTTAGGCCAATAAGCCGCTCGAGCTCGCGGATGGGGAAGAGCGATCCGGACCCTGGCGCGGATCGCACGCGGGATGGAGAGGTCGTGGCTTGGGCCCGTAAGCTCAAGCAACAATGCATTTGAGCGTCTCTAGAAAAGACTCAACCAAAACCCATGACCCCTACTGCCGGTACCCAAACACACCTGAATCATGGGGTGAGACCCAAGGGCAGCGGCGTCAAGCTGCCGACTCGGCACTGAGAGCTCAGACTGACCGGGTAACGTGGCCTTCTCTGGCTCCGGAGACGTGTACCAGGCGTACCAGTCGCGGTGCCCCTGTTCAAACGACTGTATCACGCCGTGGAAGTTGGCAAGCCGCTCCAGTTCAGTCACGTTGTCCCAGGCCGAGTCCGACAGCCACTCTGATGGCCGGAGACACCAACAATCAGCCACAAGGGTCCACACAGCAGTCCGCGGCGCAGCACGGCTAGCTTAATGACATCTATTTGGTAAAATCATCACACGCAACGTTTGGAAAAAACATTTCAAAGTTTAAAAAGTTATTCGCATTGCTTTTGTGCGAATATGTTTCGAGGATCCATGCCGGTAACGAATTTCTGATTGGGGGATTAAGAGTTCACGCTATCTCAGGAGATTTCGCGCGACAAACGCAACCACGTCGATAAAAAACAACGAACAAAAAACAAAAAAACCCACAACCGTTACTAGATGTCGATAACGGCCTCACAGACCGGAAATGCTTACCATCCAGGTGACCTCTGACCTGGGCAAGGGTTATCCATCTGCTCCTCTCGGTCCAAAACCACACCACCCTTGAGGAAGAACATGTATTCGTCCCCGTTGACGACGGCCTGGCTCTCCAGCATCTTTATGCACATGTGGAACGAAAACAGCAGCTTGTGCCTTTCGAAGAGTCCACGACAGGCGTATCTGCAAATAGAATGACGACAACTAACGACTTAAAAGCATAAAGCCGGCCATTAAATCAGTGCAAAGTGCAGCATCCAGAAATAACGACGAAGTCACATCTTATGCATAATTCGTCATAATGTGCCAACGTAATATTAAAAAACACACATAGCTAAAAAGACGTTCAGCTTAACAAAATGAAAAAGAACACCATTTGGCCCGGCCATCATTACATTCCTGGACATTTAATCCAATTTTGACGCACCTGGCTGTCATTCATGACAGCCAATCGTGACTTGGTTGAGACTCCGCATGCAGCACAGTTCAGGCGATTTCGGTGTTCACTTACTTGTAAACGCCATAGGTGTGGAAGTCATTCATGTTCTGGATGCGGTTCTCTAATTTGGGGCTCCGCTGCGACTTGTCGATGGAGTGTGTAAACAGGTCGACGTACGAATCCAGTGAGAACTGATACATCGGGTCAATCTTGCCCAGGTCAGTCAGCACGAAGAACAATATGGAGGCGCGTCGCGCACACGGCCGGTACGCCTGCAGCAGAGTGCAGCCGGCACCAGGTCAGCCCCCAGCTCGAGCGCACAGCACCCGATGCGAGCGCAGAGCCTGGTTTGCATAATCAATGGAAGGTGTGCACTGAGTTCAAGGCCACACGACATCAACCTCTCGTCAGGTGTATCTCATTGTCACGACACCCACACCTTCAAATGCTTGTGAAACTTTTTTTCGAAACCAGTTACATCGTTCCGAAGTGCAGCACATTAGTTGCAACTCGGCTATCGATCACGATCCTTTGAGGTCACATCTGTGAATATTTATATCCGCGAAAGTAGCGGTAGTAAAGTAACAAAGTAACCCCATTTATGCAACGGCCTTCGCGGTTTATGGTTTGTCTCGTACCTGTCTGACAGACGTCAGGCGGTTATCGTCAAAGAAAAAACTTCCGATTGGAAACTAGTGACTTCCAGCGTCCCGGAAGGATCATTCTTGGCTGCCCTCCTCTTTTCACTGCTAATTAACGATCTTCCGTGCGCCAGCGAATCTGGCTGTCTTTCGTACGCCAATGACGTCAAAATTTCGCGTAAAATTACGTCCCGACTGATGCACTAGTGCTGCAGAGTGGTCACGATCATCTGGTAGCGCGGTACATCATGTGGGGGCTGATCCTTAACCCTGTTAGATTTAAAACGTTCACAATGGACCTTGGCGACCTTGGCGTAACGCTGAATACCAAACAAATTTTCACTTTACCCGTCTCTGACATAGAAGGGCCGGTCGAGTACTTGGTCCCCTTATTCGGCCCTTTCATGTCGGTGCCAGCAGGCCGAAGTTCAACCGAAGCGCAGTGATGGCTGCGTATTTCGCAAACGCGCGATCAGTTTTAAAATATACGGCGCAGTCTGGACGAGGCAGTCGATGCCCACACAGTGCCGGTCGACCGAGGGCAGTACAAGCTTTCTATGTGATTAATTACTCATACATTCTCCGGGCAAACAAATTCTCTTTCCTATGACAGCCTACTGGTTCACTTCAAAATCCCATCCCTAGCAGTACGAAGAGTGCAGCACGATTTACTCTTTCTGAGGAACACCTTCTAATGTAAACTGGACTCTCAAATCTTACTCAGTCGTTTACCTTTGCCTGTGCCACCTCGATCGACCCGCACCTGAACTCTGCTCGCCGTACCTCGCGCTCGTGTGCAAATAGTACAGAGCGGTCTGTTTTGCAGGCTTCCAAGCGTTGTGAGCAGTTTTTAACTAGCAACACCAGCCCAGATGCCGTTCTCGACGGTTTTGCCATCTTCCGAGTTCGAGTGATCAAGTATGCTTTAGCTTCGTAGTATCTTCACTCAGCTCTGACGTATGTCATCCAACATTGATGTTCATACTACTGTGTACTATGCACTTATTGCATTTTATCTAAACGATTTCGCCTGTTAGGAGAGCGCTGCTCTGTTGCCGAGAAAGTAAAACAAGGAAATAAATATAAGCATATAGTTCGTCGCGTATGGATATTGAGGCACTAGTTTAAGATCCCAGTTTATGCATAAGTAACCTTCCTTTTTAGGGCCTGGCATCCGATCATCGGCTGTTACCGAAGATATATACAACGCACGAACATTCCGTTCCAAAACATTTAATTTTGTAAGGCATTTACTAATGTTCCATGACTCGGATTGCACACTGTCAAATACAAGCGGTGCACTGCGTCGCCTGGAGACGTCGCCTCCACGCAACCCGCATTGATCTAACAACGCCATATTTCATGGCTGTAAACATTTCACCCTTTTGTCCACAACTGGGGCGTTGTCTTGAAATCCATACGTGCTATGTGCGCCGCCAAATGTGGTTTATTAGTGATCGCCGCATGTGTGCTAGAGTGTGTGGGGCATGTGGGGGTGGGGTTGAGGGTCGGGGAGTGAACCTGCCTCTCGAGCGGAATCAATCTTGATTTCGGTCTCCTCGGCCGTCTCCAGCTGTTCGATGACGTCTGCCGACGTGGTCTTGCAGGACTGCAGCGTCACCACTAGCGCTTCATCCTCCAGGAGTGAGCCTTCTGTCTTCAGAAGTCTGTTACAGCAGAACCAAGCATATCAGCACCAACATTTTGTGAAGGCAAAAAGACCCACGCGCTGACGCTTACAATAACTGAACCAACAACACGTAAAGATGATCGGTACAATGGTACAGAAAAGCGCACACATCACCACCAGCGTTAGCAGAAATACTATACGCAGCACCATCAATCCAGCTTAACTTTGGGTCAACTGAACAGTCTACCATGTGATGCCGCTTTCACAAAACTGAGGATCCAATCCAATGTTAGATAGCGATTGGACAGCAATTATGCGTCTAGTGGACGCGGTCAACAACGATCAGCGGGCTTACGACGGGAAAATGACGGGTCTGACAAACAGAGCATGATACTCTTCTGGAAATCGATGTGTGAAATCAACCGAAACTATTGCTTGAAATGCGATACGTTGGAGTTAACCAGCGTTTGACGTTAGATCCATAGGGCATACGTTGTGCTCACCCTCTTAACGTGATTTATGAACTCTGGTGCCAAATATGACGCAGTCATCTCATACCATTATGCATGTGTTTTAACAACTGGAGGGCGAATAGGTTCCCTAATTTCCCCAAATGGAATTTATCCACTAAAATGTGTCCCACGGAACGCACTTTTTTACGTTTTGCCATCAAGTCAGTTTTATGTCAGGTTGTCTCCCACAATTTACAATCTGACTCCCAAATTTGGATCGCCCCCCCCCCCCCCCCCAATCTCAGGGGTGTGGTCGCACCCATGCCAGTTTGACTCCTTCAGATGGGTTTAAATACACTTGTTGAATGTATTCTGTTGGTCAGCAATGAAACAATATTTTTATCGTGGTTTTGCCTACATTTAGCCCTAACCACCATCATATAAAACAAAAATGGGGTCAACATCAATGAAAAGACTATCACTGCAGCCCATTACCGGTTTTTCTTTAACAGGACATTCACAACTAACCATGGCCAAAACAAACCTCTAGTTATCCCCGTGTGCAACGGTTCAGGGGAGGGCGAAAGTCCACCCCATTAGGCGTAGGTAATCGGTATCAGCGAGGGGTGAAAAACTAGACAGACGAGCCTGCACCTGACCTGAGCACCTCGTCTTCCAGCTCAATCAGTTTGACCTTGCCGGCGGCGATGTTGGTGACCAGTGTATCCTTCTGCTCCTCCAGCTCCGGCCGCTCCTTCCTCACCACGATGCCCAGCAGCTGCTGCTCCAGGCCTGTACCGCACATAGAAATGTTATGCAGGGCCTGACAGAGGAATAGGCCTCGCTTGAGCGGCCTTTACGGGTGACCCGATTAACCGCAACAAACAACGCAGTCACTGAGACATTTTAAAGAAGGCATGCTTCTTTGGACAGCAGCCTTGAGTTCAAGGGAATGTGCCACGTTTAAAGACACTGAAGCAAGCGCGGGACATGATGAAATAAGCTCACTTATAGCCATTGGCATACTTTTCAGTGAAAGAGACTGCTCTAGACAACACAGTTTCCCTGTTAAGCAAAGATGTTTCTCAATGCGTCACGGTTTGTTTACGTCGTGGTGTCTTGCACGACATTGACTGAGAGCCAGTTGGGGGACGTTATATCTGGGAATCGTGCTCACGAACGCCAGATACGTCCTCATGAAGTCACAAGTACATAATAACAGTATTGCCATCATCTACCCAGTTCGACACAATGAATGATGTGCATGCGAAGAGGTTCGCCCCATTTAAAGCGCGAGACCATCTTTCATATTTTCAAAACGGTATTCCCACTGTTGCACTCAGGACCTAAATGTGGACTGTTTTGCGTAGCGGACTTAAGCCGCTACGCAATAGTCACCCCGTGTCCGTGATGTCGTATATTGCGACGGTGTTGAACGTTCATTTGAACTCCAACACCTTACGCTGTATTGTGCGTACCGTTCACGTGGTCTGTTGCGCGCCCGGCATGAGTTCGTGCCACAGCACCATGTCACGATTGCAGAGTAGTGGCTTTCGGAAATAAACCATGCTAGAAAATGTACGAATTGTACAATATATACACTGGATTTGACGCGGTCTGGCCAAGGGCGAGTTTTGCAGTTCGAGGTAAACCACAAAGGAGCCATTAATTTTGCGACATGCTACCCTGGATACATCGTATGATGCGGAGACTCGACGTCGACTGGTTTAGACGTACGCCTCTAACACAGCTTTACGTACGCGACCCTAGCAGATCAGTAACCGGTCGTCGACGCATGTCAGGTCGATAACGCGCATTGCGACGACCCAACCATGGTTATACGGTATTCCGTATAACAGAATATATAAACCTGTATGAATGCCCAGATAACTTTACGGCCTTTACACAACACTACGGGCATACACTATAAGTGCCGAAAAGTCGTTTCTTATTTGACTTACATGCTACGAAATTGGACGGCTTCTTGGTATCAAATCTGCAAGGTATGTGTTGGACCCACCCCTGTGCGTTGTTTGAAGATAAAGATGCGTCTTTCCTGGTACTGATTTCGACCAAGAAGTACCACATTCCACATTTGATGTCATGCATATCCCTGACCACGAACATCTTTGAAAATAAAATTAAACAAGCATTTTGTCAAGTCAAACCATGCAGTGTCAGCAGCAACGCGCCAGAGATATTGCCTAGTGAACAATTCCATTTTGCACGGGCACACAAGGGGTAAACGACATTCCATTTCCCTGAGTAGAGAAATCTGTCACATCACTGAAGCAGCACATGCCCACCGTCCTCTTTGACGGTGAAGTTGATGATGGTGGTCTTGGTGGCGATCTCCGGCGGGTAGTGTGGATTGGAGAGTTTTGTGCTGATGTAGAACCGGAACTGCGGATTGTATTCCACCTCCTTATCGCCGAGCTTCGTAAACAGACGATCGCCTGTGGAGAAATTGCGGTTAGAGAACAACTGTGACGTACTCTTCTGGGACACTGATAAGACACAGTCACTAACTAGATATAAGCCCCCCCCCCCCTGCCCATAGTGTGCATATCTTCTGCATGACACAATTCACATCACAACACACTGCTACGATTCTTAGGACACATGCGGTCGTCGAACGGTCGCTTCCAAGTAACCCTCGACGGACGATGGTGGGTTGCGGGACGCAGAACCCGAAGCGACCACTTCCCATAGGTAAATCATAAAATCAAAATGACCAAAACCGCGGAACTTCCCTGCGCATGTTTTGAAAACTACTTTTGGTTCAGTTCATTTTCAGATCACTGTGCGCGTTGTTCAGTTCAGATTATTGGCTTTAAGACTATCTTGAGGCATTAAAAGCAATTGGAACGTGAACGTTTGTTTTGTCGCGGCAGTACGAGTTGCCCTTGGCCATGACTTGGGTGCAGAACGATGGCCTGACATAGACATTTCATAAACCTTGCAGAACCTGGCGGGTCACGGACACTCTGTTTTACCCCTAGATGCGCTGCCATTGCCTCGTACACGATAATATCCGAACAGCAGTTACAGCAGCAGCAGTTAGCCGAATTTTGGAACTATCCCTTGCCAGTCACCACTACTGTCGAAAGCCGTCGCTTGTAGTTATAGGCCTTCCAGAGGCCAAGTGGCAGGTGTTGCTTGTCCCTCGTCTGCTGAAGAGCGAACAAAACAAGGGGACCCACCTCTCCTCTCTTCTCTGTCCCACCTCCATTCTTGAGGGGGACGGGGAGGAAAGTCGCATGGACACATATACACGCACGCACACGCACACGAACACCCACGTACAAGTACACACACACGCACGCGCACACACAAATAAGCACGCGGACGAACGTGCATAAGCAAGCACACAGTGGGCACGGCAGAGGTTTCATTTTTCAGCACCGCAATGGAAGTCCTGACCTCGCGCTCGCGGTCTATCCTAATTTTTCAGGCCGCGTTGTCAGAAAACTGCTCCTGTGGTCCGGAGTGAGGCGGTGCACTTGGGGTGGGTCACCAGGCCGAGGAGTCTACTTAAAGACAGATCATGCCCATGAGCATACGGCCGCAGGCGCCGGCTGGTATTGCACTAATCCCGCAGCAAGGCGATCACTCATCAGTCGCTGCTATCTGTTAGGTACAGCCGGTCGAGGAAGACTACTTAAGTCAGGCTTCTACCAAGGGCTCTGACCCATACGGCTGGCGCACAACTAGCTACAGTACCGAGGTGGTCCCTTGCCTACTGTGGCACCAATTTGACCACAGTTGGAGAGCCGAAAGCGCCAGTAACCAATCATAAACACGTCTTTATATCATTAAGGTGAGGACAAATCGTGTGTAGTCTACCTTACAACTATACGTTACTATCTTAGCACACGCGAAGACCTGACAGAGGTTCCCATTCCACGTCAGCTACACCGCCTTTTGCGCTCGAAATACCGCTGACAGGCGACTGCAGCTCCTCGACGTGTTTGGGCCATACCCTGCTTGATGACGGACTTGGTAAGAATGGGGTTGAGTGAGGCGTCCAGCGTCTCCTGCACGTTCTGCAGCAGCACTGGAAAGCCGAAGGTGATACTGCGCTCCAGGACAGACAAGTAGTTGCTCTGCTGGAGGTCAATTGTTTTCAGGTCCTGCAGCGGTAGACAGACACAGAAACGCCAGTTAGTCACCGTCTCCCACAATAACGTGCAGATCATTCGGTTAAGGGTAGAAAATGGAGGAACAGAACGACTGATCACTGCTCCAATTACCGAGAACTAGCGTAAGACATTCCAAGTCTATCGGTGCTGCGATTAGCGTGAGCTCCCGCTGACATCACTAAGATGACACATCGCAACCATTCATCTATCGCTTTACGTTGCAAAAACCGCACACACATTCTACAGGAGAGCAGCAGCAGCTGCCGTGCGCGGCCGACCCACATGTTTCGCCTCCATGCTCCTGATCCAGCGCAGGCCCTGGCCCTGCGGGTCGATGAGCAGCGGCCAGCGCTGGCCGCGCGTGACGATGATGCCGTTCTCCACGCTGTAGGGGTTGGACGGCAGGCCCTGCACGTTCCAGTCGCGCACGACGGTCGGCTTGGCCAGAAACTCGCGCAGCTCGAAGGTAGGCGAGCAGGGCACCAGCTTACCGCGCACCTGATCACACGGGGCAGCTTACCGCGCGTCTGATCTCACGGAACAGCTTACCGCGCGTCTGATCACACGGAGCAGCTTACCGCGCGTCTGATCACACGGAGCAGCTTACCGCGCATCTGATCACACGGAGCAGCTTATCGTGCATCTGATCGCACGGAGCAGCTTATCGTGCATCTGATCGCACGGAGCACGGTGACACGGGACGACCAGTCGGGCATGTGCGGGCTGCCACGTGCTGCCAGGCACGTGCACTCGAACGCAAACCATACAGCCGACAGTGTTATGCGCTTATGGGGACGGATATAAAACCTAATGACGAACACAGATGTGGAAGGAAAGAACTGCACGATGTAGGTGAATGCACTGTGTGTTAATCACCGGGCGATTCCATGTAGCCGGAAAGCGACCGGTGCTTAATCCCAAACAAGATCAATTATTCGAAGTTGTCCCGCATTGAAATAACGGAAAATATTTATCTGAGGTAGTCGATTACCCCCCTTTGTTAACAAAAGTAGCAATATGACGTTAGTCTTATTCTGCCGCCACTGCAGGCGTTGGATACTTTTGTGCAAGGTTAACGTCGGCGAGATCAAGTGAATCACGCATGCCGAAAATAAGATAGGATAACAAAACAATCCAAATACCAGGAATAGAGCTGCCCAATTCATTTGAGGGGGGCTCTAGCCTTCTCTCAGTTTCGGGAGGAAAATGGGCCAAATCCAAGAAGAAACCCGTTGTTGGCGTAGCTTAAGGGAAAGTCTCGTCATGTACTGGTCGAACCCCGACTTAGTTTGCAAAACAACGCTCCTCTTGGACAGCTTCCCAAAATACAGCCAAGGCCAAATGACGACCGCAAGGCATCAGCTCATTGTGGACAAGCGTATGACCTACCTCGGGTAGCCAGATGTTGGAGATGATTTCGTCACGGTAATTGGAGGTGAACGGCCCCATGTAGGAGACGAAAGCGGCCGCGATGAGGCAGTCGCCCACCAAGAAACCGAAGCTCTCATCCAGATCCTTCACAGTCTGCGTCCAGCGGACCTTCTCGCCGGCTAGACCGGACACGATTTTCGCCGCGCGATCCAGCTTCAGCTCCAGACCTTCAGCCTGGAGGGCCCGTCACAGTGCCTGTCAAGTTCACATTCTGCGCCCGAGAGGCGAATCACAGTGTCAGTGACGCCCAGCTGCCCGCCTGACTGGGCCACTACGTCAACACCGGACACCCATTCCCCTGTTCCCCCCCAGAGTTCCGGTCGGCAGCCCGTCAAATTACAGCCCAACTCTGCTGCATCCTGCGAGCTTCGTCACGTAACCATGCTGACCTGCCAGCATTCGGCACCTTTTGTAAATGAAATATACAGATTCGTTGGCGCGGATGGTGTCACTACCCGTGATATGACGTTGCCTCGCCTCTCAACAACAGCGCGTTAACATCAGTTTGACATTTGTGGCCCGCTAGGTCGTCATTTGAAAGCTGTTCAATACCCGTAGATCACAGACACGTTGCTCGTACAACACTGATCCACAAACTCAAGACATCGGTAAGATGAAATGAAATGAGATGCGAATATTTAGTTGCAGTTCCCAATTGCTTCGGTGTGAGCACAGGCGACGCCGTTGGTCCCAGTATAGCACCGCCTCCAGCCACATCACAATGGTTCGCATCTCAGTAATGTACAGAGTATCTCCACTGGTTTTCTAATCTTTCAAAGCCTGCGCCAATTAGTAGCCCCTTCGTGTGGCGGCGCCATCTTAAACGTTGCTCGTGATCTGCAGCGGCTTGGCCTTTGCGGCGAGGCCTTGTTTGACGTTTGGCCTGGTAGCAATTGCGACTTTTCGATGGTCTGCACTTTGCTTATCATCATCATCAGGATGATGGTCCCAGGAGGAACCGCAATGGGACAATCGCACCGTCTTCGTCCAGTGAAACATGGATTAACTGGTGGTCGATGCGAGTGGTGGCGAGATCCAGTCTCTTAAAGACAGCAGTTGGTTATTCTGTGCACTGTGTAGCACAGCAACTAACAATTAGAAGAGAATGCAACAGCTCAGCATGACAGATCGTAAGCACAGCCAAGGAACACGCTAAGCCGTGGCCTAGTCTGTGCTTTGGTCGGGATGCCCCAGCCAGGCGCTGCAGTGCCGGCCACTGAATGCGTCTCTGCCACCTCGCCAGCGTACAAGTGAAGTCCAGGTCACGGCCGGCGGGCGCGCGGAGCTGCGCACTAGTCGGGGTATCGCGGAGCTCGTGTCGGGCAGTGTGCGCTGAGCGTGTGTAAGCGGTGGGCCGGTTTGGCCGCTCTTTTTTGGGTTTAAAATCAAACAGAAGTCTAGCGTGGGTGGAGTCTGACGGGGGTGGGGGGTGGGAGAAGAAGCACACGGCCACGATGATTCGCCCGCCGGCAGCAGGATACTGCCTCTGATGCGGTACACTTGTATGTCCCACATATACAAGTGTCTCCCTGACAGCGACCGACACCGGTAACGGAACGGCGTGAATTTATGAACTGGATCGTCATGAAATTTCAACCAGTCGTGTGCGCAGCTTCACGGCAATCCATACAGACTTGTGTGCTGTTCGGCTGGCTGAAGAAATGCACACAGCCAGCCAGTCAGTCAACCAGCCAGCCAGGCTAGTTGGCCCGCTAGCTTGGAAAACCAAGAGGAGTGCCACCCACACATTCGGCTTAGGCGCTGATCGCAATGCCAACGTCCTCCTTCCTGAAGTCGAGTAGTTTCGACAATCTTCTCTAAACCTAGATGCATGGGGAGGGGGGGGGGGGGGGCGTAGATTCCTGCCGAGGCCAAACTGTCATCTGTCACAAATCCTGCCCGTCTGAGGTAACGCTAGCGAACATAACAGAAATGCGTAACGACCTAGCCAACCCAACAATGATGGACAGTGTCACTGCCCCAGACCGCTACAGACGGAACATCAGCCACATACCAGGAGTCGAATGAAATGATCAGAGGCTGTAGGTCGGCTACCACGCAGCTCGAAATCACGTGAATGTAACTGAATCATCACCATTCCAGGAACAATGTATATAATGCAAAATTATGTTCGGAAGAAGAAACAGCTAATGAGCCATCGTACCTTAATTCTTAGTTCTTCCTTCTGGGCAAGCTTTTCGTTGTACTCTGTTTGCAGTTTGGCCAGCTTCTCGCTGAGCTCCTGCAGCTTCGCCTTGGCGTCAGCAAGGTTTTTCTGCTTCTCGGCCAAGATACGCTCAGCCGACAACAGCCGCATCTTCTTGGGCTCCACCACCCTGTCCGACAACGTAGACGAAAATGGGAGGAGAGGAAATAGAGAAGGGTGAGGTGAGGTGACAGCAGCTGAGGTGAGGTGAGGTGAGGTGAGAAGAGGTGAGATGAGGTGATGTGATGTGATGTGATGTGATGTGATGTGATGTGATGTGATGTGAGGTGAGATGACACGAAAGGGCGGGATATGAAACAAGATGAGAAGATAGAACAGGAAACGAGACGAGACGAGACGAAAGAAGACAAGACAACACAAGACAAGACGGAGGGGGTGTTGGAAGCGTAGAGGAAGGGGGGAAGAGGAGGAACTGCTGAAACTGAGGAGAAAAGGAGGAGGAAAAAAGAAGAGGAAAAAAAGGAACAAAAAGGAAGAGAAGAAAAGAAGTGAAAAGGAGAGGAGAGGAGAGGAGGAGAGGAGAGGAGAGGAGGGGAAAGAAGAGGAGAGGAGAGGAGAGGAGAGGAGAGGAGAGGAGAGGAGAGGAGAGGAGAGGAGGGAGAGGAGAGGAGAGGAGAGGAGAGGGAAGAGGAGAGGAGAGGAGAGGAGAGGACAGGAGAGGCGGGGAGGGGAGAATAGAGGAGAGGAGAAGGACCAGGACAAGAGAGGAGAGGAGGGGAGGGGAGGGGAGGGGAGGGGAAGGGAGGGGAGCGGAGCGGAGCGGAGGGGAGGGGAGGGGAGGGGGCGAATAGAGGAGAGGAGAAGGACAGGACAAGAGAGGAGAGGAGGGGAGGGGAGGGGAGGGGAGGGAAGGGAGGGGAGCGGAGCGGAGCGGAGGGGAGGGGAGGGGAGAGAAGAGGACAAGAGAGGACAGAAATGAGCAGGAGAGGACAGGAGAGGACATAGAAGGGGAATAGAGGAGAGGAGGGGAGGAGGGAGAGAAGAGGAAAAGACAGAAGAAATGAAATGGAAGGTGAGCAGTGGGAAAGAGCTCAATAGGGTAAAATTTGCGGGAAAGAATTCTATCTTCAGGACAACACGCTACGGAAGTTGGGAAGGTGGCAATGTATAGGTCCTGGCACACTTGAAGGGATTATGGTGACAAATCGTCGAGGTTGTCATACATAGACTGGCGGAACTCGGCCTACGCCATGTAGGATCTTTAAATTTAGGACTACGTGACTTTCACTTGCTCTAATCAGTCACGAGGTAAGAAAGCGGAAGCCATGGGGACCAATATCACGGTAAACCTTCACGCCCAACATGGTAAGAACTTGTGAGGACATAAACAAAATACGCACAGCCAATTGTATGATTAAATGACACACCTCATTGGTCGATCTGATAAACAGGGCTGGGATTCTATCTCAACTCACTCTGGCTGCCTCGACCACGGCGTCTGCGGGTGCGGTGTTACATGAGCAGGTAAGTGTACGTTGGCGTTGCATGTCCTGCATGATATCCGGTGGGAGCGTTTCCGCCACTCTCACCTATAGACGCGGCCGTAAGACTCGATGGCGCGCACCCAGAGACACAGCGACTTGGCGGCCAGCGACTGCTTGCCCACCATGTCCGGATCGAAGTCGGCCTGCGCTACGTAACCGCCCACCTTCTTGAGCGTCTTGTCGCTAATATGATCCTTATCGAAGTCGCGCAGCTGTACGCAAGGGCCAGACGCCAATCGGTCACGTGGAGGCCCACACACCGTGGCAACTTAACCACCAACACACTGCTTGCGGGCGCCAATTGCAATATGCCTATTTCGAAAACTTACCGTTGCTTTCATGGATGCAGCACACTGCTATCGCATTGTCACGTGACCGTGGATATTTTCTTAAAGAGGACAAAGGAGGTCCCAAAGTCAACCTGTACAAGCATGTGGCTCCATTGGAGAAAAAAAACAGACAGCGAAATGCAGCACCCACCTTCCATCACCGGAAATGTCTACAGAATCCGAAGTACGTTCTTGGGGGGCAGACACATACCTTTTAGTATTTAGATACCACCTGACATTGCGGTGTGCGCGATGGCAGATTACAGAATAGAATGGCGGGGCCAGACAAATCCTTGCATTCTTATAGCCGAGCTTTTGGCTGCTGCCTGACCTGGGTGATGAAGTTCGGGTCTCCCAGCTGGCGCTTTGCCTCCGCCCAGGTGGGCTCCACACACTTGAGCAGCATCACGGCTTCCATCACCTTCTCCACCAGCGGCGGCGGCCGCGCGTACGACTTGATCTCGTTCAGATCCCGCTTTGAAAGAGCGTCTAGCGCCTGAAAATCAAGAGCCAACCAGCCTTGTGACTAAGCTGGACCCGGCTCCAGATAATAGACATGAGCGCCTACTGATCGGCGCTGCGGGCCAGTGCACATGAAGCTGTGAATATATGTGATCAGTGCATTCATGTCCTGTGCACACGAATGCCTCCACTGCCATTGTGATGCTCACCCGGACAGCCTCTTCCAGCACGGGCAGCACTTCCTGTAGCTCCGCCAACGCCACCTCGGCCATCGCCTTGCACTGTTCCTCCTCCTCCGCAATCTTTTGGGATCTGGTGGAAACCACAGCAGCCAACATTTGAGTACCACTCTTGCCTCTAACAAGTTCGGTTATTGTCTATATCTCGCAAGTACATAACCTGATCGGTGCGTCACGCACAACTCCGCCGGTTACAACTGCTCAAAACATACCGTGGAGG
The DNA here is from genome assembly GCF_011947565.3 of Pollicipes pollicipes. Lineage (NCBI taxonomy): Eukaryota > Metazoa > Arthropoda > Thecostraca > Pollicipedomorpha > Pollicipedidae > Pollicipes > Pollicipes pollicipes. Next base: position 4,559,467 of record NW_023596420.1, on the reverse strand, counting down.
TAAATTAAAAAGCGCGAAATTTGTCAGTTTTAAGTGCAAATATCAGGCATACCCGAGGACGCTGTCATGAACAAAATGCGCAGGATCATGGGTGCAAACAGCGTTTTTTGGGTCTCAATCTTTGAGCTATAGACAACTATTTCCAATTACGGCACCGAGGAACAGCTTCATTTTCTGCTGACTTCAGCTTCATTTTCAGACTTATTTTCAACTTTATTGCCAACGTGACGACCCGCCAACTCTGTGTACGGCAGTTTGTTCCGCACTGTCAGATGGCCTAGGAACAAACCGCATTGCCAGACAACCTGGCAGAAGATATCTACAGCGTTTAATGTCCAGCAGCGTGGAAGGCCTTATCGTACGGTACGAGACGGATGCCGCATACAATGACCAATTGACCGTTATTTCAATGAATGACTGGAAAGGACTGGAAAGACTGAAACAGCCACCATCTGTTTATCACCCTTGAGTGCTATATTCCTTTGTTTTTGGAGCTTTTGCATGCTGTTTAGGCTTGCCACCTCACCATTTTGTCATAATCTATGATGCAAAGCGTTTGATAAGACAGTAGTAATAGCCTTATTCCTCAGATAAAAACCAGGATAAAGGAGAAGTAGTTGGGTACCCTGGTTTTTTCTCCGAGTAATAAGGCTATCACTACTGTCTTATCTATGTAAAGAATGTTCCTCGCTAATGCGCTGAGTAACTTACGCAAACGTTTGCGTTCATTGCACCGGCAAGTGCGCTTAAGTTTTACCATATATATATATATATATATATATATATATATATATATATATATATATATATATATATATATATATATATATATTCTGGAACACATTGATGTTTGACTTAAGGAATTGAGGCAAGATTGTTAGTGTGTATTTTTGTCTCGTAGATTGTCTATTTACTGAGCATCATTTATGTGTCGTAGACTGCAGTCGTGACTTGTACATACTTGCTTTCAGAAACTGGATTATGCAAATATACGCAAAAATCATGACTTCGGACAAAAACCTACATCCTCTTTTTTGAAACTGGGCAAAGGACATACGGGAATGCCCGAATAAATCAACGACGAACTTTCCCCATGTGACACCCCCTGCTATTAACGCATTGAAACTGGTGAAATGCATAACGGTGGGCGAGTTGGCGCAGCTCAGTTCACACTTGTTTCACTTGGCCCTGCCCCTCCCTCGTCTTAGAAGTTACATCCATCGCCGAGAGTGCCGTCAGCGTCAGTAGCAGCTCCCAGTGAAGTGCAGTCCGAATGGTCCGGATTCTGCTGCGGAGCTTTAAGGTGGCCGTGGCATGGAGCGTGACCCCAAACAGCGGGATGAGCCGGGGTCCTGCGAGGTCGCGACTGTCGACGCCAGGCCTGCCCCAGCCAGACGGTGTTGGCGACGCGTCGTCCCGCGCATCTCCATCCCTTCTCCACAATAGCCACGGTGGCGGCTAGTCCAGCTGGATCGGCGGACCAGCGAGCACCCTTACGTTCTCGTCATTCAGTGGCTCTCCCAGGACCACAAGTTCTTGTCGTGTGCTCGAGATGGAGAAAGGTTCGGACGGCAAAACCGGGGTCCGCTTGCCTGAGACGTGTACCTGCCCGGGGCTCTAGACCTTCCAGTGACTGAAGAAGACAGAACTGATCTGCCTTCCACAGCGTAGTTCAAAACGTTCCCATAGAGAATGTTCTACGCCCCTGGAATCCTGGACACTCGAAAACTTTGATATTGGCTCTTTTGCCTTTCATGGCTGATCGCGCCTTTGGACATGGAAACTGTTTTGGAGGTTATTTGTTTGTGCTAAAGGGAGTATGTCCCCCTTGTCGCACTTTTCATTTGTTGTTGGATCAGACGCATGCGATTCGATCCGCACGACTTCGAGGCGCGGTTGCGTCATGGCCATTGATCGTTAATGTGGCCGATGTGGGCACGTCCGCTCCATAAAAAGGAGGAGGAACACTACAGAACACGCACGTTAAAAAACATCCCAAATTAAATGTATTACTTTCATAGTGGTGAGCAGGGACTCCAAAATGAGATTTCTACCACAGGAGCGGCTATTTCAGATCACAATTCTGAGCTATCCCGAAAGATTTCGAGGAAACATGAAAAACCATGATCCGCAGTTAGCCTTGCTGTTGTGAAAGGGAACAAGAGGCACGTCGTCACGTATCCTTTTACGGAGCGGACATGCTCACTTTGGCCACATTAACGACCAGTGGCCATGGCGCAACCGGGCTCAATCACAAGCTGGGCCTCCCACCTGGGAGCCGATCTGAAGCTAATCACATGCTAGCGCAGCTAAAACTTGGTGTGTTGTAATGGGGACACTGCAGCACCTGCAAAGGTCGGCCATTGTTTCCATGATTCTCCTTCATGTGATGCGTGATAATTTGGCGAGCTCGCGCTTTTTAACGCCCTATCACAAACCAGAGAGCGGTTCTTGCCCTGGTCTTGTGCTGAAGCATCGTAACCGACCTGAGCTGTACGGATCGCTGCTGCTCGTCCGCCTCTCTGGTCTGCTGCACGATAACCACCAGGTACTCCTCGCACTGCTGCTGGAACTCAGCCACTGCCGGAACACGAAATATTCCATAACCATCACTAGGCACTCCTGACACTGCTGCTAGAGCTCGACCACAACCAAAACAAAGAGATCTTCAACGGCAGGTTGCGGGAAGAGCGATGCTCATTATGCGGCAAAGCGATTGCGAATCCGACTGCGCATTTTGACTATGACACGATAGGCACCATGAAAAAGGTTTGGATTTCTGGCGTTTCAAATGCGCAGCTAACCCTCTGACACTTACCTTTGCCCTTTGCGATCTCCAGCTCGACGGACATAGACTCGACCTTGACGCTTGTCTCATCGATCTTGTGTAGGCCGTTCCTTAGCTTGTTAGCCGCATCCCCCAGCTCCTTCCTCTTCTCTGCCAGCAGCCTGAAGAGCGTGAGGGTGGGGGCGGGGTCATGTCACCCACAGTGCCGACGGGATCCGCTGACAAACGGGTCACTTCAGTTCAGGAATGCGGCCGGCCTAGTCAGAGACCGGGCAATGCCAAGTACCTCGTGATCCACCCAATGCCAGATAAATGGCTACTGGTGGTCCGCGGCCCAGCATGCACGAATAGTATCTGGTCAGTGTAACCATCTCGTAAGAAGGGGGGTAGCGTCTTTCAGAAAAGCGCGAGCCGTTTTGAGGCTTTTTTCGGCGCTCGGAGGACCTCATCTTTTAAAGACGCTGGGATGGAAACAGCCTCTTTAACTACATCTGCCTGTTATATTAGGAAAATGACCAGTTTTCCGGCCGAAAGAAAGAGATTGGTCCTCTCGCTTGTACAGTCCTAACGAAAGGCTGTTGTTTACGGAGCTCACTGTTTGTAGCCGGCCACCAGCTGCAGGTAACTAGTGGATGTGACGTAGTTGTGGCGTCGTATCTCGGCCAGCATACGGGCCGAGTAGTCCGTCACGGACCGGTGGATGACGGAGAAGGTGTGCGCTACGGCCGCCTGCAGCTCTTCCTGAAGACCAGAGACCATGGTATAACCTACCGAATAACCAACATTACCAACAGCAGTGGTAGTTGCTTCGAAAATAGTTAGACTTTCTAGTGTTGCACTTTGTCTATGTTTTCGAGGGCTTTTGGCACGCTTTGCGTGCGGAAAAGTCTGAGGATGTTACTACATTCTGCATCGTTCCACTCCTTGGCTTCAAGCAGTCGGGAATTCTTATGCTGAAAATAACCAACCGTCAATGTACAGTTAATTGGCCATTGCCTGAACGAAGGTGTTCATTCGGGTAGACAATGCAAATTTGAGTATGGTAACTAAAATCTGAAAACAAACGCAAATAATAACGACACCAATAAAAATAAAACACATGAAAATTAGTATATCCACTACATAAACTACAATTTTTTACATAATGTGCGCCATGGTGCACTGCAGGTCGACAAATTTAAAATTAAGCATTGAACAACGGATCACCAGAAACCTTTCTTACATGATTCACATATAGCTTCGAGCGGTGGTCACGAGCTCAGACAATGAACCAGGACAGGTCTCTTGTCTGGACGGATTATCAATGACATCTTCGAGACATATGATCTAGTGACACATCGTAGCTGTCAACAACGCGTAGCCATTGACAACAAGTCTGCAGTGCAGCGGTCCAACTGATGCCAACCTTGAGCAGCTCAGTGTCAGCGCCAAGGTTCAGATCGATGCCCTCCAGGTATCTTTCGGCCACCTCCATCAGCGCCTCTAGCGGCCACTCGCCGAACCAGTCAATCGTCGAACAGTTCACCAGCCCAGGGTACATGCGGATGCGGTTTCTGAAAACAGTTGAACGAGATGTAGTCAAGTAGAAGGCACTTCTCATGCCGAACCGCAGACACTACAGAAAAAGGCAGATCAGGGCGCATGGGTGAGCGGGAAGATCTTTTAGAATATCATTGTAACTGATCACGAGTTTGCACCAGCCACCCCGTAAGCTAAGTTGTGGCCAAAAAGGGCGCCCAAGGCCAAAATGGGCGTCAGGCGCGTTTGATTAGCTTGATATTTGCCCACACCGCCGCGAAAGGAGACAAGCCTTGCAGTCTCTTCCGGTGGTATCTTCCCAAACAGCCAAGCGCATCGTGATTGATGTTTGATTTTCGGTTAACGGAGTTGCAAACGTTTTTTTTTTCTACCCCGCTGAATATTGCACTTCCGCCTCGCCAGGTCAAAGGCGTATTGACCCGTTTCAATGTCACGCATATCCGAGATGCGGCTGATCGGCGCCCCGACAACCATTTGTTAGCCTCGCGCACACCGATCTGTCGAACGGCTACCAATGTTTGAAGGAGTCATAAACCTGCCATGAAAGCCATGATAGTATCAATTTACGTCAGTGCTGTATCAACTTAGGTCTTGATATCCCATCCAATCAATCCTCAAACCCCACACATAAAACGCAGCAAATGCATACCGTAGTGTCATTACTGAAAATCGCCTCACACAAATGTAGAACGTAAAATGCAAACGCAAGCTTAAATGTCCAAAGCGAGTACCGTGGCTGGCGATGCATGCCTTGATGAGCTTTACAATGGCCTCAATCACATGCCGTGAGATCGGAGATGACTGATTCTGATCTGCTCCTGATCTGGCGGCTACTATCACCACTGCCGTCGACCGTTTCCATGGTGTCATGTACCGTGCGTACACTCCAACGTGTGTCAGGTAAATCTGCATTCAAGACGCAGCTACTAGCGAGCATAATATCCAGATCACACGTCTGCGGATGCGGCCACATTACTGCGACGCAGAAGTGAACGAACATTAACACATGACGAACAGATGATTCGTCACTACAATCCTTCTATGATCCATAGCTTTGTGATAGCTACCTAGAAAAAAGGAGTTCAAGATGTGTCGACACACATCGACACGATCATTCATTGAGACACGGCATAAAGTGGCTTTTCATCGAGAAACAGGCATTCCATGCGGACTTTGAGCAGTGTTTGTTTTAACACGCTCCCGGTTGGCCGGTTGGACATCCTTCGCTCGGGTGGGGTTTAATTTGATACCGCTAAGATCTCACGAACTAAGGAAGCTAGAGACACCAAATTCAGTGTGTGTTGGCCTGTACATGAGCTCACTTAGGTCAAAGTTTGACATTCATTGGTCATGACTTTCGTCTCAAATGAGGTCAAACAAGGTCACACTTCAGGTTGGTCTTCAAAGCACCCCCAGACCCCTGTAACTGTTCTAAGCAAAAGTTCACATGCTCATTCAAGATCAGTGACCTTGTTTGACCTTTTGAAAGTTATGGTGACCATAATTATACAATACTGCCTTGAGTTTTGCATGTGAATAAGCGACAAGGATTACGTTAGGCGGTATGTTCCTAAAAACAAAGCGTTGACCACGGTCATTTTAGGTCAGTGACATAATATGGCCGTGGACAAGTCAAATGGACAAAATATGGAAGATGTATAATGCGTCTCGTGTCGTCAATCAATTCGAAATGGGTACCACAAACTACCCCATACAGCAAACTCTAGAGTAACAAGACAGGTTGGCTCTGACCTTGGTCTGACCTTCATACCTGACCCTAGGTCAATGGAATTTGTTCATTCCATTGTTGTGTTGCCTAGGAGACCATCTCAGAGATGCATGGTTTCGCCTAACAATCCGTTGTTGCACCAGATTGAACGATTTCCTAGAAATCGACTACGCTGAATCCATGACCTGACTTTGGCCTGCCGTAGGTCAGCGATCTACGAGGCACATCCAAATTTTTGATACCAAACGATCCGCTACTCAACTGTCTACAGGCATGCAAAATTTAGCGCGGCTATACCGCTCCATTCAGAAACCATTCAGTAAAATCTTCGGAGAGGTCAACTTGACCCCTACCCGAGCGTGTCAACGTCTTCTACAGCTATACTTTTAAGTATGTTGTATGGGGACCACCCCATTCTGCAGATCATGTTGCATACTTTGAAGAAAAAAAATCCTGGCATTGCCTTACGACCGCTAAGACAAGACTAGCTGACCCATAAGCTACTGTTGATGTGTTTGCATCACCATGTATATGCTGATGATGGCTGATAATGTCACTTAAATCAGGACCCACTGGCTTACTGCAAATAGGGTATTCCCAGCAGAATAAACAATGATACCAAAAACCAGGAGCTAAAGACATTCTTGATATGTCACACGATTTGGGTCGGTAACAGCTTGGAGCGCGCCATGGTGTACATTACAGGGTGCAGCACATCAAAATGGTTCCAATTTTACTTTCATCTCAGCAAGCCCAAATATGGAGTTTAAAAAAAACACTTAGCTATACAACAAAGTTTCCTTTTTAATTTCTCTCCAGCGTAACCAATATTTGGGTTATAAAAAACGCCAACAACTCCGACACATCTCGAAACCTTAAATGAGACTTTGTGTGTCCTGTCTACAGCTGTAACGCTGCCATCATGCCATCATGTCATTATAACGCTTTTGGTAATAGCCGCTTATCACATGTTTGATAAATGTACGACGAATATGTGCGAAAAAGACACGCAATAGGCGTTCAGACGCGACACAGACTTAACCCCAGTTCCGAGCACCATGACAGCCTAAGCAGTGCTGACTGAAGGCATCGCCCACGGGACTCATGCAGACACAGAGGTGCAGGTTGGACCTGACCCGGTCCAGCAGCAGGCCGTACAGGTTTTCGGGGGTCTCTGGGATGCCCTCTCGGATAGCCACGGGCTGCAGTGTATTGCGGATCTGCGGAACAGAGTCTTATCAGACCGGCTGTGAGCTGTCAGAGGAGGTCCCATCGAGGCCGGACGCGCCATGGTGCACAGCCACATCCCGCGGGCCAAGCAATCCGGGGACAGCGGACTGGTACAATCTACACGCTCCGCACCACACACCAGCGTCGCAATGGCCAACCACACCAGGCCGGCGATGCTAAGCACATCGGACCGCTGATAGCCGATGACTGCGGCTCCTCACGCGTCTGCGCTACCCACGACCATTGGCACTGCCGTCTGGCCTCTGCCGGCGTCAGTCCCGCGGGCACTGCCGTCTGGCCTGTGCCGGCGTCAGTCCCGCGTGCACGCCGTCTGACATCTGCCGGCGTCAGTCCCGCGGGCACTGCCATCTGGCCTCTGCCGGCGTCAGTCCCGCGGGCACTGCCATCTGGCCTCTGCCGGCGTCAGTCCCGCGGGCACTGCCATCTGGCCTCTGCCGGCGTCAGTCCCGCGGGCACTGCCATCTGGCCTCTGCCGGTGTCAGTCCCGCGGGCACTGCCATCTGGCCTCTGCCGGCGTCAGTCCCGCGGGCACTGCCGTCTGGCCTCTGCCGGCGTCAGTCCCGCGGGCACGCCGTCTGACATCTGCCGGCGTCAGTCCCGCGGACACTGCCGTCTAGCCGGGCCCTGCCGTCTAGCCTCTGCCGGCGTCAGTCCCGCGGCACGCCGTCTGACCTCTGCTGGCGTCAGTCCCGCGAACACTGCCGTCTAGCCGGGCCCTGCCGTCTAGCCTCTGCCGGCGTCAGTCCCGCGGGCACTGCCGTCTGGCCTCTGCCGGCGTCAGTCCCGCGTGCACTGCCGTCTGGCCTCTGCCGGCGTCAGTCCCGCGGGCACTGCCGTCTGGCCTCTGCCGGCGTCAGTCCCGCGGGCACTGCCGTCTGGCCTGTGCCGGCGTCAGTCCCGCGGGCACTGCCGTCTGGCCTCTGCCGGCGTCAGTCCCGCGTCCCGCAGGCACTCTCTACCGACGTCAGTCCCGCAGGCACTGCCGTCCGGCCTCTGCCGGCGTCAGTCCCGCAGGCACTGCCGTCCTACGGGCACCGGCTGGTCGGGTCGGAGCAGGGAAAACGGCACTAAACGTTAGCGCACTTCATATCATTGTTTTTTTTTTGTCAAGGCATTTTGTTAATGGGTAACGAGGTCAGTGTGTGATGCCGAAGTGGGAGGGTGACTGAGCACCATGATAATTTATGTTTAAAGAAGCAGTCGTAGGCCAAGAGCCTGAAGAAACTACGAAAAAATGTTATCAGTTTGAAAAAATATTACAGCACACACGATTGGTTGTGTTTTTTCTCTCAAAATGATGAAGGCCGGTAGCCGAATATACTGTTGCATTTTGCCTGACTTTCGCATAATTCTTGCAATTGTTTTTTAGTGTACATATACCTCCGATGGATACCTACTGTATAAGTCACTGTGTGTGCGGTATGGCAGAGTACGGCAATATATATAAAAATGTCAGCTGTAGTTTTTTCCTAAAAAAGGGAGCGCGACACAGGTCCTCATGCCCCGTTTATGGCTTGGCAGTGATTGCACTGGTGCTCAGAGGCCATGGCTCATCAAAGGCCCCACGTGGCACACTGACACGCTGAGCACCAGGCCATTCCGCCCCCCAGCTGTGGTAATATGTAACTATAGGCAGCACAGCTATTCAGCCATGCTACCCTGCTGTTGAAGCTACAACCTGCATATACAATGGATTGTGGTTGTAATATGACACGTATTGCATGACTGGAAAGCTTTTAATTGAAATGTCACTTCCTTGCTTCATCGGTTTTGCGCAAGAATCTCTTTTTCCATCAGTATCTCTTAACAATTGCTGAATAACAACATCTACGTACATGGTGAAGAAAACATAAGAAGGTGAATTTTACTTGTATAATACCCGCCAAAAACCTTCAATGTACTCAACAATACTCGCTCAAAGTGCTGCTGACTTTCTAAGCCGGTGCCTTGCGGGCCTGCAGGCTTAAAAGTGACAACCTTCTTCCGAATCGGCAACTAGCTGAACGACCAAAGCGCAGTTGCGCGGAAATGTCGTTGTGCGCCTTACTTGGAACTTCCGCATTGCATAAGGCGTCACCAAACTCCTTCCTATGTGCTGCGTGCTGTTGAGGAAACGAAGGCAAAACCTTTCAATTCAGGAACTCGAAGCCCATGCAGATGTTTGTTCACTCGTTGTCAATGGAAGGACCCAGGATTTCACTAGTTACAGTCTTGCATGTTGATTTGTTGTTTGCATGATGTTTTTGCTCTCGATGAGAGGGAACGACACCCCCAAGTTTAAGAGAAGAGAAGACTGGTTGACGAGTCCTTGTACTCCCAACCCCCGTGACTACACCCATTCCCGCAGATGCTTGCCAGTATCATATTTTGTGATGTGTGCAGCCTATGGCCTGCTATGGTTTTGTATGCTATGTATTATTGAATAGGTATCTAGTCAACGTACCTGGGAAGCTGGGAAGGTTGATACGCATTGTTTAAGTATGTCATGCCGAAAGTTCGATAGTAGATACACAGACTTATAGTGAAATGTTGATCACCCTTGCGTAAGCTATTACATGTTGATGGCTTCATTTTTGTGATGCCTAGTTGTTGTATATGCCTTGTCTTTGCTTGGATGTTTACGTGACAAGTTTTATCAGTATTTGTAACAAATGGCTTTTTGATAATTTTGATCTTTTTCACACAGTGCTATGATTATTGCCCTGTACAATATGTTTGTGGCGTCTTTCACATTCAAGAAAGTCGTCCATTTGTACAGCTGGCAGCTGTGGTTATACCCAAAATTTCAAACGCTGTTTTCCGTGTCCATACCGGCACCCAGCTTTATCCAAAACACTGCGCGCAATCGCAGATCTACCGCTCCGAATTGGTCACCAGTGGTTTACGCGACCAATGACCACCTCTGGCCCTCCACAGTGGTCTACGTCCTCCGGCATGCAACCTACCTCCTCCAGCTCCTCGGGCTTGAAAAGGTTGGGCACTTCACCACTACTCAATATGTTGTTGATGTCCTCCAGAAATGTTTCCTCGGTCACCTGTCCATGGGATGTCGGCGTCAGAGAGGCAGGACAATCGAAACCATTGGAGGCAGCATGAACGAAACGTGACTGCTATCTGAGGGACCTATGCAAGTTAGACACCCAAGAGACGCTGATATTCCAGTGACATGATATACACAGCGGCATGATGCCACTAATGCCAGCGAAGATGCCGATGCTTAAAGCAATATAAATACTGCACGATGCAAACAATGTCAAATACAGTGCAAGCATAAATATGGCGGAAATATACAATCAGCGATCGTCCACGCGGACAGCACGCCCCGAGACGTATCATCATTCCTGGACTGGCTGACAATCTTACTTGGGCGTCATTGAAGATGAAAACGGTGGGCTTGTTGTCCAGACCGGTGGTGCGGTACAGCACCTTCAGATCTTCCCGGAACTCCACCCTATGGTAGTGCTTATTCACTTCGATCACGAAGACGGAGAGTCCGCACACGTAGGCGGCCAGCCGAGCCAGCGACTGGCGGCCGCTGCCGCCTGTACAGACCAAAGCCAACTCATGAGCATGGTACCAAGCCCAGACAGCTAACTCACCAACACCAACAAAACAGCAGCTTTCAGTTCTAAAAGGGTGGTGCAGCCGCACGATAAGCGAAGCGACATTTTTTGTTACAAAAAGCTTCAACCTTTTCTGGATCTGTCCACAGTTTGAACGCAAACCTGAATAACGAACAATTATTCAATACATTAAACCCGTTATGAACACAAGCGTAACCAGCTGATCCGTTTTGAGCCAACAAGCGACATGCAAAATGCATAGACATCACACGGACATAAGTTTTGGCACACTTAGTGTTTTTGCGTTTATATGAGTCTCGGGTGAACGTATTTTGAATAATAAGGCAGTCTCTTTTCTTTACCATGTACTACAAATTTCATTTCAATGTCTCTCAGTAACCGCCCCAAAATTATCGAAATTAAGAGCACACGACTGAAAAACTGAGCAGCAATGCAGCCGAAGGATGTATTTAACTACGTCTTACAACCAGCCAAAGAGTGAGAAAAGACAACAACCAATCGCAGCCGCCCGTTAACATCACCTTCTAAATAAATCTGGCCCGATATCATTGCATGCAGCGCTCCACTAACGCTGCTGACTCCTGAACGGATAGGCATGCGGTGGAGGCGGAATGCAACGCACCGTCCGCGAGACAGCACCCCCTTCCATCAGCTCATTCCAGGACTGCGCTGCCAAAAAGGGGAAAGAGTTGCCGCATCCGACGTACCTATACCGATGACCAGCATGTTTCCTCGCGGCAGTCTGAGCACGCGCACCATGCGGCACACGTGGCTGATGGCGTCGTGGAAAAGCACAAGGCTCATGGGTACAACGCCGGCTGTGCTGTTGTACTCTTGCAGCTGCGCCTCCATGTAGGTCTTCAGAGACTCCATGTCCACGATGTCCTCATAAGTCTCATTGGCGTTCATGAAATCGCCTGAGGTAACAACGGGAGTGAAATGGTAGCAACGCACAGCTTCGGAGTTGCTGCTGTCCGGACAGAACAACACAATAGGCTGATATGGTTCACTCAGGTGGTTAACGAGAGCCCGAAGACAAATAAAAAAAACTAACCTTCGCCAGATTCTACACGCAACGTTGGCATGACTATGGCAGTGCTCTCATAGTCCTTAGACGGGCGGGAGGAGGGAGGGGGGGGGGAGCCAGGCAACTCTGGCGTTCCCAAAATTTAACAAACTGGCACCACACGAAAGGCGGCACTGAATATCTCATATATTCCAAAATGACATGAATGAGATATTCAGCGCTACCTTCTGACATTTAGGCATATGTCATATATTGCCAAATGGCATGAATGAAATATTCAGTGCCGCCCGACATTTAGCAATATCTTATATATTACTAAATGGTATGAATGAGATATTCAGTGCTACCTTCTGACATTTATTAATGTGTCATATATTCATAAATGTCATCTGGACATCATGGCGTGACCCCTGTAATGTAAAAATAGGCGTGAGTGGCAAAAAGGGTATACCTACGACGCATTTCTATCTTCAGTCCAGTACGAAAAATGCTAGTGGAAGAAGAGAACGTAAAATGTGAAAAGAAAACGGAAAACCGGTATGCGTAGTTTGAGGTGAGTTTAACGTACATTGAGCTTCAATGAAGAACAAATTGCATTGTTCAAAAGTAGCTCGCTACTGAAAGTGGCCGATGTTGTCTACGAGTTCAATGCCAAATCGACGCCTGCGCACGTCGACCAACCTCGTAAATCGGCCTTGTTACGACCACACTCTCAAGACGGATGACTACGCAAAAAATAAAGGAGGGGGGGGGGGCGACTAAGCCGGCAAAGACATTACCAGTGCTCGTCATAACACGGGGTGGACCCTAGTGCTGTGCATGTTAGCGGCTCTTTCGTAAAATCCAATTACCTATTTTGAGCAAGAGAAATGCTCAAACGTAATTTTGAGCCGATGCAACCACAAAGGTTTCGCATATTATTGTTATGTGCAATTGCGCCTAAGTTGGCTGATGATGTTGGCAGGACCAATAAGATGTTACAAAGTAATAAAGGCGCCCTTCTTAACAGTTCTCCCAATGACAGGAAATGACCAATTTTGAGAACTGAGTCATTATCTAAAAGAAATTCATTGTCATATATGTTGTCATGTTCAATGATATGTCGGAAGGAAAGCCTGCTCCACAGCACCACTTATATGTATGTATACATACATACATACATACATATATATATATATATATATATATATATATATATATATATATATATACTTATACATAGTATCCATGTACAGTTTTCCACTGAAATGATGCCAGCGTCATATGTCACTCACCGAATATTGGCGGTTGCTTGCTGGGGCACAGGGCGTGGAAGGTCTGATCGAAGTGCAAGCCTAGCTTCTCACCCATCAGTCCCATGAACCACTCCATGTCTCTGAAACAAAGAATGCCAGTTTGGCATACAGAAGTCATTCGGCGCTTTTTGATCTATTGACGGAGCGGATATATGCTCTCGCGTCGGGTGCAAGCTGTTTTCGCGGAGCATTCCACTCGCGGTGAGTTTTTCAGTATGGAATGAATAGTGCGGTCAACAGTGGTAAATAGTGTACGCCAGCGTTAAGTGTGTAACCTGTGTATTTAACACCCTGGTACTTAGCAAACAAGCACAGCAGCAAAACGATGTCTTGTAAGTGGAAGACTGTCCCACCAGCCCGAAGCCGAAAATATGGTACGCAGTCGCGGCGAGTCGATAGGTGCCAAGACTACTACAAGAATGGTTCATGTGGGAGGGGCAATGCACATCTCCTGTTGAATAAACAGCACAATAGCAGCTGCCGTAGTTTCACGTCGAAGAATGGAACTGCGCCGGTTATTGGGAACAAGCTCGTAGAGTTCACGTACAAGCCGCGCTCCGTAGACAGCGACCGCGCGGCGCCAACACTCACTTCGAGTCGACGAGACGGTCTGCGAACACTCTGAGGCACTCGTGGATCCAGAGGCGGACAAACGCGTTTTTGGTGTCGCAGTAGTCGCGGTTGGAGCGGAGCAGTCCCTGGAACACCTGCGGTAAGGATTATGGTCAAGTCTGGAAGCAAGGCCTCTTCGTGAACACGAAGTGATTAACAGCTTCTCGCTATGCCACTAAGTGGGTTTACGCCGAGCAGAGGCATGAAGATGTTCAGAGAGGTCGAGAGTTTCAACGAGGAAGCATGGACCATCCCAATGCATTATCAAGGTACATGAGCTTTTCGACAGGTATATAGATAGAAAGAGCGACAGAGAAAAATTAGGACAGACGCTTCATACATATATATATATATATATATATATATATATATATATATATATTGCCATATTGGCATTGCCATGTTGATGAGTCCCCGGAACTGGTACGTATAGGGAAGGGCTAGGGTAAATAAGTCATGGGGTGTGCGAGGTACATTAACTTCTCTGAACGCGACATAACTGTTCACTAATGTTTTTGTTGATGCTACTATTGGCATCATTCTGAACTACGTCTATCGCCACTCGTCTCTTTCAGCTGTTGGAGTTCCCGTGCCCATTCTTGACAGAATATTGTGTATATGTGAGTTCCCTTGCCCATTATTGAGAGAATGTTGTGAATTCGCAGTGAAGAGGCTGTCTCCATTTGTCCACAGGGAAACATGTACACACAGATTGCTGGTGCTGTAACGTTGCGGGATCCCGCTAGGCATGTTATTTACTGATAGTTGTCATGTTTAAACCAATGGGAAGTATGCTAAACAGACGGTCCATTTATTTATAGATGCGCAGATGATGGCTTAGTTGAGTTCTCAAATGAAGATGACCTCTGGGATTCAAACCAACAGGTTCCAAAAACAGTAGTCAAGTTCGCGGTATAGATACGCATTTGTAATAGCATTCTTTTCTTGTATGAGAGCCTCGATGACTCAAGACCCTTTTTGTGCAGTGGCAGCGTTTCCGAATTTGGGGAGGGAGGCAATGAATTAACGAAGGTCTCATTACACCGATGCACCCGCAGTCCACCCCCCAAGTGATGAGCAACTACAGTTCAGTGAGCTTTTTATTCGGTCGTAAAACCAACGAGTGGCCGTCATTGTATCTCAAACAGTGCCTGCCTCAACTCAGCTGCGCTAAGGTGGCTGGGGTAAATGGAATATTCTACACTTGTATGGAATTTTTAACTGAAATAGCTTTCTTGAAGATCCTTCGGTGCACTTCATAGGTTTGCCTTCCTTAAGACCTAAACCCATCTGGTTTTCGAGGTACACGCCCGCGAAAATGTGCAGGCTATTTCGTGTAATTATTTCAAGGTTACTCCAGCATCCATGATACCATGCTAACGTTATCCAGATCCGCTTTTTCATTAGCCTTGCTGAAATCCAGGCCAAAAATATAATTTTCGAGTCGTTCATATCTGGCGTTTGTGAGCATGATTTCCAGATACGACGGCCATCAATTGGCTTTCAATCAATGTTGTGCAAAATCGGATGACGTAATGAGACAATGACGTATTGAGGAGCATATTTACTGATCGAGAAAAAGGTCCGCGTCGCTTTGGTGCCCGCTATTTGCCCATAACCGGGAGGACCTGAGATCGGCGTCAGTGGCCGCCCACGATGGACGGGGTGAACCGAGCCGAACATCACGATACGTTTAACTTCTGTCATGAACTTCTGCCGTTTAGGCTAAAGTTTTACAATCGGATGGTCCGTCGGCCACGGTTCGCGAAGGATTTTCAGCTGCGCTGAGAGCAGCTCTGGGTCGACGTCGGGTGCGACAGGCCTCCGCTCCGCAGCCAGCAGCCCCGGAGATCTATGAGCGCCCAGTGACTCTCAAAGCTCGACTATTGTTTTGACCTGATCTTTGATGAGGCTTTCTGCCAGCATCTGGAGACGTTCCAGCCCGGGCTGATCGAAGCGACGCTACAGCTCGACCGTTATCAGGCCCACTATCTCGTACTATTGGCGGTGGACAGAGGTCCGGCTGTCAAACTCCGTGTCACCCACAGCACCTCCGCGCCGCTCCCGACGTTTCGGTGGCCTGGTCAGTCTCGAGACTGCTGGAGGGTCGACGTGAGTATTTACTTCTGCGACCTTCTCCCGGACTCTGGTGAAGAGGTCTGTAAAGGTTTTCTCCAATGTCATACCTTGCATGATCCTGATGAGCGTCTGCGCACTGAGGAGCACTTCATCAGCAGCCATGGAAGGCCTGTGCAGCTGCCTGGCGAAGAGCTCACATGGCGAGAAAAGTTGGATGCACATGGACGGTGCAAACGTGATGTCAAGCCACCGCAGCTGAGACAGGATCTCTCTCATCTGGCTTCGTGTATCTGAGCGCACTCCTCTTTGCTTAGACAAGCCTTTGAGTGTGCTAATTGTCCAAGAAGCGCCGGAATGCATCACACCTCACAGTCCACCGTGTTAGGCACAAAGCCAGAAGTGTCTGTGGACGGCGTGCTCTAGCTTCACCGACGCCGCCCCCTCTGTCACCCCCGCTCCAGCTGAGCTCCTCGAACATGCCCCTTTTCTTTGCAGTGATCAGACAACTCGACGCTTTCCTCACCAGCTTCACTGCCCGGGCACCAGCAGCACTTCTTTTTCGTCCCCAACAAGCGTTAGGTCCGGTGCATGGTTGGAGCAGTACAAAGACTAAGGCTCCTTCTGGAAACGCCTGTCCTGTACTTCAGACACTCTGACAGACATGTTACTGACACCATCAAAGCCATGGCCTCTCAGAAAGTCGGCTAAATGTTAGTTCAAGTTATATAAAAGCTAGTTACGAAATTTAGCCTTGGCTGCCAGAATCACCAAATCGCATAGGTCAGGTCGACTTGATGTCCTAAAGCGTTTAATGGAGTTTGCGTTTTTAAGCGTTTTCGTAGCGTTTTAAGCGTTAAGCGTGGCGTAAGCGTTTTTAAGCGTTTTCTTTCAGATGCGCCATCATTTTGGTCCGCCCGTTGGCTGCCACCTAGTGTCAACCACCGGGCAGACGCGGCATGGCCTATGGAGGCTGCAATGCCGGACGTCAGGGTATTTTGTTTATCAGACTTGCGAGCCAGCATGTTCGGCCCGAACATGCTGGCTGGAACATACCCAAGACTATGCTCCACAATTTATAACTAACTAATTCTGAGCAAAACATCTTCATTTACGAACGTTAACGTTTACGGCATGGTGGGTCCAAATGGTTGGCAATAACCAGACAATTTTAGTCGTGTTGTACCACAAAACACCGCCACTGAAATTAAATTGATACAAATATAAGCCAATATAAGAACAGCTGTTTCGGCGATATTCATCCGAGCACTACCTTCTAATAACAGGCTTTTTCCAACACGTTACCGAAACAAGGGTCATTTATCAGAAGTTGGCGTATGCCGCTTCAGATGGATTCGTAAATAACAGGTTTTTTCTCAATGTCATACACCGTCAGCAGTCGAAACGTAGAGGCCCCTCGGAGCCCTTTTCGCATACAATACAAGCCATCTTCACAACCACTCGAAGCTGTTCTCCCTCAGCCACTGCAGGATTGGAACAGAGCGGCCAAGATCAGGCAGTACCAAGTTAGAAGTCAGACCGGGTGGAGGTTAATGCTGATATCAGAGCATGGCTCCGGCCCGTCACGATGGCCCTTGACCACAGGTCAGACCGGGTGGAGGTTACCGCTGATATCAGAGCACAGCTCCGGCCCGTCAGTTCCTCAGCCTATACTGGGCCCCTACCTGACTTGAGACGAGCCGTTCCTGAGTGTGTGATGGGCCCTTTCAAGGCTGAGCCTGCCATGGATTCTTTTGCCGACCTGGCCTTACGAGGAGCCATTTCTAGACCAGAAAGGAAACTACCGTGTCACTACCGTGTCTGGAAGTGACGTGAGTGGTTTCCGTACTGAAGTGGGCCATTTCCAGCCCAAGATGGACCTTTCGCGGGCACGAAACGATCCCTTCTGAGCTTAAGATGGGTCCTTTCCGGGCCAGACATGGACCCTCTACGCATACTTTGATACCGAAAAAGCAAGAGCTACCCGAGGGCCCCTTCCATTCCCGTTGGGGGTTGGGGCAAAAAGATAGTTTTGCCCCCACCTCAAAAGAGGGGTCGGTTTGTTTTTTTCTCGCTTTTCCCGACTTGAAGAAACAAGCTTAACCACGCAACGGTCCTGTAGCGCCATCCCCCGGCACGCTTAACTCACCACTTCTTTTCGGGTAACGGGCTGGGACAAAATTATCCGAACTTGCATTCTACGCCAAGATGTCTTGCTGAAAAGACAAGGTATCGCTTTAACGCGATAATTTCCCGATGTCGTGGGACATTAATGATAACTCTTTGGCGCAACGAAGTGTACATTCCGCGTGCACCCTACATCACAGCATGGGCATCACGGGGACTTGCAGCGGGTCGCGGTATCTGACCACCCACCTTGGATATGTCCCGTAAGTTGAAGACGTAGTGTATTTTAGCGGGCGTGGGCAGCATGTTCGCGCTGACCGCCTGGTACATCTCGATGCTGGCCGCCGTTACCAGATCGCCTGACGACCGAGGGCGCCTCGTTAAAATCCATGTCCTTCCTGAGCACCGGCTCACTCACAAGGCTGAGTGGCGTGAACGAGTCCACTTGGCTGACACGCTGATATCATGCGCACGACTTCTGCGCAACATGCACAGGGTCTCCTATCATCTGGATGATAAACAGCAGCACAATACATGCACCACTGGAAGCGGTGCTGTCCGAAACATATCAAAACAATAATACAATATATGCACTACTGACGACAGTGGCATCCCGAAATATCAAGACAAAGATGCCATTAAAAATTCTATCGCTTTAAAACCAGGCCAACGCCAACTGTCGCATGTCGCATCGGTGTAAATGGTTCAAGCCATCAGACTATTACTGCTCAATGTTTCCTGTCCCAGCGCTTCTTACCCAGCGGTTTGACGTCCTCGGAGAAATTAGACAGCTTCTGAGTGATGAGGGTACCAAAGATGCGGATGATTTGGGACTCTTGCGGGAAGGTCATGTTAACCAGGTTGAACTTAGCCTGCAGCCGCTGAGAGATGAAGGAGCGGCCACCGCCGGGTGGACCCATGGCGCCCACCAGCAACACGTCCTGCATGACGGGCATGGTTTCAGTTCCATGGTCCGTGGCTTGCCGACACAGCGCCAGAATAAGGCCAACTGAACATCACCAACGCTGATTACTACGGGCTGATCTCCCCTTAGATCTGCTATATGGTCTACAAAACCTCCGATAAAGTAAAGCACAAAATGGGTACTACGCTTCCATCGAACAGGCAGCCACACCACTATAGGTGAGTGAACGCTGGGTAAGACTTGACAGGTAGCGAGGTGGCACCGCCCCCGGAGGCCAGCTGACCTGCATGTAGAGGGACGACTGCTTGGTGCGGTCGTACCAGAAGCCGTACTGCATCCACTGTCTGAGCAGCTCGAGCGGCGGCTGCGAGCCGTACGTGTCCTTGGCCGGCATGTTCAGGTCGTCCAGGAACACCAGCAGGCGCTTCCCTGGCGGTCACGCAAGCACACCACGCACTGTCAGTTCCACTCGCATCACATACAAACGGCCGCACTGAGGCAGCCTCGCGCTGCGTCCAGCTGTGGGGTGCTGCTCACAGACTAGTCACACTGGAGAGTGTAAAGAGAAACTGACACTTCAGGGCCGCCACGTTAACCTAGAGCGGACGGGGAACGGATAACTCACGTCCCTTGCTCTCGTGGCTAAGGATATAACGAGACCTTTGGTCTCGTTATATCTCCTATGACTCTTATATGTTCAGGAGCCTTAATCTGAACCATCTTTACTCTGTATTTATCAGCTGTCATCTAATTTTAGAACCCTGGCTCACAAATCGTCTGTCGTTTTAACCTATTATCGATTAAGCGGTTGAGCAGGCTGTGATACTGCATGCAACCCGCAATAAACACCGCTGGCGTTTCACCTACGCCAAAAGTGCCAAGTCGTTGTCATTTCAAGGACAGTCTAGCTCTGTCACATATGGTGACGTTTCGCAAGCAAGATGTCGCACGGAAAGGAAATGACAACAACAAGAGTCTTATGAAAAACGAGCACACATTGCCCTTTGGAGATCCAGCAGTGGCCACGCTGCGTGCAAAAGTTGACTAAACGGAAGCGCAACACACGGCAATGCACTTTTGTCAAATAACATTCAAACACGTTTTGGACCGGCATGACAAACATACTACGCCATTGGCCCGACGTGACCTGGGCACCACAATTTCGGAGTACCTTTAAGTGTGGAATAAGGTAGGAGCAGTACCATAAGTTCTAGGCTATTTTAAGAATGTGATGGATATGGATGCCTGCGCCTCTGGTTGCACGAGTCCGACCGTACCGTTATCCCGCATGGATGATCACGCGCGAAGCTCTGGGACAGCCAGCGACTGCTATTGCCATTACCATCAGTCCCATTCCTCCGATGAAAGCAGTGGACGATCACTCACACACACTGGCAGCCGCGAGCACGGGACCACCGTTGCGTTTGGTCGGAAGGGCGGACCGCTAACCAGAGCGCGCGCCGTGCAGCCGGTCAGCCGAGCCGTGGACACTAACCTCCCTGCGGCACGTAGACGTTCTTGGTGCGTTTCTCCATGCGGCTCTCGATGATGGCCTGTACGTTGTTGGACGTTGTCTGTGCCGACATGTTGACCGGGAGCACTGTGAACTTCTTGACGTCCAGCTGGGACATCACGCTGACGGCTAGCGAACTCTTGCCTGACGACAGGCAGCGATACCGGTGTCAGTAAAAGCCTATGTCGCCGGTGTCACGGCTGGTAAACTCTTGCCTGACGACAGGCAGCGATACCGGTGTCAGTAAAAGCCTGTGGCGCCGGTGTCACGGCTAGCGAACTCTTGCCTGACGACAGGCAGCGATACCGGCGTCAGTAAAAGCCTGTGGCGCCGGTGTCACGGCTGGCGAACTCTTGCCTGACGACAGGCAGCGATTCCGGTGTCAGTAAAAGCCTGTGTCGCCGGTGTCACGGCTAGCGAACTCTTGCCTGACGACAGGCAGCTATTCCGGTGTCAGTAAAAGCCTGTGGCGCCGGTGTCACGGCTGGCGAACTCTTGCCTGACGACAGGCAGCGATACCGGTGTCAGTAAAAGCCTGTGGCGCCGGTGTCACGGCTAGCGAACTCTTGCCTGACGACAGGCAGCGATACCGGTGTCAGTAAAAGCCTGTGTCGCCGGTGTCACGGCTGGCGAACTCTTGCCTGACGACAGGCAGCAATTCCGGTGTCAGTAAAAGCCTGTCGCCGGTGTCACGGCTGGCGAACTCTTGCCTGACGACAGGCAGCGATTCCGGTGTCAGTAAAAGCCTGTGTCGCCGGTGTCACGGCTCGAACTCTTGCCTGACGACAGGCAGCGATACCGGCGTCAGTAAAAGCCTGTGTCGCCGGTGTCACGGCTGGCGAACTCTTGCCTGACGACAGGCAGCAATTCCGTTGTCAGTAAAAGCCTGTGGCGCCGGTGTCACGGCTGGCGAACTCTTGCCTGACGACAGGCAGCGATACCGGTGTCAGTAAAAGCCTGTGGCGCCGGTGTCACGGCTGCGAACTCTTGCCTGACGACAGGCAGCGATACCGGTGTCAGTAAAAGCCTGTGTCGCCGGTGTCACGGCTGGCGAACTCTTGCCTGACGACAGGCAGCGATTCCGGTGTCAGTAAAAGCCTGTGTCGCGGTGTCACGGCTGGCGAACTCTTGCCTGACGACAGGCAGCGATTCCGGTGTCAGTAAAAGCCTGTGTCGCCGGTGTCACGGCTAGCGAACTCTTGCCTGACGACAGGCAGCAATTCCGTTGTCAGTAAAAGCCTGTGGCGCCGGTGTCACGGCTAGCGAACTCTTGCCTGACGACAGGCAGCGATACCGGTGTCAGTAAAAGCCTGTGTCGCCGGTGTCACGGCTGGCGAACTCTTGCCTGACGACAGGCAGCGATACCGGTGTCAGTAAAAGCCTGTGTCGCCGGTGTCACGGCTGGCGAACTCTTGCCTGACGACAGGCAGCGATTCCGGTGTCAGTAAAAGCCTGTGGCGCCGGTGGTCACGGCTAGCGAACTCTTGCCTGACGACAGGCAGCGATACCGGTGTCAGTAAAAGCCTGTGTCGCCGGTGTCACGGCTGGCGAACTCTTGCCTGACGACAGGCAGCGATTCCGGTGTCAGTAAAAGCCTGTGTCGCCGGTGTCACGGCTGGCGAACTCTTGCCTGACGACAGGCAGCGATTCCGGTGTCAGTAAAAGCCTGTGGCGCCGGTGTCACGGCTGGCGAACTCTTGCCTGACGACAGGCAGCGATTCCGGTGTCAGTAAAAGCCTGTGGCGCCGGTGTCACGGCTAGCGAACTCTTGCCTGACGACAGGCAGCGATACCGGTGTCAGTAAAAGCCTGTGTCGCCGGTGTCACGGCTGGCGAACTCTTGCCTGACGACAGGCAGCGATACCGGTGTCAGTAAAAGCCTGTGTCGCCGGTGTCACGGCTGGCGAACTCTTGCCTGACGACAGGCAGCAATTCCGTTGTCAGTAAAAGCCTGTGGCGCCGGTGTCACGGCTAGCAAACTTTTTCCTGATGACAGGCAGCGATTCCGGCGTCTGTAAAAGCCTGTGGCGCCGGTGTCACAGTGACATGTGCATATAACAGCATTAAGGTGTGTCAAAACCTGATCTATCGAGGTCGTCAAGGGTCGCCCAGCCAAAGTACTCGACCCGGTGACCGACGGTCATCGAGACGGCACCGTCCAGGTTAAGTGCTGTTTACGGCTTAATCGCACAAAGTACAATTAGTTGCACCACACAACGGCAAATACCGCATGTCTTGCAGACCGGAAGGGCTTCGGAAGCGTTCGTTACTGTTTTTTCTGAAACGGTAGCGCGCTGTCTACAAACACATCCTGCATACAAATACGTTGATAGTGCTATCACCATCAACGTATTTGATGATACGTTGTTATGTGGTATATTTTCTTTCGTGGGCTGCATGATATTAATACATAAGGTATGGCGCGCGTTCCGTTCCGGCGCGCATAACACATTCCGAGAACGCATGTGCTGTACGGGAAACATGTCAAAACAGGCTAGAAGTATTCAGAAAAGGAAAAGACCATCGACCAGGGGGTTAAAAACACCTCGCAAAAGCTTACACTTACGTGCATACACACACGCACATACATACACACACGTACGTACTCACACACACACATGCACACCAGCAGGAACGCACGCACGCACAGCAAACACGAACACAGTACAGCAGCATCCTCTTTAAGTTTCGAAGGGTGAAAACACATTCTGCGGCATAACGACACTCCAATGACCACAGTCAGCAAGTTACCAGGGATCTAATGGCACCTTGTTTACACATACCCGTGCCGACGGGCCCGACCAGCATGGCCTGGGTACTGCTTGGCGATGAGCGTACGCAGCAGATACTCGTATCTCACTGTGTCCACTGTCGGGACCAGAATCTTGTAGAAGGGCACACTGGAAACGACACAAATCAGGCTCGAATGCGCTCGGGCCATGGGTGCAGCTGGTACCATGGATACCACTCATCACCACCAACACAACCCACTGGGTTTACAAGTTGCTTTGCAACCGCTACA
>NW_023596420.1:4303800-4534980 GCF_011947565.3 Pollicipes pollicipes | reverse complement strand
CGACAGGCTTTGAGGTACTAGGTGTAAGTCGGGACTAGGTAAAACCCGTTTTCCCAAGCACAGTTTCGCTGCCCCCCACAGGAAAAGCACAATTTAAACCATTTTGGCGCACCCAATTCCAGGAGCGACGCAGACCAAGAGCACTACATCAGGCCACTGCTGGAGGGCAAGCGGGAATGTCAGGGTTTCGCGGCAGGGCATCGGACCTTGTCGTCGGAGCTCTGTCCGTCGGAGGCGGATGCCACTGCCGGCTGCAGCGACAGCACCGTCTCGAAGAGGGTGCGCGCATCGCCGATGCTGCTGGCGATATCGGCGTTCGGGTGCTGACCGAACGCCTCCGGGTGGTCTACGGTCGGCAGACTGTTGCTGAAGTCCTGGTAGTAGGAGAGGTGGCCGTCTCGCGGGATGTAGTAATACGGCAGCGACGACAGCCTGAAAACACACGCATGCTATGATATCTGGAACAGGGCGGCCCTAGCATTGCAGTGCTGACGCTGGGGATCAAATGCACGCACTAGGCCTGCATTGTGCATGTTGCATTATGATCTCAAAACTCTGAAGTCACTTAAACCTCGCCGACCGAGGAAGGCGGGGGAGGGGGTCACAGGCCCCTGCTTTTTCAGAATAACATCTAAGCGTTTTTAAACGCGTTGCTGAAGCTTTCAAAACCTGAGGTTACATCATTTTTACACAAGTGAAAGCTTGGAAGGTCTAATCTCGACGGTTCATGACCTACGGTCACTTTCTCGAGGCCATGCCGGTGACATTTCTTTCAAGAAACGCATTCCAAAGGTGGCATTTCTTACAAGGAACGCATTCCAAAGAAGCATTCACATTCCTGTACTCTTTGAAAAATAGATACAGAAACATCGCACACACAACGTGAATCTGGAAGACAGGATAGGACTTTCACGTCTGGGTCGCAGCACGCGGACGGAGTGGATGTCTGTTAATCGACAGCAGTGTAACAAGCGTTTGCGATCGCTGCTCCGCTAAGCGGACGGAGCTGACTCTTAGGAAGCGGATGAAAAGACCCGTTGCGTTACATGGAAAATTGTTATTCGCGATGGTTAAACCCATGGGATAATGTTAAGCAGAACTTAAGATAAAGACGGCCATAGCGCTTTCCAATTTCGTGCCACCTAGTCATGCGTCGAAGCTGATGTGGCACAACTCACATCACAATTAAATGATGCGGAAACATCATTTCTGGCATTCTGAATGATCAACGCTCAAATGTTGCTCTCCAGATTTCCACCGCGGCTGGAGCGTTGTTACGTATTCCAAAAGTAAAAAAGCCGCACTTTCTACCAGTGCAGCCGCCATATCTCCCTAATTTCGCTACTGCCTCGCCAACGCTATTGCAGCCTATCTGTACTGTCCTAACTTGTCTCCAAAGCACACCACGAAGCCAGTGGGAGTTGTGTTTTGCGGTGCTGCATTTCTCAGCTCTTCTTATCGCTTATCTGATGTTTCTCGAAGCAATGCGTTCGGGTAATGCATTCGATTCACTATGGCTCACATTTTTCGTGACGAAATTCACACCGGCCTCGTCGTCGGTCACACTTTCGGGGCGCCCGTGCAAAACCAATGGGTCTAAAACGGTCATTCCACCACGTGCCACGCTCGAACCCCGGACTGCAGCGGCTCGCGATCTTCCCGTGAAAGCCGAATATTACGCCCGCCCTCTGGGCTACATTCCACCGCCGTGACCCGCCGTTCGGCCCACAGACGGCGCTGAGTAAAACGGGACAGACAGAAGAACCCCACGCGAAAATAGCATATTGAAAAGTGTGTCCAGCCCGTTCCGTTCACAGACGGATATAGCGCTATTTCAAACCCGAGACAAACGTTCTCATAGCGTAAACAGATGTTTTGCCACATCGTCACGTAACTTAGACGATGAGAAACCAAGCCGCAGCAACACAAAAGGACTGCATTGCTACCCGATGTGCCAGCCAATTTTTCCGCGTGGTTCCACGAACAAGACTCGTTGCGGCTTTGGCGAAAAGTGGGTCTGAAAAAAGTCCTCTGACAGCCCTCCTCGCCCTTTTCATGCTCATCTGCCGTAGACAGGTTATTACACAAGCTGAAAAAATCCTAGCTGTTTATCACTGCACCATAAACCAATATGAGCATTCTTAAATAAAATATGGATAAACCACCCACATAGCGTACAAAGGTGGAGAGTCACGCACGTACTCTTACGGCCAAGCCGATGCAGCGCCGCATTCTACCATGCACACAGGGGCAAATCACCAAAACGTTGACTTAAAAAGTGTCAGCGAACAAACAGCAGTCAGTGACCACGTTTCCGCATCGTTCATACCCATGTCCCGTAAGTGGGTCATTACACAGAGAACGAAAGCCTTGCCAGTAGTTTTGAAAAGTAACAGCATGCAGCGGAGGTAGCGATAATTAAAAGCTAAGCGAAGTGCTTACCTAGCGTGCACAGGTGCGGTAACCCATAGCCTTACGGCCACGCTGATATGGCACCCAACCCCAGCGGCACACAACAGCCGTGGCACGTTATCCAAGGCGTAAAGCTGCAGCATCGTCATTTTGACGCCCTCTGAGCGTCTGTTGAGTTTTGGGCCTTGCTGTACATGTTGGATGCTTCAATAAAACGTCGTGACTGCCGGTGCCAGCCATATTTCAGCTCCCACTTATCTATGCAAGTAAACACATGCCATGGTCAACCAACGTCACATTTTCATCACATTGTGACCTTGCCTTATCTGTGGAATGGCATTCAAAGAGCTGAACTGATGCATGCTGCTGTTACCGTTGCTTAGCTATTCCGCCCGCACGGAATGAATGAAAAGAAGATGAATAAAGTACCGCTGAGCATCGGCAATCACGTGCACTTTTCCACGTTTTACTTGAATTACTCAGCGGCGGTGACTGGCTACCGGTGGTATTTTGACGTTGCGTAAAAGATAATTTGTGAGCATTTGGGTCGAAAGAAAGAAGCACACAATGTTTGAAAGGAAGGCCGCACGGAATTATTCCTGCGGTGATATAACTTTCGGCCATCAAGACCCTGGCGATGGTTCGGAAGACTGTGTTGCATTTGGCGCCATGTTTCCAAATCCAGACATTGCCAGCTTGCAAGACGATTACTGGTGTAACGGTGCGCCGCGCGGTCTAGTGTCAGCCACATCAATTGCAGATGGTATATTGGCCAACACTTTGAAATTGGATTCACGCCTGCACCGGCTCTCGCTGTCAATACTTGGCATACCACGTGAAACACGGTAAAAACCCAACCCAACGGGAAATCTGTCTTTACCAATGCTGTGCACGTGCCACGTCGGCGTCACACATGCAATCATGCGATACACCGTTCAAGTATCTCAGAGCGCGTTGATTTTGCGTCGCTCCGTCCGGCGATCACTGAGGTGCGGCCCTGGACTCGAACGACCGCTCGCCGGTTTTGATGCGGCTGGCTTCTTCGGGCCGCCATGCGAAACCGATAGGCTAAAAATGCAATTGGCGGCGCGCGTCACGCGCCACCCGCTGACCGCACCAGCGCGAAACTTGAAACGGAACTTCCAGTGCGTGCCACGCCCAAACCCTGGACCGCAGCGGATCGCGAGCTACATGCGGAACATGCGCACGTTCATCGTGTGCATATTTCACCCCTTATCTCTTAACGTTTGACCTGCAGACGAGCTCAACGAAAAAGACGACAAACAGACAGAAACACTTGACGCAAATAGCATGTAAGACGAAAATGTAATGCATACCGCTGCGATTAATGCCGCGGAATTTCCACTCGAATGCATTCATAGCCTTTTGCTCTCACTTGTAGTAGGTGACGGTGAGCGCCTCGTCATTGAACATATGGTTGATGTAAGTCATAAGCAGGCGCCGATCCCAGTCGTCGGTCACATGGCCGCCGTACATGACACCGGCGATCAGGTACTTGAGCGCGTCCCACGGAGGATCTTCGTACTCGCGCAGGTAAATGTTGAGGAGTGACTCGGACACCTGAGCGGCGCCGGGCAGCGCTTGAAGGGGACAACCGAGACGACCCACGCACCAACCAGCCGCCGTATCAACGGCTGGCACGAAGGCACATCGACCAATACAGAACACGACCGGACTAACGGACCGCCTCCCCCCCCCCCCTCACACGCACACACTCACGTGAAAGGATACCCACACGCACACACACACAGTCCTGACAGCACGCAGGCTCCCTCGCTCACACTTGCGGATCATTAACCATGGCTGACGAGTTGCTTATATGCGATTCCAATTGATGCCTCTTGGCTTAAGGGCACGCTTTATACCGGAAAGTCGCGCCATTTATGTTCCAACAGCCTGAAATATAAAAAATACCCTTTCATACATGACCAAAATATCAAAAAAATACACGATCTAACAAGGCAGGGAACCAGGTGGAAAGACAGCGAAAACCTGAGGTAGACACCCACTGCCAGAACAGAGCCAAGTTCACGACACTAATGTTATCAGCACGGTGCACCAACTTTAGGGAGATTCCCAGCCGGCACTTCACCGATGTTACCACTGATTTTCCCACCCACGCAGCAGTTGCTGTCAAGCTGCTGTTTGTCAATCTGTCGTTTGACAGCAAAACTTTGAGCCAACCCGAACGCTCTAGTTCACACTGCAGCAGCAGTCCTGACTTCACGATGAATGAACATTCATTCCCCAGGGTGACCTATAGCTAACCGGCTGGTGCTCCTACACAGCCCCCAGCTCAGCCACGCACCTCGAAGTCGGAGTCGTTGAAAGCGTACAAAATGTTCCAGCCGAGCTGCTGGAACTTGCGCCGCTCCAGCAGCACGGAATGAAAGAAGCAGAGAGAGAAGAGCAATTTCTTGTAGGTACTCTGGCGCGGACACTGCGTGAACTGTGCCTCAGTCATGTTCTGGTACAGCCGCTTGATGTTGGCCTTGATACCCTGAGGCGGTAGGATCGCGAGTCACGAGTGACACACTCCTTAACGTCACTTCTCGGTACAGCTGGGCTTAAAACGAATAAAGCGCGCTGCTATCATACTCCACACGGTATGCTCTCGCTGGGTTAGAAAAGTAAGGGATATCTGGATGACTTCAGTCAGTATGGAGGCGGTGCACATGTCATAAACCCCCAGCATCAGTTACCTTGGGCGGCTCGGTGGTGATTTTAATGCCGTTCTGCAGGATCGAGATGGGGAAGTCCGGGTGCGGGCTGGAGCTGAGCCACAGCCGGAACTCGGTGTGAGCACCGCCGTCCTGGATCTCCTCCACCATCTTGTCAAGCTCGGGCATCCAGGAGAGCGACAGGTGACAGTTGGCCAGGAACACCCAACCACCGTCGCGCTTACCCAACTCCAGCATTCTGCCCGAGAGAGGAAAAATGGCACGAGGGCCCCGATTGAACAAGGGAAGGGGGAGGGGGGGGGGGGGGGGGGGGGGCGCAGGAAGCACGAATGTCAGAGAGTGCCAAGTGTCCGGATAACGGGCATCTAACATACATCGTTGGTGTGCTGGGACCCGGCCGCTCCCATGGAGTGCCAATGCATGTGCACATGTGCACTCACATGCGTAGGAATGGAGTTTGAGGGTGCCACGGCAACTACACTTTATTCAAAGGGTGTATATATACTCTATGGCCACGCATGGTCAGAATTGACTGCAAAATTAGTGTTGACACCGTTTCTTTCTGAGACGCTGCTCCGCCTGTGTGCACCAATTGTAAGACGAACCGATCGTCGTACGGTCCGTCACGCTGGGCCGTAATCAAACCCGCGGCCGATGACGTCCTGCACTGAGCCCCGTATTCAATGTCAAACGAAACAGCAGCCACGGTGCGCCGGAAACGAGAGAAGCGAGAAAGCACCACATTCCCTCCACGAAATTTCGCCATAGACCGATGCACGAACCAGCAAACCCACGAGCTGACGCCTCCAGAGATCGTCATGAGACGGGGTTGGGTCGGGGGGAGGCGGCCCGTCACTCACCGTATGGCAGTGGGTGCCTGACCCTGACCCAGACTGAGACGGGGTTGGATCGGGGGAAGGCGGCCTGTCACTCACCGTGTGGCAGTAGGTGCCTGACCCTGACTCAGACTGAGACGGGGCTGAGTCGAGGGGAGGCGGTCTGTCACCCACCGTGTGGCAATGGGTGTCTGACCCTGACCCAGACTGAGACGGGGTTGGATCGGGGGAAGGCGGCCCGTCACTCACCGTGTGGTAATGGGTGTCTGACCCTGACCCAGGCTGAGACGGGGCTGGGTCAATGCCAGACGGCCTGTCACTCACCGTGTGGCAATGGGTGTCTGACCCTGACCCAGAATGAGACGGGGTTGGGTCGAGGGGAGGCGGCCTGTCACTCACCGTGTGGCAATGGGTGCCTGACCCTGACCCAGGCTGAGACGGGGCTGGGTCAATGCCAGACGGCCTGTCACTCACCGTGTGGCAATGGGTGTCTGACCCTGACCCAGACTGAGATGGGCTGAATCGAGGGGAGGCGGCCTGTCACTCACCGTGTGGCAATGGGTGCCTGACCCTGACCCAGACTGAGACTGTGGAAGCGCTCCATCATGTCGTTCTGTTCAGCCAGCTGGAGCAGGGCCGTGGTCGGGTCCACTCCCGGCGAGAGGATGAAGATCAGCGGCGTCTTGGCGGCAGAGTCCTCCAGCTGCCGGCACGCAGACATGGGTGCTGACAGTGCATCCCACACATACCTGGCCACCTCGCATCCACACACCGATGGCTTCACCGCCACCAACCTTCAACGAATATCAATGTTCAAGTTTTTTTTTCTTACAAACTCTTAACTACGTGGTTGTACTATTCAACACAAAACAAACAATGCACGTGGTATTGTGCAGTAATGTGTAAGGTGGTTGGGACAACATTACGTTTTGACAGAGTTCGGGCACATGCATGTCCCCCCCCCCCGTGGCCAAAACGGCACGAAATTATGGCGTAGATTAAAGTAAAATTTTAATTCATTGTGCGCGCGCACGTGTGTGTGTTAGTGTGTAATTTTACCGTCGCCAGCATAGCCGTCTATGCCGCGACTGGAACGACGATGACCACGTACAGACACATGAACTTAGAGATACACGAACGCCCAGATACACGCCACAATTTTTTCCTCGGAACTTGGAGCCGCGAAAAAAGTTAGGCGATAGGTGGCCTTCTTACACGATGTGCTACGCAGGTCCTGGGGTGAGAGTTAATTGTCTTACACCATTAGCAATTGCACATCGATTCAGTGCCAATCGGCACTTTTCAGCGGAAAATGCACGAACGTGACAGAAGCATTCAGCAGCCGTTTTGGAAGCGAGGAAGCCAGCTTTGCGGTGCTACTACACGTCTGTCAGACAGTGGAAAAGAGGGCGTACGATACGACCTGCGGTGGAGGAAACTTACCACACCGTGGAAGTCGAGCACGGGAGGCTCGACAAACCGCTGGCCCAAGTTGTGCACGACGAACGTGGTCACGCAGACGTTCACTCGGTCCGGGCGCAGCGAGCGCACGAAGATCATCCGCTGCAGCTCCGAACAGGAGGTGTCCCACTCGCCTGCGGCCACGTGGTGCGCCGTGACGGCAGTCGGCGCCAACAGTGCGGGGAACGACCGCATGACATTGCGACCTTCCGTTACAAGAAAAACTGACACTGGGGCGGTTTGTGATAGCAAGCGAACCACCAAGCGGCTCGCACAGCTTTTATAAAATGGAAGCAGATTTTGCGCTTGAATGAAACACCGAATGGGAGGCACGGACCATCCCGATCTGCAGTGTTCGGGTTGGTCCATGGGTGCTGCATGGGTGTAGGCATAGGTACGTTGCCATGGATGAAGAAGTGACTTGGGCCCATAAGCCCCTCGAGCTCGCGGATGGGGAAGAGCGATCCGGACCCTGGCGCGGATCGCATGCGGGATGGAGAGGTCGTGACTTAGGCCAATAAGCCGCTCGAGCTCGCGGATGGGGAAGAGCGATCCGGACCCTGGCGCGGATCGCATGCGGGATGGAGAGGTCGTGACTTAGGCCAATAAGCCGCTCGAGCTCGCGGATGGGGAAGAGCGATCCGGACCCTGGCGCGGATCGCATGCGGGATGGAGAGGTCGTGACTTAGGCCAATAAGCCGCTCGAGCTCGCGGATGGGGAAGAGCGATCCGGACCCTGGCGCGGATCGCATGCGGGATGGAGAGGTCGTGACTTAGGCCAATAAGCCGCTCGAGCTCGCGGATGGGGAAGAGCGATCCGGACCCTGGCGCGGATCGCACGCGGGATGGAGAGGTCGTGACTTAGGCCAATAAGCCGCTCGAGCTCGCGGATGGGGAAGAGCGATCCGGACCCTGGCGCGGATCGCACGCGGGATGGAGAGGTCGTGACTTAGGCCAATAAGCCGTTCGAGCTCGCGGATGGGGAAGAGCGATCCGGACCCTGGCGCAGATCGCACGCGGGGTGGAGAGGTCGTGACTTAGGCCAATAAGCCGCTCGAGCTCGCGGATGGGGAAGAGCGATCCGGACCCTGGCGCGGATCGCATGCGGGATGGAGAGGTCGTGACTTAGGCCAATAAGCCGCTCGAGCTCGCGGATGGGGAAGAGCGATCCGGACCCTGGCGCGGATCGCATGCGGGATGGAGAGGTCGTGACTTAGGCCAATAAGCCGCTCGAGCTCGCGGATGGGGAAGAGCGATCCGGACCCTGGCGCGGATCGCACGCGGGGTGGAGAGGTCGTGACTTAGGCCCATAAGCCGCTCGAGCTCGCGGATGGGGAAGAGCGATCCGGACCCTGGCGCGGATCGCACGCGGGGTGGAGAGGTCGTGACTTAGGCCCATAAGCCGCTCGAGCTCGCGGATGGGGAAGAGCGATCCGGACCCTGGCGCGGATCGCATGCGGGATGGAGAGGTCGTGACTTAGGCCAATAAGCCGCTCGAGCTCGCGGATGGGGAAGAGCGATCCGGACCCTGGCGCGGATCGCACGCGGGATGGAGAGGTCGTGACTTAGGCCAATAAGCCGCTCGAGCTCGCGGATGGGGAAGAGCGATCCGGACCCTGGCGCGGATCGCACGCGGGATGGAGAGGTCGTGACTTAGGCCAATAAGCCGCTCGAGCTCGCGGATGGGGAAGAGCGATCCGGACCCTGGCGCGGATCGCATGCGGGATGGAGAGGTCGTGACTTAGGCCAATAAGCCGCTCGAGCTCGCGGATGGGGAAGAGCGATCCGGACCCTGGCGCGGATCGCACGCGGGATGGAGAGGTCGTGACTTAGGCCAATAAGCCGCTCGAGCTCGCGGATGGGGAAGAGCGATCCGGACCCTGGCGCGGATCGCATGCGGGATGGAGAGGTCGTGACTTAGGCCAATAAGCCGCTCGAGCTCGCGGATGGGGAAGAGCGATCCGGACCCTGGCGCGGATCGCATGCGGGATGGAGAGGTCGTGACTTAGGCCAATAAGCCGCTCGAGCTCGCGGATGGGGAAGAGCGATCCGGACCCTGGCGCGGATCGCACGCGGGATGGAGAGGTCGTGACTTAGGCCAATAAGCCGCTCGAGCTCGCGGATGGGGAAGAGCGATCCGGACCCTGGCGCGGATCGCACGCGGGATGGAGAGGTCGTGACTTAGGGCCAATAAGCCGCTCGAGCTCGCGGATGGGGAAGAGCGATCCGGACCCTGGCGCGGATCGCATGCGGGATGGAGAGGTCGTGACTTAGGCCATAAGCCGCTCGAGCTCGCGGATGGGGAAGAGCGATCCGGACCCTGGCGCGGATCGCACGCGGGATGGAGAGGTCGTGACTTAGGCCAATAAGCCGCTCGAGCTCGCGGATGGGGAAGAGCGATCCGGACCCTGGCGCGGATCGCATGCGGGATGGAGAGGTCGTGACTTAGGCAATAAGCCGCTCGAGCTCGCGGATGGGGAAGAGCGATCCGGACCCTGGCGCGGATCGCATGCGGGATGGAGAGGTCGTGACTTAGGCCAATAGCCGCTCGAGCTCGCGGATGGGGAAGAGCGATCCGGACCCTGGCGCGGATCGCATGCGGGATGGAGAGGTCGTGACTTAGGCCAATAAGCCGCTCGAGCTCGCGGATGGGGAAGAGCGATCCGGACCCTGGCGCGGATCGCATGCGGGATGGAGAGGTCGTGACTTAGGCCAATAAGCCGCTCGAGCTCGCGGATGGGGAAGAGCGATCCGGACCCGGCGCGGATCGCACGCGGGATGGAGAGGTCGTGACTTAGGCCAATAAGCCGCTCGAGCTCGCGGATGGGGAAGAGCGATCCGGACCCTGGCGCGGATCGCACGCGGGATGGAGAGGTCGTGACTTAGGCCCTAAGCCGCTCGAGCTCGCGGATGGGGAAGAGCGATCCGGACCCTGGCGCGGATCGCATGCGGGATGGAGAGGTCGTGACTTAGGCCAATAAGCCGCTCGAGCTCGCGGATGGGGAAGAGCGATCCGGACCCTGGCGCGGATCGCATGCGGGATGGAGAGGTCGTGACTTAGGCCAATAAGCCGCTCGAGCTCGCGGATGGGAAGAGCGATCCGGACCCTGGCGCGGATCGCACGCGGGATGGAGAGGTCGTGACTTAGGCCAATAAGCCGCTCGAGCTCGCGGATGGGGAAGAGCGATCCGGACCCTGGCGCGGATCGCACGCGGGATGGAGAGGTCGTGACCTGGGCCGTAAGCCCAAGCAACAATGCATTTGAGCGTCCCTAGAAAAGACTCAATCAAAACCCAAGACCCCTACTGCCGGTACCCAAGCACACCTGAATCATGGGGTGAGATTCAAAGGCGGCGGTGTCAAGCTGCCGACTCGGCACTGAGAACTCAGACTGACCGGGCAGCGTGGCCTTCTCTGGCTCCGGAGACGTGTACCAGGCGTACCAGTCGCGGTGCCCCTGCTCAAACGACTGTATCACGCCGTGGAAGTTGGCCAGCCGCTCCAGTTCAGTCACGTTGTCCCAGGCCGAGTCCGACAGCCACTCTGATGGCCGGAGACACCAACAATCAGCCACAAGGGTCCACACAGCAGTCCGCGTCGCAGCACAGCTAGCTTAATGACATCTATTTAGTAAAATCATCAAACGCAACGTTTGGAAAAAAACATTTCAAAGTTTAAAAAGCTATTCGCATTGCTTTTGTGCGAATATGTTTCAAGGATCCATGCCGGCAACGAATTTCTGATTGGGGGATTAAGAGTTCACGCTATCTCAGGAGATTTCGCGCGACAAACGCAGCCACGTCGATAAAAAACAACGAACAAAAACAAAAAAATCCCACAACCGTTACTAGATATCGATAACGGCCTCACAGACCGGAAATGCTTACCATCCAGGTGACCTCTGACCTGGGCAAGGGTTATCCATCTGCTCCTCTCGGTCCAAAACCACACCACCCTTGAGGAAGAACATGTATTCGTCCCCGTTGACGACGGCCTGGCTCTCCAGCATCTTTATGCACATGTGGAACGAAAACAGCAGCTTGTGCCTTTCGAAGAGTCCACGACAGGCGTATCTGCAAATAGAATGACAACTAACGACTAAAAAGCATAAAGCCGGCCATTAAATCAGTGCAAAGTGCAGTATCCAGAAATAACGACGAAGTCACATCTTATATAATTGCATAATTCGTCATAATGTGCCAACGTAATATTAAAAAACACACATAGCTAAAAAGACGTTCAGCTTAACAAAATGAAAAAGAACACCATTTGGCCCGGCCATCATTACATTCCTGGACATTTAATCCAATTTTGACGCACCTGGCTGTCATCCATGACAGCCAGTCGTGACTTGGTTGAGACTCCGCATGCAGCACAGTTCAGGCGATTTCGGTGTTCACTTACTTGTAAACGCCATAGGTGTGGAAGTCATTCATGTTCTGGATGCGGTTCTCTAATTTGGGGCTCCGCTGCGACTTGTCGATGGAGTGCGTAAACAGGTCGACGTACGAATCCAGTGAGAACTGATACATCGGGTCAATCTTGCCCAGGTCAGTCAGCACGAAGAACAATATGGAGGCGCGTCGCGCGCACGGCCGGTACGCCTGCAGCAGAGTGCAGCCGGCACCAGGTCAGCCCCCAGCTCGAGCGCACAGCATCCGATGCGAGCGCAGAGCCTGGTTTGTAGAATCAATGGACGGCGTGCACTGAGTTCAAGGCCACACGACATCAACCTCGCGTCAGGTGTATCTCATTGTCACGACACCCACACCTTCAAATGCTTGTGAAACTTTTTCTTCAAAACCAGTTACATCGTTCCGAAGTGCAGCACATTAGTTGCAACTCGGCTATCGATCACGATCCTTTGAGGTCACATCTGTGAATATTTATATCCACGAAAGTAGCGGTAGTAAAGTAACAAAGTAACCCCATTTATGCAACGGCCTTTGCGGTTTATGGTTTGCCTCGTATCTGTCTGACGGACGTCAGGCGGTTATCGTCAACGAAAAAACTTCCGATTGGAAACTAGTTGGCTGTCTTTCGTACGCCAATGACGTCAAAATTTCGCGTAAAATTACGTCCCGACTGATGCACTAGGGCTGCAGAATGGTCACGATCATCTGGTAGCGCGGTACATCATGTGGGGGCTGATCCTCAACCCTGTTAGATTTAAAACGTTCACAATGGACCTTGGCGACCTTGGCGTAACGCTGAATACCAAACAAATTTTCACTTTACCCGTCTCTGACATAGAAGGGCCGGTCGAGTACTTGGTCTCCTTATTCGGCCCTTTCGTGTCGGTACCAGCAGGCCGAAGTTCAACCGAAGCGCAGTGATGGCTGCGTATTTCGCAAACGCGCGATCAGTTTTAAAATATACGGCGCAGTCTGGACGAGGCGGTCGATGCCCACACAGTGCCGGTCGACCGAGGGCAGTACAAGCTTTCTATGTGATTAATTACTCATACATTCTCCGGGCAAACAAATTCTCTTTCCTATGACAGCCTACTGCCTCACTTCAAAATCCCATCCCTAGCAGTACGAAGAGTGCAGCACGATTTACTCTTTCTGAGGAACACCTTCTAATGTAAACTGGACTCTCAAACCTTACTCAGTCGTTTCCCTTTGCCTGTGCCACCTCGATCGACCCGCACCTGAACTCTGCTCGCTGTACCTCGCGCTCGTGTGCAAATAGTACAGAGCGGTCTGTTTTGCAGGCTGTCAAGCGTTGCGAGCAGTTTTTAACTAGCAACACCAGCCCATATGTCGTTCTCGACGGTTTTGCCATCTTCCGAGTTCGAGTGATCAAGAATGCTTTAGCTTCGTAGTATCTTCAGTCAGCTTTGAGGTATGTCATCCAACATTTATGTTCATACTACTGTACACTATGCACTTATTGCATTTTATTTAAACGATTTCGCCTGTTAGGAGAGCGCTGCTCTGTTGCCGAGAAAGGAAAACAAAGAAATACATATAAACATATAGTTCGTCGCGTATGGATATTGAGGCACTAGTTTAAGATCCCAGTTTATGCATAAGTAACCTTCCTTTTTGGGGCCTTGCATCCGATCATCGGCTGTTACCGAAAATATATACAACGCACGAACATCCCGTTTTAATACAATTAACTTTGTAAGGCATTTACTAATGTTCCATGACTCGGATTGCACACTGTCAAATACGAGCAGTGCACTGCGTCGCCTGGAAACGTCGCCTCCACGCAATCCGCATTGATCTAACAACGCCATATTTCATGGCTGTAAACAT
This sequence comes from Pollicipes pollicipes, assembly GCF_011947565.3. NCBI lineage: Eukaryota > Metazoa > Arthropoda > Thecostraca > Pollicipedomorpha > Pollicipedidae > Pollicipes > Pollicipes pollicipes. The sequence continues at coordinate 4,521,303 of NW_023596420.1, read as the reverse complement.
TTCACCCTTTTGTCCACAACTGGGGAGTTGACTTGAAATCCACACGTGCTATGTGCGCCGCCAAGTGTGGTCTATTAGTGATCGCTACATGTGCGCAAGAGTGTGTGGGGCATATGTAGGTGGGGGTGAGGGTCGGGGAGTGAACCTGCCTCTCGAGCGGAGTCAATCTTGATTTCAGTCTCCTCGGCCGTCTCCAGCTGTTCGATGACGTCTGCCGACGTCGTCTTGCAGGATTGCAGAGTCACCACTAGCGCCTCGTCCTCCAGGAGTGAGCCTTCTGTCTTCAGAAGTCTGTTACAGCAGAACCAAACGTATCAGCACCAACACTTTGTAAAGGCAAAAAGGCACACGCGCCGACGCTTACAATAACTGAACCAACAACACGTAAAGATGATCGGTACAATGGTACACAAAAGCGCACACATCACCACCAGCGTTAGCAGAAATGCTATACGCAGCACCACCAATCCAGCTTAACTTTGGGTCAACTGAACAGTCTACCATGTGATGCCGCTTTCACGAAACTGAGGATCCAATCCAAATATGTTTACCTACTCTGCAATGTTAGATAGCGATTCGACAGCAATTATGCGTCTAGTGCACGTGGTCAGTAACGATCAGCGGGCTTACGATGGGAAAATGATGGACCTGACAAACAGAGCATGAGACTCTTCTGGAAATCGATGCGTGAAATCAACCGAAACTATTGCTTGAAATGCGACACGTTGGAGTTAACCAGCGTTGGACGTTAGATCCATAGGACATACGTTGTGCTCATCCTCTAAACGGGATTTATGAACTCTGGTGCCAACTATGAAGCAATCACCTCATACCACTTTGCATATGTTTAACAACTGGAGGGCGAATATGTTCCCTAATTTCCCCAAATGGAATTTATCCACTAAAACCTGACCCACAGAATGCAAAATTTTTACGTTTTGCCATCAAGTCAGTTTTATGTTAGGTTGTCTCCCACAATTTACAATTCCACTCCCAAATATGGATTTGCCCCCCCCCCCCATCTCAGGGGTGTGGTCACCACACCCATAACAGTTTGACTCCTTCAGATCGGTTTAAATGCACTTGTTGGATGTATTCTGTTGGTCAATAATGAAACAATGTTTTTATTGGAGTTTCGCCTAAATGTAGCCCTAACCACCATCATCTAAAACAAAAATGGTGCCAACATCAATGAAAAGACTATCACTGCAGCCCGTTACCGGTTTTACTTCAACAGGACATCCACAACTAACCGTGGCCAATTCAAACCTCTAGTTATCCCTGTGTGCAACGGTTCAGGGGAGGGCGAAGGTCCACCCCATCAGTCGTGGGTAATCGGTATCAGCGAGGGGTGAAAAACTAGACGGACGAGCCTGCGCCTGACCTGAGCACCTCGTCTTCCAGCTCAATCAGTTTGACCTTGCCGGCGGCGATGTTGGTGACCAGTGTATCCTTCTGCTCCTCCAGCTCCGGCCGCTCCTTCCTCACCACGATGCCCAGCAGCTGCTGCTCCAGGCCTGTACCGCACATAGAAATGCTATGCAGGGCCTGACAGAGGAATAGGCCTCGCATTGAGCGGTCTTTACGGGTGACCCGATTAACCGCAACAAACAACGCAGTCACTGTGACATTTTAAAGAAGGCATGCTTCTTCGGATAGCAGCCTTGAGTTCAAGGGCATGTGCCACGTTTAAAGATATCGAGGCATGCGTGGGTCATGATGAAATAAGCTCACTTATAGCCATTGGCATACTTTTCAGTGGAAAAGACTGCTCTATACAACACAGTTTCTCTGTTAAGTACAAATGTTTCTCAGTGCGTCACGGTTTGTTTACGTCACAGTGCGTTGCACGACATTGACTGAGAGCCAGTTGGCGGCCGTTATATCTGAAAATCGTGCTCACGAACGCCAGAAAGGTCCTCATGAAGTGACAAGTACATAATAACAGTGTTGCAATCATCCACCCAGTTCGACACAATGAATGATGTGCATGCGAAGAGGTTCGCCCCCATTTAAAGCGAAAGACCATCTTTCATGTTTTCAAAACGGTATTCCCACTGTTGCACTCAGGACCTAAATGTGGACCATTTTGCGTAGCGGACTTAAACCGCTACGCAAGAGTCATCCCGTGTCCGTGATGTCCTACATTGTGACGGTGTTGAACGTTCAGTTGAACTCCGGTACCTTACACTGTATTGCGCGTACCCTTCACGTGGTCTGTTGCGCACCTGGCATGAGTTCGTGCCACAGTACCATGTCACGATTGCAGCGCAGTGGCTTTCGGAAATAAACCACGCTAGAAAATGTACAGATTGCACAATATATACCCTGTATTTGACGCGGTCTAGCCAAGGGCGAGTTTTGCATCTTGAGGTAAATCACAAAAGTCATTTATTTTGCGACATGCTGCCCTGGATACATCGTATGATGCGGACACCCGACGTCGATTGGTTTCGACGTACGCCTCTAACACAGCCTTACGTCTGCGATCCTAGCAGATCAGAAACCGGTCGTCGACGCATATGAGGTCGATAACGCGCATTGCGACGACCCAACCATAGTTATACGGTATTGCGTGTAACAGAATGTGTAAACCCGTATGAATGCCCACGTAACCTTACAGCCTTTACACAACACTACGGGCATACACGATAAGTGTCGAAAAGTCGTTTCTTATTTGAATTACACGCTACGAAATTGGACGGCTTCTTGGTATCAAATCTGCAAGGTATATGTTGGACCAACCGCTGTGCGTTGTTTGAAAATAAAGATGCGTCTTTCCTGGTACTGATTTCGACCAAGAAGCATCACATCCCAAATTTGAGCCATGCGTATCCCTAACCACGAACATCTTTGTAAATAAAAATTAAAAAGCATTTTGCCAAGTCAAACCATGCGGTGTCAGCAGCCACGCGCCAGAGATATTGCCTGGTGAAAAATTCCATTTTGCACGGACACGCAAGGGGTAAACGACAATCTATTTCCCTGAGTAGAGAAATATGTGACATCACTGAAGCAGCGTGTGCCCACCGTCCTCTTTGACGGTGAAGTTGATGATGGTGGTCTTGGTGGCGATCTCCGGCGGGTAGTGTGGATTGGAGAGTTTTGTGCTGATGTAGAACCGGAACTGCGGGTTGTATTCCACCTCCTTATCGCCGAGCTTCGTAAACAGACGATCGCCTGCGGAGAAATTGCGGTGAGAGAACAAAGGTGACGTAACCTTCTGGGACACTTTAATAAGGCACAGTCACTAACTAGATATAAGCCCCCTGCCCATAGTGTGTATATCTTCTGTATCATACAGTTCACATCACAGCACACTGCTACGATTATTAGTGTCAAACGGTCGCTTCTTAAGTAACCCTCGACGGACGATGGCGGGTTGCGGGACGCAGAACCCGAGGCAATCACTTCCCACAGGTAAATCATAAAATCAGTGACCAAAACCGCAAAACTTCCCTGCGCATGTTTTGAAAAGCACAAAAGCACAAAGAACAAAACAGTACCGAGGTAGTCCCTTGCCTACTGTGGCACCAATTTGACCACAGTGAAGAGCCGAAAGCGCCAGTAACTAACCATAAACATGTCTTCATATAATGAAGTTGAGAACAAACCGCGTGTAGTCTATCTTACAACTATACTTTACTATCTTAGCGCACGTACACCTGACAGAGGTTCCTATTCCACGTCAGCTACACCGCCTTTTGCGCTCGAAATACCGCTGACAGCCGACTGCAGCTCCACGACGTGTTTGGGCCATACCCTGCTTGATGACGGACTTGGTAAGAATGGGGTTGAGTGAGGCGTCCAGCGTCTCCTGCACGTTCTGTAGCAGCACTGGAAAGCCGAAGGTGATACTGCGCTCCAGGACGGACAAGTAGTTGCTCTGCTGGAGGTCAATTGTCTTCAAGTCCTGCAGTGGTGGACAGAGACAGAAACGCCAATGGGTCAACGTCTTCCACAATAACGTGCAGGTCATTCGGTTAAGGGCAGAAAATGGAGGAACACAACGACTGACCACTGCTCCAATTACCGAGAACTAGCGTAAGACATTCCGTGTCTATCGATGCTGCGATTAGTATGAGCTCCCGCTGACATTACTAAGATGACGCGTCGCAACCATTCATCTATTGCTTTACGTTGCAAAAACCGCACACACATTCTACAGGAGAGCAGCAGCAGCTGCCGTGCGCAGCCGACCCACATGTTTCGCCTCCATGCTTCTGATCCAGCGCAGGCCTTGGCCCTGCGGGTCGATGAGCAGCGGCCAGCGCTGGCCGCGCGTGACGATGATGCCGTTCTCCACGCTGTAGGGGTTGGACGGCAGGCCCTGCACGTTCCAGTCGCGCACGACGGTCGGCTTGGCCAGAAACTCGCGCAGCTCGAACGTAGGCGAGCAGGGCACCAGCTTACCGCGCACCTGATCACACGGAGCAGCTTAACGCGCGTCTGATCACAGGAGCAGCTTGACCACCGCGGCCATCTGTATCACACGGAGCAGCTCAACCGCGCAATCTGATCACACAGGAGCAGCTTACCGCAGCACCTGATCACACACAACGGAGCCAGCTTACCGCGCATATAAGCACACTGAGCAACTTAGTGGCGAATCCGATCACACGGAGCAGGCTTAACCAGAAACGCGCGCATCTGATCACACGGAAGCAGCGTTACCGAGCGTCTGATACACACGAGCAGCAAGCGACCAAACAACTGACCACAACGTAGCAACGGCGGGGATGGGACGACCAGTCGGACATGTGTGGACCGACACGTGCTGCCAGTCATGTGCACTCGAACGCAAACCATACAGCCGGCAGTGTTGGGCGCTGTTGGGGACGGGTATAAAACCTAACGACGAAAACAGGTGTGAAAGGAAAGAACTGCACGATGTAGGTGAATGCACTGTGTGTTTATTACCGGGCGATTACATACAGCCTGAAAGCGACCAGTGTTTGATCACAAACAAGACCAATTTTTCGAAGTTGCGCAGCATTGAAATAACAGAAAATATGTACCTGAGGTAGTGGATTAACTCCCTTTGTTAACAAAAGTGGTAAAATGGCGTCACTCTTATTCTGTTGCTACGGCAGGCGTTGGTTAGTTTTATGCAAGGTTAACGTCGGCGAGATCAAGTGAATCGCGCATGCCGAAAATAAGATAGGGTAACAGAACAATCAAGACACCGGGAATGGAGCTGCCCAATTCATTTGAGAGGGGCTCTAGCCTTCTCTCAACTTTGGGAGGAAAATGGGCCAAATCCGGGAAGAAACCCGTTGTTGGCGCAGTTTAAGGGAAGGTCCCGTCATATTCTGGTCGAATCCCGACTTAGTTCAGAAAGCAACGCTCCTCTTGGACAGCTTCCCAATATACAGCCAAGGCCGAATGACGACCGCAAGGGACCGGCTCATGGTGGACAAGCTCGTGGCCTACCTCGGGCAGCCAGATGTTGGAGATGATTTCGTCACGGTAATTGGAGGTGAACGGCCCCATGTAGGAGACGAAAGCGGCCGCAATGAGGCAGTCGCCCACCAAGAAGCCGAAGCTCTCATCCAGATCCTTCACAGTCTGCGTCCAGCGGACCTTCTCGCCGGCTAGACCGGACACGATTTTCGCCGCGCGATCCAGCTTCAGCTCCAGACCTTCAGCCTGGAGGGCCCGTCACAGTGCCTGTCAAGCTCACGTTCTCCGCCCGAGAGGCGAGCCACAGTGCCAGTGACGCCCAACTGCCCACCTGACTGGGCCACTCCATCAACACCGGACACCCATTCCCCTCCCGTCACACAGAGTTCCGGCCGGCAGCCCGTCAAATTACGGCCCAACCCCGCTGCATCCTGCGAGCTTCGTCACGTAACCAAGCTGACCTGCCAGCATTCGTCACCTTTAGTAAATGAAATAAACGGATCCGTTGGCGCGGATGGTGCCACTACCCGCGATATGACGTTGCCTCGCCTCTCAACAACAGCGCGTTAACATCAGTTTGACATTTGTGGCCCGCTAGGTCGTCATTTGAAAGCTGTTCAATACCCGTAGATCACAGACACGTTGCTCGTACAACAATGATCCACAAACTCAAGACATCGGTAAGATGAGATGAAATAAAATGCGAATATCTAGTTGTAGTTTCCAATTGCTTCGGTGTGAGCACATGCGACGCCGTTGATCTCAGTATAGCGCCACCTCCTGCCACATCACAATGGTTCGCATCTCAGTAATGTGCAGAACATCTCCACTGGTTTTCTAATCTTTCAAAGCCTGCCCCAATCAGCACCCCCTTCGTGTGGCGGCGCCATCTTAAACGTTGCTCGTGATGTGCAGCGGCTTGGCCTTTGCGGCGAGGCCTTGTTTGACGTTTGGCCTGGTAGCAGTTGCGACTTTTCGATGGTCTGCACTTTGCTCATCGTCATCATCAGGATGATGGTCCCAGGAGGAACCGCAATGAGACAATCGCACCGTCTTCGTCCAGTGAAACATGGATTAACTGGTGGTCGATGCGAGTAGTGACGATATCCAGTCTCTTAAAGACAGCAGTTGGTTATTTTGTGCACTGTGTAGCACAGCAACTAACAATTAGAAGAGAATCTAACAGCTCAGCGTGACAGATTTTAAGCACAGCCAAGAAACGCGTTAAGCCGTGGCCTAGTCTGTGCTTTGGTTGGGATGCCCCAGCCAGGCTATGCAGTGCCGGCCACTGAATGCGTCTCTGCCACCTCGCCAGCGTACAAGTGAAGTGCAGGTCACGGCCGGCAGGCGCGCGGGGCTGCGCCCTAGTCGGGGTATCGCGGAGCTCGTGTCGGGCAGTGTGCGCCGGACGTGTGTAAGCGGTGAGCCGGTTTGGCCGCTCTTTGTTGGTTTAAAATCAAACAAAAGTCTAGCGTGGGTGGAGTCTGACGGGGGATGGGAGAAAAAGCACACGGCCACGATGATTCGCCCGCCGGCAGCAGGATACTGCCTCTGATGCGGTCTACTTGTATGTCCCACATATGCAAGTGTCCCCCTGACAGTGACCGACACCGGTAAGGGAACGGCGTGAATTTATGAACTGGATCGTCATGAAATTTCAACCAGTCGTGTGCGCAGCTTCACGGCAATCCATACAGACTTGTGTGCTGTTTCGCTGGCTGAAGAAATGCACACAGCCAGCCAGTCAGTCAACCAGCCAGCCAGGCTAGTTGGCCCGCTAGCTTGGAAAACCAAGAGGAGGGCCACCCACACATTCGGCTTAGGCGCTGATCGCAATGCCAACGTCCTTCTTCCCGAAGTCGAGTAGTTTCGACAATCTTCTCTAAACCTAGATGCATGGGGGGGGGGGGCAGATTCCTGCCGAGGCCAAACTGTCATCTGTCACAGATCCTGCCAGTCTGAGGTAACGCTAGCGAACAAAACAGAAATGCGTAGCGACCTAGCCAACCCAACAATGATGGACAGTGTCACTGCCCCAGACCGCTACAGACGAAACATCAGCCACATACCAGGAGTCGAATGAAAGGATCAGAGGCTGTAGGTCGGCCATCACGCAGCTCGAAATCACGTGAATGTAATTGAATCATCCCCATTCCAGGAACAATGTATGTAATGCAAAATTATGTTCGGAAGAAGAAACAGCTAATGAGCCATCGTACCTTAATTCTTAGTTCTTCCTTCTGGGCAAGCTTTTCGTTGTACTCTGTTTGCAGCTTGGCCAGCTTCTCGCTGAGCTCCTGCAGCTTTGCCTTGGCATCAGCAAGGTTTTTCTGCTTCTCGGCCAGGATACGCTCAGCCGACAACAGCCGCATCTTCTTGGGCTCCACCACCCTGTCCGACAACGTAGACGAAAATGGGAGGAGAGGAAATAGAGAAGGGTGAGGTGAGGTGACAGCAGTTGAGGTGAGGTAAGGTGAGGTGAGAAGAGGTGAGATGAGGCGATGTGATGTGATGTGATGTGATGTGATGTGATGTGATGTGATGTGATGTGAGATGAGACGAGAGGGCGGGATATGAAATGAGATGAGAGGATAGAACAGGAAACGAGACGAGACGAGACGAAAGAAGACAAGACAACACAAGGCAAGACGGAAGGGGTGTTGGAAGCGTAGAGGAAGGGAGAAGAGGAGGAACTGCTGGAACTGAGGAGAAAAGGAGGAGGAAAAAAGAAGAGAAAAAAGGAAGAAAAAGGAAGAGACGAAAAGAAGTGAAAAGGAGAGGAGAGGAGAGGAGGGAAAGGAGAGGAGAGGAGAGGAGAGGAGAGGAGAGGAGAGGAGAGGCGAGGAGAGGAAGAGGAGAGGAGAGGAGGAGGAGAGGAGAGGAGAGGAGAGGAGAGGAGAGGAGAGGAGAGGAGAGGAGAGGAGGGGGAAGGGAGAGGAGAGGAGAGGAGGGGAAGGACAGGACAAGAGAGGAGAGGAGGGGAGGGGAGGGGAGGGGAGGGGAGGGGAGGGGAGGGGAGCGGAGGGGAGGGGAGGGGAGAGAAGAGGACAAGAGAGGACAGAAATGAGCAGGAGAGGACAAGAGAGGACATATAAGGGGAATAGAGGAGAGGAGAAGAGGAGGGAGAGAAGAGGAAAAGACAGAAGAAATTAAATGGAAGGTGAGCAGTGGGAAAGAGCTCAATAGGGTAAAATTTGCGGGTAAGAATTCTGTCTTCAGGACAACACGCTACGGAAGTTGGGAAAGTGGCAATGTATAGGCCCTGGCACACTTGAAGAGATTATGGTGATAAATCGTCGAGGTTGTCATACATAGACTGGCGGGACTCGGCCTATGCCATGTAGGATCTTTAAATTTAGGGCTGCGTGACTTTCATTTGCTCTAATCAGTCACGAGGTAAGAAAGCGGAAGCCATGGGGACCAAAATCACGGTAAACCTTCACATCCAACATGGTAAGAACTTGTGAGAATATAAACAAAATACGCACAGCCAATTGTGTGATTAAATGACACACCTCATTGGTCGATCTGATAAACAGGGCTGGGATTCTATCCCAACTCACTCTGGTTGCCCCGACCACGGCGTCTGCGGGTGCGGTGTTACATGAGCAGGTAAGTGTACGTTGGCGTTGCACATCCTGCCTGATTTCCGGTGGGAGCGTTTCCGCCACTCTCACCTATAGACGCGGCCGTAAGACTCGATGGCGCGCACCCAGAGACACAGCGACTTAGCGGCCAGCGACTGCTTGCCCACCATGTCCGGATCGAAGTCGGCCTGCGCTACGTAACCGCCCACCTTCTTGAGCGTCTTGTCGCTAATATGATCCTTATCGAAGTCGCGCAGCTGTACGCAAGGGCCAGACGCCAATCGGTCACGTGGAGGCCCACACACCGTGGCAACTTAACCACCAACACACTGCTTGCGGGCGCCAATTGCAATATGCCTATTTCGAAAACTTACCGTTGCTTTCATGGATGCAGCACACTGCTATCGCATTGTCACGTGACCGTGGATATTTTCTTAAAGAGGACAAAGGAGGTCCCAAAGTCAACCTGTACAAGCATGTGGCTCCATTGGGGAAAAAAAAACAGACAGCGAAATGCAGCACCCACCTTCCATCACCGGAAATGTCTACAGAATCCGAAGTACGTTCTTGGGGGGCAGACACATACCTTTTAGTATTTAGATACCACCTGATATTGCGGTGCGCGCGATGGCAGATTACAGAATAGAATGGTGGGGCCAGACAAATCCTTGCATTCTTATAGCCGAGCTTTTGGCTGCTGCCTGACCTGGGTGATGAAGTTCGGGTCTCCCAGCTGGCGCTTTGCCTCCGCCCAGGTGGGCTCCACACACTTGAGCAGCATCACGGCTTCCATCACCTTCTCCACCAGCGGCGGCGGCCGCGCGTACGACTTGATCTCGTTCAGATCCCGCTTTGAAAGAGCGTCTAGCGCCTGAAAATCAAGAGCCAACCAGCCTTGTGACTAAGCTGGACCCGGCTCCAGATAATAGACATGAGCGCCTACTGATCGGCGCTGCGGGCCAGTGCACATGAAGCTGTGAATATATGTGATCAGTGCATTCATGTCCTGTGCACACGAATACCTCCACTGCCATTGTGATGCTCACCCGGACAGCCTCTTCCAGCACGGGCAGCACTTCCTGTAGCTCCGCCAACGCCACCTCGGCCATCGCCTTGCACTGTTCCTCCTCCTCCGCAATCTTTTGGGATCTGGTGGAAACCACAGCAGCCAACATTTGAGTACCACTCTTGCCTCTAACAAGTTCGGTTATTGTCTATATCTCGCAAGTACATAACCTGATCGGTGCGTCACGCACAACTCCGACGGTTACAACTGCTCAAAACATACCGTGGAGGTAAATTAAAAAGCGCGAAATTTGTCAGTTTTAAGTGCAAATATCAGGCATACCCGAGGACGCTGTCATGAACAAAATGCGCAGGATCATGGGTGCAAACAGCGTTTTTTGGGTCTCAATCTTTGAGCTATAGACAACTATTTCCAATTACGGCACCGAGGAACAGCTTCATTTTCTGCTGACTTCAGCTTCATTTTCAGACTTATTTTCAACTTTATTGCCAACGTGACGACCCGCCAACTCTGTGTACGGCAGTTTGTTCCGCACTGTCAGATGGCCTAGGAACAAACCGCATTGCCAGACAACCTGGCAGAAGATATCTACAGCGTTTAATGTCCAGCAGCGTGGAAGGCCTTATCGTACGGTACGAGACGGATGCCGCATACAATGACCAATTGACCGTTATTTCAATGAATGACTGGAAAGGACTGGAAAGACTGAAACAGCCACCATCTGTTTATCACCCTTGAGTGCTATATTCCTTTGTTTTTGGAGCTTTTGCATGCTGTTTAGGCTTGCCACCTCACCATTTTGTCATAATCTATGATGCAAGCGTTTGATAAGACAGTAGTAATAGCCTTATTCCTCAGATAAAAACCAGGATAAAGGAGAAGTAGTTGGGTACCCTGGTTTTTTCTCCGAGTAATAAGGCTATCACTACTGTCTTATCTATGTAAAGAATGTTCCTCGCTAATGCGCTGAGTAACTTACGCAAACGTTTGCGTTCATTGCACCGGCAAGTGCGCTTAAGTTTTACCATATATATATATATATATATATATATATATATATATATATATATATATATATATATATATATATATATTCTGGAACACATTGATGTTTGACTTAAGGAATTGAGGCAAGATTGTTAGTGTGTATTTTTGTCTCGTAGATTGTCTATTTACTGAGCATCATTTATGTGTCGTAGATTGCAGTCGTGACTTGTACATACTTGCTTTCAGAAACTGGATTATGCAAATATACGCAAAAATCATGACTTCGGACAAAAACCTACATCCTCTTTTTTGAAACTGGCCAAAGGACATACGGGAATGCCCGAATAAATCAACGACGAACTTTCCCCATGTGACACCCTCTGCTATTAACGCATTGAAACTGGTGAAATGCATAACGGTGGGCGAGTTGGCGCAGCTCAGTTCACACTTGTTTCACTTGGCCCTGTCCCTCCCTCGTCTTAGAAGTTACATCCATCGCCGAGAGTGCCGTCAGCGTCAGTAGCAGCTCCTAGTGAAGTGCAGTCCGAATGGTCCGGATTCTGCTGCGGAGCTTTAAGGTGGCCGTGGCATGGAGCGTGATCCCAAACAGAGGGATGAGCCGGGGTCCTGCGAGGTCGCGACTGTCGACGCCAGGCCTGCCCCAGCCAGACGGTGTTGGCGACGCGTCGTCCCGCGCATCTCCATCCGTTCTCCACAACAGCCACGGTGGCGGCTAGTCCAGCTGGATCGGCGGACCAGCAAGCACCCTTACGTTCTCGTCATTCAGTGGCTCTCCCAGGACCACAAGTTCTTGTCGTGTGCTCGAGATGGAGAAAGGTTCGGACGGCAAAACCGGGGTCCGCTTGCCTGAGACGTGTACCTGCCCGGGGCTCTAGACCTTCCAGTGACTGAAGAAGACAGAACTGATCTGCCTTCCACAGCGTAGTTCAAAACGTTCCCATAGAGAACGTCCTACGCCCCTGGAATCCTGGACACTCGAAAACTTTGATATTGGCTGTTTTGCCTTTCATGGCTGATCGCGCCTTTGGAGATGGAAACTGTTTTGGAGGTTATTTGTTTGTGCTAAAGGGAGTATGTCCCCCTTGTCGCACATCTCATTTGTTGTTGGATCAGACGCATGCGATTCGATCCGCACGACTTCGAGGCGCGGTTGCGTCATGGCCATTGATCGTTAATGTGGCCGATGTGGGCACGTCCGCTCCATAAAAGGAGGAGGAACACTACAGAACACGCACGTTAAAAAAACATCCCAAATTAAATGTATTGCTTTCATAGTGGTGAGCAGGGACTCCAAAATGAGATTTCTTCCACAGGAGCGACTATTTCAGATCACAATTCTGAGCTATCCCGAAAGATTTCGAGGAAACATGAAAAACCATGATCCGCAGTTAGCCTTGCTGTTGTGAAAGGGAACAAGAGGCACGTCGTCACGTATCCTTTTACGGAGCGGGCATGCTCACTTTGGCCACATTAACGACCAGTGGCCATGGCGCAACCGGGCTCAATCACAAGCTGGGCCTCCCACCTGGGAGCCGATCTGAAGCTAATCACATGCTAGCGCAGCTAAAACTTGGTGTGTTGTAATGGAGACGCTGCAGCACCTGCAAAGGTCGGCCATTGTTTCCATGATTCTACTTCATGTGATGCGTGATAATTTGGCGAGCTCGCGCTGTTTAACGCCCTATCACAAACCAGAGAGCGGCTCTTGCCCCGGTCTTGTGCTGAAGCATCGTAACCGACCTGAGCTGTACGGATCGCTGCTGCTCGTCCGCCTCTCTGGTCTGCTGCACGATAACCACCAGGTACTCCTCGCACTGCTGCTGGAACTCAGCCACTGCCGGAACACGAAATATTCCATAACCATCACTAGGCACTCCTGACACTGCTGCTAGAGCTCGACCACAACCAAAACAAAGAGATCTTCAACGGCAGGTTGCGGGAAGAGCGATGCTCATTATGCGGCAAAGCGATTGCGAATCCGATTGCGCATTTTGACTATGACACGATAGGCACCATGAAAAAGGTTTGGATTTCTGGTGTTTCAAATGCGCAGCTAACCCTCTGACACTCACCTTTGCCCTTTGCGATCTCCAGCTCGACGGACATAGACTCGACCTTGACGCTTGTCTCATCGATCTTGTGTAGGCCGTTCCTTAGCTTGTTAGCCGCATCCCCCAGCTCCTTCCTCTTCTCTGCCAGCAGCCTGAAGAGCGTGAAGGTGGGGGCGGGGTCATGTCACCCACAGTGCCGACGGGATCCGCTGACAAACGGGTCACTTCAGTTCAGGAATGCGGCCGGCCTAGTCAGGGGCCGGGCAATGCCAAGTACCTCGTGATCCACCCAATGCCAGATAAATGGCTATTGGTGGTCCGCGGCCCAGCATGCATGAATAGTATCTGGTCAGTGTAACCATCTCGTAAGAAGGGGTAGCGTCTTTCAGAAAAGCGCGAGCCGTTTTGAGGCTTTTTTCGGCGCTCGGAGGACCTCATCTTTTAAAGACGCTGGGATGGAAACAGCCTCTTTAACTACATCTGCCTGTTATATTAGGAAAATGACCAGTTTTCCGGCCGAAAGAAAGAGATTAGTCCTCTCGCTTGTACAGTCCTCCCGAAAGGCTGTTGTTTACGGAGCTCACTGTTTGTAGCCGGCCACCAGCTGCAGGTAACTAGTGGATGTGACGTAGTTGTGGCGTCGTATCTCGGCCAGCATACGGGCCGAGTAGTCCGTCACGGACCGGTGGATGACGGAGAAGGTGTGCGCTACGGCCGCCTGCAGCTCTTCCTGAAGACCAGAGACCATGGTATAACCTACCGAATAACCAACATTACCAACAGCAGTGGTAGTTGCTTCGAAAATAGTTAGACTTTCTGGTGTTGCACTTTGTCTATGTTTTCGAGGGCTTTTGGCACGCTTTGTGTGCGGAAAAGTCTGAGGATGTTACTACATTCTGTATCGTTCCACTCCTTGGCTTCAAGCAGTCGGGAATTCGTATGCTGAAAATAACCAACCATCAATGTACAGTTAATTGGCCATTGCCTGAACGAAGGTGTTCATTCGGGTAGACAATGCAAATTTGAGTATGGTAACCAAAATCTGAAAACAAACGCAAATAATAACGACACCAATAAAAATAAAACACATGAAAATTAGTATATCCACTACATAAACTACAATTTTTTACATAATGTGCGCCATGGTGCACCGCAGGTCGACAAATTTAAAATTAAGCATTGAACAACGGATCACCAGAAACCTTTCTTACATGATTCACATATAGCTTCGAGCGGTGGTCACGAGCTCAGACAATGAACCAGGACAGGTCTCTTGTTTGGACGGATTATCAATGACATCTTCGAGACATATGATCTAGTGACACATCATAGCTGTCAACAACGCGTAGCCATTGACGACAAGTCTGCAGTGCAGCAGTCCAACTGATGCCAACCTTGAGCAGCTCAGTGTCAGCGCCAAGGTTCAGATCGATGCCCTCCAGGTATCTTTCGGCCACCTCCATCAGCGCCTCTAGCGGCCACTCGCCGAACCAGTCAATCGTCGAACAGTTCACCAGCCCAGGGTACATGCGGATGCGGTTTCTGAAAACAGTTGAACGAGATGTAGTCAAGTAGAAGGCACTTCTTATGCCGAACCGCAGACACTACAGAAAAAAGCAGATCATGGCGCATGGATGAGCGGGAAGATCTTTTAGAATATCATTGTAACTGATCATGAGTTTGCACCAGCCACCCCGTAAGCTAAGTTGTGGCCAAAAAGGGCGCCCAAGGCCAAAATGGGCGTCAGGCGCGTTTGATTAGCTTGATATTTGCCCACACCGCCGCGAAAGGAGACAAGCCTTGCAGTCTCTTCCGGTGGTATCTTCCCAAACAGCCAAGCGCATCGTGATTGATGTTTGATTTTCGGTTAACGGAGTTGCAAACGTTTTTTTTCTACCCCGCTGAATATTGCACTTCCGCCTCGCCAGGTCAAAGGCGTATTGACCCGTTTCAATGTCACGCATATCCGAGATGCGGCTGATCGGCGCCCCGACAACCATTTGTTAGCCTCGCGCACACCGATCTGTCGAACGGCTACCAATGTTTGAAGGGGTCATAAACCTGCCATGAAAGCCCACGAACCATGATAGTATCAATTTACGTCATTGCTGTATCAACTTAGGTCTTGATATCCCATCCAATCAATCCTCAAACCCCACACATAAAACGCAGCAAATGCATACCGTAGTGTCATTACTGAAAATCGCCTCACACAAATGTAGAACGTAAAATGCAAACGCAAGCTTAAATGTCCAAAGCGAGTACCGTGGCTGGCGATGCATGCCTTGATGAGCTTTACAATGGCCTCAATCACATGCCGTGAGATCGGAGATGACTGATTCTGATCTGCTCCTGATCTGGCGGTTACTATCACCACTGCCGTCGACCGTTTCCATGGTGTCATGTACCGTGCGTACACTCCAGCGTGTGTCAGGTAAATCTGCATTCAAGACGCAGCTACTAGCGAGCATAATATCCAGATCACACGTCTGCGGATGCGGCCACATTACTGCGACGCAGAAGTGAACGAACATTAACACATGACGAACAGATGATTCGTCACTACAATCCTTCTATGATTCGTAGCTTTGTGATAGCTACCTAGAAAAAAGGAGTTCAAGATGTGTCGACACACATCGACACGATCATTCATTGAGACACGGCATAAAGTGGCTTTTCATCGAGAAACAGGCATTCCATGCGGACTTTGAGCAGTGTTTGTTTTAACACGCTCCCGGTTGGCCGGTTGGACATCCTTCGCTCGGGTGGGGTTTAATTTGATACCGCTAAGATCTCACGAACTAAGGAAGCTAGAGACACCAAATTCACAGTGTGTGTTGGCCTGTACATGAGCTCACTTAGGTCAAAGTTTGACATTCATTGGTCATGACTTTCGTCTCAAATGAGGTCAAACAAGGTCACACTTCAGGTTGGTCTTCAAAGCACCCCCAGAACCCTGTAACCGTTCTAAGCAAAAGTTCACATGCTCATTCAAGATCAGTGACCTTGTTTGACCTTTTGAAAGTTATGGTGACCATAATTATACAATACTGCCTTGAGTTTTGCATGTGAATAAGCGACAAGGATTACGTTAGGCGGTATGTTCCTAAAAACAAAGCGTTGACCAAGGTCATTTTAGGTCAGTGACATAATATGGCCGTGGACAAGTCAAGTGGACAAAATATGGAAGATGTACAATGCGTCTCGTGTCGTCAATCAATTCGAAATGGGTACCACAAACTACCCCATACAGCAAACTCTAGAGTAACAAGACAGGTTGGCTCTGACCTTGGTCTGACCTTCATACCTGACCCCAGGTCAATGGAATTTGTTCATTCCATTGTTGTGTTGCCTAGGAGACTATCTCAGAGATGCATGGTTTCGCCTAACACTCCGTTGTTGCACCAGATTGAACGATTTCCTAGAAATCGACTACGCTGAATCCATGACCTGACTTTGGCCTGCCGTAGGTCAGCGATCTACGAGGCACATCTAAATTTTTGATACCAAACGATCCGCTACTCAACTGTCTACAGGCATGCAAAATTTGGCGCGGCTATACCGCTCCATTCAGAAACCATTCAGTAAAATCTTCGGAGAGGTCAACTTGACCCCTACCCGAGCGTGTCAACGTCTTCTACAGCTATACTTTTAAGTATGTTGTATGGGGACCACCCTATTCTGCAGATCATGTTGCATACTTTGAAGAAAAAAAATCCTGGCATTGCCTTACGACCGCTAAGACAAGACCTAGCTGACCCATAAGCTACTGTTGATGTGTTTTGCATCACCATGTATATGCTGATGATGGCTGATAATGTCACTTAAATCAGGACCCACTGGCTTACTGCAAATAGGGTATTCCCAGCAGAATAAACAATGATGCCAAAAACCAGGAGCTAAAGACATTCTTGATATGTCACACGATTTGGGTCGGTAACAGCTTGGAGCGCGTCATGGTGTACATTACAGGGTGCAGCACATCAAAATGGTTTCAATTTTACTTTCATCTCAGCAAGCCCAAATATGGAGTTAAAAAAAAACTTAGCTATACAACAAAGTTTCCTTTTTAATTTCTCTCCAGCGTAACCAATATCTGGGTTATAAAAAACGCCAACAACTCCGACACATCTCGAAACCTTAAATGAGACTTTGTGTGTCCTGTCTACAGCTGTAACGCTGCCATCATGCCATCATGTCATTATAACGCTTTTGGTAATAGCCGCTTATCACATGTTTGATAAATGTACGACGAATATGTGCGAAAAGACACGCAATAGGCGTTCAGACGCGACACAGACTTAACCCCAGTTCCGAGCACCATGACAGCCTAAGCAGTGCTGACCTGAAGGCATCGCCCACGGGACTCATGCAGACACAGAGGTGCAGGTTGGACCTGACCCGGTCCAGCAGCAGGCCGTACAGGTTTTCGGGGGTCTCTGGGATGCCCTCTCGGATAGCCACGGGCTGCAGTGTATTGCGGATCTGCGGAACAGAGTCTTATCAGACCGGCTGTGAGCTGTCAGAGGAGGTCCCATCGAGGCCGGACGCGCCATGGTGCACAGCCACATCCCGCGGGCCAAGCAATCCGGGGACGGCGGACTGGTACAATCTACACGCTCCGCACCACACACCAGCGTCGCAATGGCCAACCACACCAGGCCGGCAATGCTAAGCACATCGGACCGCTGATAGCCGATGACTGCGGCTCCTCACGCGTCTGCGCTACCCACGACCATTGGCACTGCCGTCTGGCCTCTGCCGGCGTCAGTCCCGCGGGCACGCCATCTGGCGTCTGTCGGCGTTAGTCCCACAGGCACTGCCATCTGGCCTCTGCCGGCGTCAGTCCCGCGGACACTGCCGTCTAGCCGGGCACTGCCGTCTAGCCTCTGCCGGCGTCAGTCCCGCGGGCACGCCGTCTGACCTCTGCCGGCGTCAGTCCCGCGGACACTGCCGTCTAGCCGGGCACTGCCGTCTAGCCTCTGCCGGCGTCAGTCCCGCGGCACGCCGTCTGACCTCTGCTGGCGTCAGTCCCGCGGACACTGCCGTCTAGCCGGGCCCTGCCGTCTAGCCTCTGCCGGCGTCAGTCCCGCGGGCACTGCCGTCTGGCCTGTGCCGGCGTCAGTCCCGCGTCCCGCAGGCACTCTCTACCGACGTCAGTCCCGCAGGCACTGCCGTCCGGCCTCTGCCGGCGTCAGTCCCGCAGGCACTGCCGTCCTACGGGCACCGGCTGGTCGGGTCCGAGCAGGGAAAACGGCACTAAACGTTAGCGCACTTCATATCATTGTTTTTTTTTGTCAAGGCATTTTGTTAATGGGTAACGAGGTCAGTGTGTGATGCCGAAGCGGGAGGGTGACTGAGCACCATGATAATTTATGTTTAAAGAAGCAGTCGTAGGCCAAGAGCCTGAAGAAACTACGACAAAAATGCTATCAGTTTGAAAAAATATTACAGCACACACGATTGGTTGTGCTTTTCTCTCAAAATGATGAAGGCCGGTAGCCGAATACACTGTTGCATTCTGCCTGACTTTCGCATAATTCTTGCAATTGTTTTTTAGTGTACATATACCTCCGATGGATACCTACTGTATAAGTCACTGTGTGTGCGGTATGGCAGAGTACGGCAAGATATATAAAAATGCCAGCTGTAGTTTTTTCCTAAAAAAGGGAGCGCGACACAGGTCCTCATGCCCCGTTTATGGATTGGCAGTGATTGCACTGGTGCTCAGAGGCCATGGCTCATCAAAGGCCCCACGTGGCACACCGACACGCTGATCACCAGGCCGTTCCGCCCCCCAGCTGTGGTAATATGTAACTATAGGCAGCACAGCTATTCAGCCATGCTACCCTGCTGTTGAAGCTACAACCTGCATGTACAATAGAGTGCGGTTGTAATATGACACGTATTGCATGACTGGAAAGCTTTTAATTGAAATGTCACTTCCTTGCTTCATCGTTTTTGTGCAAGAACCTCTTTTTCCATCAGTATCTCTTAACAATTGCTGAATAACAACATCTACGTACATGGTGAAGAAAACATAAGAAGGTGAATTTTACGTGTATAATACCCGCCAAAAACCTGCAATGTACTCAACAATACTCGCTCAAAGTGCTGCTGACTTTCTAAGCCGGTGCCTTGCGGGCCTGCAGGCTTAAAAGTGACAACCTTCTTCCGAATCGGCAACCAGCTGAACGACCCAAGCGCAGTTGCGCGGAAATGTCGTTGTGCGCCTTACTTGGAACTTAAGCATTGCATAAGGCGTCACCAAACTCCTTCCTCTGTGCTGCGTGCTGTTGAGGAAACGAAGGCAAAACCTTTCAATTCAGGAACTTGAAGCCCATGCAGATGTTTGTTCACTCGTTGTCAATGGGGGGACCCAGGATTTCACTAGTTACAGTCTTGCATGTTGATTTGTTGTTCGCATGATGCTTTTGCTCTCGATGAGAGGGAACGACACCCCCAAGTTTAAGAGAAGAGAAGACTGGTTGACGAGTCCTTGTACTCCCAACCCCCGTGACTACACCCATTCCCGCAGATGCTTGCCAGCATCATATTTTGTGATGTGTGCAGCCTATGGCCTGCTATGGTTTTGTATGCTATGTATTATTGAATAGGTCTCTAGTCAACGTACCTGGGAAGCTGGGAAGGTTGATACACATTGTTTAAGTATGTCATGCCGAAAGTTCGATAGTAGATACACAGACTGATAGTGAAATGTTGATCACCCTTGCGTAAGCTATTACATGTTGATGGCTTCATTTTTGTGATGCCTAGTTGTTGTACATGCCTTGTCTTTGCTTGGATGTTTACGTGACAAGTTTTATCAGTATTTGTAAAAAATGGCTTTTTGATAATTTTGATCTTTTTCACACAGTGCTATGATTATTGCCCTGTACAATATGTTTGTGGCGTCTTTCACATTCAAGAAAGTCGTCTATTTGTACAGCTGGCAGCTGTGGTTATACCCAAAATTTCAAAAGCTGTTTTCCGTGTCCATACCGGCACCCAGCTTTTTTTGCTAGCTTTGCTAGCACCCAGACTTTTTTATCCAAAACACTGCGCGCAATCGCAGATCTACCGCTCCGAATTGGTCACCAGTGGTTTACGCGACCAATGACCGCCTCTGGCCCTCCACAGTGGTCTACGTCCTCCGGCATGCAACCTACCTCCTCCAGCTCCTCGGGCTTGAAAAGGTTGGGCACTTCACCACTACTCAATATGTTGTTGATGTCCTCCAGAAACGTTTCCTCGGTCACCTGTCCATGGGATGTCGGCGTCAGAGAGGCAGGACAATCGAAACCATTGGAGGCAGCATGAACGAAACGTGACTGCTATCTGAGGGACCTATGCAAGTTAGACACCCAGGAGACGCTGATATTCCATTGACATGATATACACAGCGGCATGATGCCACTAATGCCAGCGAAGATGCCAATGCTTAAAGCAATATAAATACTGCACGATGCAAACAATGTCAAATACAGTGCAAGCATAAATATGGCGGAAATATACAATCAGCGATCGTCCACGCGGACAGCACGCCCCGAGAGGTATCATCATTCCTGGACTGGCCGACAATCTTACTTGGGCGTCATTGAAGATGAAAACGGTGGGCTTGTTGTCCAGACCGGTGGTGCGGTACAGCACCTTCAGATCTTCCCGGAACTCCACCCTATGGTAGTGCTTATTCACTTCGATCACGAAGACGGAGAGTCCGCACACGTAGGCGGCCAGCCGAGCCAGCGACTGGCGGCCGCTGCCGCCTGTACAGACCAAAGCCAACTCATGAGCATGGTACCAAGCCCAGACAGCTAACTCACCAACACCAACAAAATAGCAGCTTTCAGTTCTAAAAGGGTGGTGCAGCCGCACGATAAGCGAAGCGACATTTTTTGTTACAAAAAGCTTCAACCTTTTTCTGGATCTGTCCACAGTTTGAACGCAAACCTGAATAACGAACAATTATTCAATACATTAAACCCGTTATGAACACAAACGTAACCAGCTGATCCGTTTTGAGCCAACAAGCGACATGCAAAATGCATAGACATCACACGGACATAAGTTTTGGCACACTTAGTGTTTTTGCGTTTATATGAGTCTCGGGTGAACGTATTTTGAATAATAAGGCAGTCTCTTTTCTTTACCATGTACTACAAATTTTATTTCAATGTCTCTCAGTAACCGCCCCAAAATTATCAAAATTAAGAGCACACGACTGAAAAACTGAGCGGCAATGCAGCCGAAGGATGTATTTAACTACGTCTTTCAACCAGCCAAGGAGTGAGGAAAGACAACAACCAATCGCAGCCACCCGTTAACATCACCCCCTAAGTAAATCTGGCCCGATATCATTGCATGCAGTGCTCCAGTAACGCTGCTGACTCCTGAACGGATAGGCATGCGGTGGAGGCGGAATGCAACGCACCGTCCGCGAGACAGCACCCCCTTCCATCAGCTCATTCCAGGACTGCGCTGCCAAAAAGGGGAAGGAGTTGCCGCATCCGACGTACCTATACCGATGACCAGCATGTTTCCTCGCGGCAGTCTGAGCACGCGCACCATGCGGCACACGTGGCTGATGGCGTCGTGGAAAAGCACAAGGCTCATGGGTACAACGCCGGCTGTGCTGTTGTACTCTTGCAGCTGCGCCTCCATGTAGGTCTTCAGAGATTCCATGTCCACGATGTCCTCATAAGTCTCATTGGCGTTCATGAAATCGCCTGAGGTAACAACGGGAGTGAAATGGTAGCAACGCACAGCTTCGGAGTTGCTGCTGTCCGGACAGAACAACACAATAGGCTGATATGGTTCACTCAGGTGGTTAACAAGAGCCCGAAGACAAATAAAAAAACTAACCTTCGCCAGATTCTACACGCAGCGTTGGCATGACTATGGCAGTGCTCTCATAGTCCTTAGACGGGCGGGAGGGGGGGGGGGGGGGAGCCAGGCAACTCTGGCGTTCCCAAAATTTAACAAACTGGCACCACACGAAAGGCGGCACTGAATATCTCATATACTCCAAAATGGCACGAATGAGATATTCAGCGCTACCTTCTGACATTTAGGAATATGTCATATATTGCCAAATGGCATGAATGAAATATTCAGTGCCGCCCGACATTTAGCAATATCTTATATATTACTAAATGGTATGAATGAGATTTTCAGTGCTACCTTCTGACATTTATCAATGTGTCATATATTCATAAATGTCATCTGGACATCATGGCGTGACCCCTGTAATGTAAAAATAGGCGTGAGTGGCAAAAAGGGTAGCACCTACCTACGGTATACCTACGGGTATACCTACGACGCGTTTCTATCTCCAGTCCAGTACGAAAAATGCTAGTGGAAGAAGAGAACGTAAAATGTGAAAAGAAAACAGAAAACCGGTATGCGTAGTTTGAGGTGAGTTTAACGTACATTGAGCTTCAATGAAAAACAAATTGCATTGTTCAAAAGTAGCTCGCTACTGAAAGTGGCCAATGTTGTCCACGAGTTCAATGCCAAATCGGCGCCTGCGCACGTCGACCAACCTCATAAATCGGCCTTGTTACGACCACACTCTCAAGACGGATGACTACGCAAAAAAATAAAGGAGGGGGAGGGGGGCGACTAAGCCGGTAAAGACATTACCAGTGCTCGTCATAACACGGGGTGGACCCTAGTGCTGTGCATGTTAGCGGCTCTTTCGTAAAATCCAATTACCTATTTTGAGCAAGAGAAATGCACAAACGTAATTTTGAGCCGATGCAACCACAAAGGTTTCGCATATTATTGTTATGTGCAATTGCGCCTAAGTTGGCTGATGATGTTGGCAGGACCAATAAGATGTTACAAAGTAATAAAGGCGCCCTTCTTAACAGTTCTCCCAATGACAGGAAATGACTAATTTTGAGAACTGAGTCATTATCTAAAAGAAATTCATTGTCATATATGTTGTCATTTTCAATGATATGTCGGAAGGAAAGCCTGCTCCACAGCACCACTTATATGTATGTATACATACATACATACATACATACATACATGCATACATACATACATACATACATACATACATACATACATGCATACGTATATATATATATATATATATATATATATATATGTATATATATATATGTATATATATATACTTATACATAGTATCCATGTACAGTTTTCCATCGAAATGATGCCAGCGTCATATGTCACTCACCGAATATTGGCGGTTGCTTGCTGGGGCACAGGGCGTGGAAGGTCTGATCGAAGTGCAAGCCTAGCTTCTCACCCATCAGTCCCATGAACCACTCCATGTCTCTGAAACAAAGAATGCCAGTTTGGCATACAGAAGTCATTCGACGCTTTTTGATCTATTCACGGAGCGGATATATGCTCTCGCGTGAGGTGCAAGCTGTTTTCGCGGAGCATTCCACTCGCGGTGAGTTTTTCAGCATGGAATGAATAGTGCGGTCAACAGTGGTAAATAGTGTACGCCAGCGTTAAGTGTGTAACCTGTGTATTTAACACCCTGGTACTTAGCAAACAAGCACAGCAGCAAAACGATGTCCTGTAAGTGGAAGACTGTCCCACCAGCCTGAAGCCGAAAATATGGTACGCAGTCGCGGCGAGTCGATAGGTGCCAAGACTACTACAAGAATGGTTCATGTGGGAGGGGCAATGCACATCTGTTGAATAAACAGCACAATAGCAGCTGCCGTAGTTTCACGTCGAAGAATGGAACTGCGCCGGTTATTGGGAACAAGCTCGTAGAGTTCACGTACAAGCCGCGCTCCGTAGACAGCGACCGCGCGGCGCCAACACTCACTTCGAGTCGACGAGACGGTCTGCGAACACTCTGAGGCACTCGTGGATCCAGAGGCGGACAAACGCGTTTTTGGTGTCGCAGTAGTCGCGGTTGGAGCGGAGCAGTCCCTGGAACACCTGCGGTAAGGATTATGGTCAAGTCTGGAAGCAAGGCCTCTTCGTGAACACGAAGTGATTAACAGCTTCTCGCTATGCCACTAAGTGGGTTTACGCCGAGCAGAGGCATGAAGATGTTCAGAGAGGTCGAGAGTTTCAACGAGGAAGCATGGACCATCCCAATGCATTATCAAGGTACATGAGCTTTTCGATAGGTATGTAGATAGAAAGAGCGACAGAGAAAAATTAGGACAGACGCTTCATATATATATATATATATATATATATATATATATATATATATATATATATATATATATATTGCCATATTGGTATTGCCATGTTGATGAGTCCCCGGAACTGGCACGCATAGGGAAGGGCTAGGGCAAATAAGTCATGGGGTGTGCGAGGTACATTAACTTCTCTGAACGCGACATAACTGTTCACTAATGTTTTTGTTGATGCTACTATTGGCATCATTCTGAACTACGTCTATCACCACTCGTCTCTTTCAGCTGTTGGAGTTCCCGTGCCCATTCTTGACAGAATATTGTGTATATGTGAGTTCCCTTGCCCATTATTGAGAGAATGTTGTGAATTCGCAGTGAAGAGGCTGTCTCCATTTGTCCACAGGCAAACATGTACACACAGATTGCTGGTGTTGTAACGTTGCGGGATCCCGCTAGGCATGTTATTTACTGATAGTTGTCATGTTTAAACCAATGGGAAGTATGCTAAACAGACGGTCCATTTATTTATAGATGCGCAGATGATGGCTTAGTTGAGTTCTCAAATGAAGATGACCTCTGGGATTCAAACCAACAGGTTCCAAAAACAGTAGTCAAGTTCGCGGTATAGATACGCATTTGTAATAGCATTCTTTTCTTTTGAGAGCCTCGATGACTCAAGACCCTTTTTGTGCAGTGGCAGCGTTTCCGAATTTGGGGAGGGAGGCAATGAATTAACGAAGGTCTCATTACACCGATGCACCCGCAGCCCACCCCCAAGTGATGAGCAACTACAGTTCAGTGAGCTTTTTATTCGGTCGTAAAACCAACGAGTGGCCGTCATTGTATCTCAAACAGTGCCTGCCTCAACTCAGCTGCGCCAAGGTGGCTGGGGTAAATGGAATATTCTACACTTGTGTGGAATTTTTAACTGAAATAGCTTTCTTGAAGATCCTTCGGTGCACTTCACAGGTTTGCCTTCCTTGAGACCTAAACCCATCTGGTTTTCGAGGTACACGCCCGCGAAAATGTGCAGGCTATTTCGTGTAATTATTTCAAGGTTACCCCAGCATCCATGATACCATGCTAACGTTATCCAGATCCGCTTTTTCATTAGCCTTGCTGAAATCCAGGCCAAAAATATAATTTTCGAGTCGTTCATATCTGGCGTTTGTGAGCATGATTTCCAGATACGACGGCCATCAATTGGCTTTCAATCAATGTTGTGCAAAATCGGATGACGTAATGAGACAATGACGTATTGAGGAGCATATTTACTGATCGAGAAAAAGGTCCGCGTCGCTTTGGTGCTCGCTATTTGCCCATAACCGGGAGGACCTGAGATCGGCGTCAGTGGCCGCCCACGATGGACGGGGTGAACCGAGCCGAACATCACGATACGTTTAACTTCTGTCATGAACTTCTGCCGTTTAGGCTAAAGTTTTACAATCGGATGGTCCGTCGGCCACGGTTCGCGAAGGATTTTCAGCTGCGCTGAGAGCAGCTCTGGGTCGACGTCGGGTGCGACAGGCCAGCAGCTCCGCAGCCAGCAGCCCCGGAGATCTATGAGCGCCTAGTGACTCTCAAAGCTCGACTATTGTTTTAACTTGGTCTTTGATGACGTTGTCTGCCAGCACCTGGGGACGTTCCAGCCCGGGCTGATCGAAGCGACGCTACAGCTCGACCGTTATCGGGCCCACTGTCTCATACTCTTGGCGACGGACAGAGGTCCGGCTGTCAAATTCCGTGTCACCCACAGCACCTCCGCGCCGCTCCCGACGTTTCGGTGGCCTGGTCAGTCTCGAGACTGCTGGAGGGTCGACATGAGCATCTACTTCTGCGACCTTCTGCTGGACTCTGTTGAAGAGGTCTGTGAAGGTTTTCTCCTCTGTCATACCTTGCATGATCCTGATGAGCGTCTACGCACTGAGGAGCACCTCACCAGCAGCCATGGAAGGTCCCTACAGCTGCCTGGCGAAGAGCTCACATGGCGAGAAAAGTCGGATGCACATGGACGGTGCAAACATGATGTCAAGCCACCGCAGCTGAGCCAGGGTCTCTCTCATCTGGCTTCGTGTATCTGAGCGCGCTCCTCTTTGCTCAGACAAGCCTTTGAGTGTGCCAATTGTCCAAGAAGCGCCGGAATGCATCACACCTCACAGTCCACCGCGTTGGGCGCAAAACCAGAAGTTTCTGTGGACGGCGTGCTCTAGCTTCACCGACGCCGCCTTCTCTGTCACCCCCGCTCCGGCTGAGCTACTCGAACATGCTCTTTGCAGCGATCAGGCGATTCGACGCTTTCCTCGCCAGCTTCATTGCTCGGGCACCAGCAGCACTTCTTTTGTGTCCCCAGCAAGCGTTAGGTCCAGCGCATGGTTGCGGCAGTACACAGACTAAGACTGCTTCTGGAAACACCTGTTCTGTACTTCAGACACTCTGGCAGACATGTTACTGACACCATCAAAGCAATGGCCACTCAGGTCAGTTAAATGTTAGTTAAAGTTATCTAAAAGCTAGTTACAAAATTTACCATCGCTGCCAGAATCGTAAAATCGCATAGGTCAGGTCGACATGATGTCCTAAAGCGTTTAATGGTATATTTCTTTTAGGTGCGCCATCATTCTCGTCCGCCCATTGGCCGCCAGCTGGTGTCAACCACCAGACCGGCCCGGCGTGGCCTATGGAAGCTACAATTCCGGGCGTCGGGGTTTTGTTTCTTAGACTTGCGAGCCAGTATGTTCAAGGCTATGCTCCACAATTTGTAACTAGTTAATTCTGGGCAAATAAATTTAATTTACGAACGTTAATGTTACCGGCATGGTGGGTCCAAACGGTTAGCAATAGCCAGACAATTCCAGTCGTGTTGTACCGCAAAATACCGTTACTGAAATTAAATTTATAAAAATATAAGCTAACATAAGAACAGCTGTTTCAGCCATATTCATCTGGGCACTACCTACTAATAACAGACTTTTTCCAACACGTTACCGAAACAAGGGTTACTTATTAGAAGATGGTATTTGCCGCTTCAGGCGGATTCGTAAATAACAGTTTTTATCTAAATGTCATACACCGTCAGCAGTCGAAACGTAGAGGCCTCCTCGAAGCCCTTTGGGAATACAATACAAGCCACCTTCACAACCACTCGAAGCTGTTGTTCCTCACCCACCGCAGGATTGGAACAGACCGGCCGAAGATCAGGCAGTGTCGGGTTAGAGGTCAGACCGGGTGGAGGTTACCGCTGATATCAGAGCATAGTCCCCGCCCGTCACGATAGCGCTGAACCACAGGTCAGACCGGGTGGAGGTTACCGCTGATATCACAGCATGGCTCCGACCCGTCACGATAGCCCTTAACCACAGGTCAGACCGGGTAGAGGTTACTGCTGATATCAGAACATGGCTCCGGCCCATCACGATAGCTCTTAACCACAGGTCAGACCGGGTGGAGGTTACCGCTGACGTCAGAGCATAGCTCCGACCCGTCACGATAGCCCTTAACCACAGGTCAGACCGGGTGGAGGTTACCGCTGATATCTGAGCATGGCTCCGGCCCGTTACGATAGCCCTTAACCACAGGTCAGACCGGGTGGAGGTTACCGCTGACGTCAGAGCATAGCTCCGACCCGTCACGATAGCCCTTAACCACAGGTCAGACCGGGTGGAGGTTACCGCTGATATGTGAGCATGGCTCCGGCCCGTTACGATAGCCCTTAACTACAGGCACATTTTCCTGTGCGTTTTCTAATGCCGCGCGTGAGTGGGAAGTGCCCTTGACTTTCGTTGAGTGCAGCCAAACCTTGAGAATAAAAGCTCCGGTGCGCTCTAAATCGTCGCCTGCCAAAACTGCTTCATTAACGGATAATGGGTTTGAACGCCACTGCCGAATCACGGAGTCCCGATCAATTTCCTGTCTAAGCTGGTTTCATAGCTCTACCAACTGATTAGATCCACGCTGCAGTAGCATAGACGGATGTGTCAAACTCTTTCCTGCAACAACCCTCCCCGCTCTCCCGTAAGTCTCTTCTGAGCGTATGAATTTAGTAGTATGTGCCGTGGGTAAAATGTTATCTTTTAAATTCGAATTAATGGGTCAACTAAACGGTAGGTAGGGAGCAGGAGAGCCCATTTTTGTATTCTGGATTTCGCTCCGCCCCTAAATGGAACATAGTTCCCGCATCTCTCTTGACCTGTGCCTTTTTCGGGCGCGAAATGAGTGACACTTTCCAGACGTAACGTGAGCCATTTCTAAGTTTAACCAGACGCGGTCCCATGCCGGGCCTAAAAGACGAGATGCCATTTCGGCGCACGAGATGTTTACTTTCTCAACCCAAAATGGAAAGTCCCTTGATTGACAAGAGCCCTTTTGAGTCTATTATAGCCCTCTCCAAACCTGAAAGCGCCTTTCTTAGCCTGCAATGGGCCCCTTCATAGCTGAAAACTGTCCCTTACTGAGTTTGCAATGCGCCTTTCCTGATCGGAGACGGCTCTTTTCCGGTTCCGAGTCAGAGAGGCGACCGATCGATGATACACCCTATGTGGCCTTCCGGACGGACCGAGGGCCTCCAGTCATCGTGTCTCCAGAATGACAGCCGGCAAGCACCCCGGGTGGCAGGCTCGAAAGGAAATTCCCTTCAACCCCTGACTAAGAAAGGCAAGGGACTCCTAGTATTCTACCAAGGGGCTCCCTGTCCGCGAAAGGCAAGGGGTCTCTTTAGTGTTCAGACCACTGGGACCCTGAACAAACGTATTTGTCGGCATGATGACGAAAAGTGAAGAAAGCTGGAGCTCTCGAAATAAAATGGACCCAGTCCGGTAATTTTTCGGGGATGTCTGTAGCCGACAGCCCTTCACCCAGCCCTATGCCGCTGTACCCCTTATTACCAAAACTCTGGTCTCTCCTCGGGTCTGAGATGGAGTTTGGGGGATCTTTCTCGGGCTTAAGAGTTTGGATGGGTTCTTCCAGACTTGAGATGCCCATTCCTACAGTATATAATGTGTCATTTCATAATTTAAGTGGGGGTCTCCTTGAGTCTACAATGGGCTCATTCCAGATCTGAGAAGGCCCTTTGTTCTCACGATGGGCCCCACCCGGATTCGAGACGGACCTCTTCTGAGGTTAGGATGGGCCTGTCCTGATCAGAAATGGGCCCTTTTTGGGTCTACAGTGGGCCATTTTCAGGTCGGAAAAGGCCCTTTCAGTGCCTAAAACTCTTATAGGAGTTGTCCCGCCTTGACAATGACCCTTTCCGGACCTGAGATGGACTATCTACGCCCATTTTGATGCTACGCAATAGACGAACGTCTTTCACCAATCCATCGGTGTCCCTATTCGGGCCAACTGAAATCTGGAGGAAAAGACTAACAGGCGATTTTGGCCTTTACTTCACACATTGGAGAGTCTATCTGGTGGCTACGCCGCCACTTTCTGACTTTCTGACTTTCTGAGCCTATGATGGGCCCATTCCAGATCAGAGATGGCCCCTTCCCAGGCTCAGAAAGTGCAATGGGCCTTTTCCGAACCTTGAGTTTTACTTTCCTCAGCCTATACTGGGTCCCTACCTGGTTTGAGACGGGCCGTTTCTGACTTTGTGATGGGCCCTTTCAAGGCTGAGCCTACCATGGACCCTTTTGCCGACCTGGCATTACGATGGGCCATTTCCAGACCAGAAAGTGTCACTAACTAACCGTGCTAACCTAAACTAGCGTGTCACTTCCGTGTCTGGAAGTGACGTGAGTGTTTTCCGTGTTAAAATGGGCCATTTCCAGCTCAAGATGGGCATTTCGCGGACACCAAAAAATTTCCCTTTTGAGCTTAAGATGGGTCCTTTCCGGACCACACATGGGCCCTCTACGCATACTTTGATAACGAAAAAGCAAGAGCTGCCAGATACCCGAGGGCCCCTTCCATTTCGGATGTGGGTTGGAGCAAAAAGATCGTTTTGCTCCACCTTACAAGAGGGGTCAGTTTTTTTCGTTTTTCCCGACTTGAAGGAACAAGCTTAACCACAAAACGGTCCTGTAAAGCCATCACCTGGCACGCTAAACTCACCGCTTCTTTTCGGGTAACGGCCTGAGATAAAAAAAATATCTGAACTTGCATTCTACGCCAGGATATCTTGCTGAAAAAACAAGGCATCGCTTCCACGCGATAGTTTCCGGCTGTCGTGGGACATTAATGATAAAACACTTTGGCGCAACGAAATGCACATTCCACGTGCACCCCACATCACAGCATGGGCATCACAAAGACTTGCAGCGGGTCGCGGTATCTGACCACCCACCTTGGATATGTCCCGTAAGTTGAAGACGTAGTGTATTTTAGCGGGCGTGGGCAGCATGTTCGCGCTGACCGCCTGGTACATCTCGATGCTGGCCGCCGTTACCAGATCGCCTGACGACCGAGGGCGCCTCGTTAAAATCCATGTCCTTCCTGAGCACCGGCTCACTCACAAGGCTGAGTGGCGTGAACGAGTCCACTTGGCTGACACGCTGATATCATGCGCACGACTTCTGCGCAACATGCACAGGGTCTCCTATCATCTGGATGATAAACAGCAGCACAATACATGCACCACTGGAAGCGGTGCTGTCCGAAACATATCAAAACAATGATACAATATATGCACTACTGACGACAGTGGCATCCCGAAATATCAAGACAAAGATGCCATTAAAAATTATATCGCTTTAAAACCAGGCCAACGCCAACTGTCGCATGTCGTATCGGTGTAAATGGTTCAAGCCATCAGACTATTACTGCTCAATGTTTCCTGTCCCAGCGCTTCTTACCCAGCGGTTTGACGTCCTCGGAGAAATTAGACAGCTTCTGAGTGATGAGGGTACCAAAGATGCGGATGATTTGGGACTCTTGCGGGAAGGTCATGTTAACCAGGTTGAACTTAGCCTGCAGCCGCTGAGAGATGAAGGAGCGGCCACCGCCGGGTGGACCCATGGCGCCCACCAGCAACACGTCCTGCATGACGGGCATGATTTCAGTTCCATGGTCCGTGGCTTGCCGACACAGCGCCAGAATAAGGCCAACTGAACATCACCAACGCTGATTACTACTGGCTGATCTCCCCTTAGATCTGCTATATGGTCTACAAAACCTCCGATGAAGTAAAGCACAAAATGGGTACTACGCTTCCATCGAACAGGCAGCCACACCACTATAGGTGAGTGAACGCTGGGTAAGACTTGACAGGTAGCGAGGTAGC
This sequence comes from Pollicipes pollicipes, assembly GCF_011947565.3. Lineage (NCBI taxonomy): Eukaryota > Metazoa > Arthropoda > Thecostraca > Pollicipedomorpha > Pollicipedidae > Pollicipes > Pollicipes pollicipes. The sequence goes on along the minus strand of NW_023596420.1, from coordinate 4,489,870 downwards.
ACCGCCCCCGGAGGCCAGCTGACCTGCATGTAGAGGGACGACTGCTTGGTGCGGTCGTACCAGAAGCCGTACTGCATCCACTGTCTGAGCAGCTCGAGCGGCGGCTGCGAGCCGTACGTGTCCTTGGCCGGCATGTTCAGGTCGTCCAGGAACACCAGCAGGCGCTTCCCTGGCGGTCACGCAAGCACACCACGCACTGTCAGTTCCACTCGCATCACATACAAACGGCCGCACTGAGGCAGCCTCGCGCTGCGTCCAGCTGTGGGGTGCTGCTCACAGACTAGTCACACTGGAGAGTGTAAAGAGAAACTGACACTTCAGGGCCGCCACGTTAACCTAGAGCGGACGGGGAACGGATAACTCATGTTCCCTTACTCTCGTGGCCAAGGGAACATAACGAGGCCTTTGGTCTCGTTATATCTCCCATATCTCCTACATGTTCAGGAGCCTTACCCGCCCTTCCTGCCAGGGTGAGAGGCGGACAACGCCATATAGACTCAGCAGCTGAGTGCATCGTAAACCCCCAATCACACACACACACACGAGCCTTACCCTGGATCATCTTTACTCTGTATTTTATCAGCTGTCATCTAATTTTAGAACACGTGGCTCACAAATCGTCTGCCGTTTTAACCTGTTACCGATTAAACGGTTGAGCAGGCTGTGATACTGTACGCCACCCATGATAAAACACCGCTGGTGTTTCACCTAAGCCAAAAGTGTCAAGTCATTGTCATTTCACGGACAGTCTAGCTCTGTCACATATGGTGACGTCTCGCAAGCAAGATGTCGCACGGAAAGGAAATGACAACAACAAGAGTCTAAGGATGAAAAACGAGCACACATTGTCCTTTGGAGATCCAGCAGTGGCCACGTTGCGTACAAAGATTGACCAAACGAAAGCGCAACCACACAACAATGAACTTTTATCAAATAACATTCAAACACGTTTTGGGCCGGCATGGCAAGCATACTACGCCATTGGCCCGACGTGACCTGGGCACCACAATTTCGGAGTACCTTTAAGTGTGGAATAAGGTAGGAGCAGTACCATAAGTTCTAGGCTATTTTAAGAATGTGATGGATATGGATGCCTGCGCCTCTGGTTGCACGAGTCCGACCGTACCGTTATCCTGCATGGATGATCACGCGCGAAGCTCTGGGACAGCCAGCGACTGATGTTGCCATTACCATCAGTCCCATTCCTCCGATGAAAGCAGTGGACGATCACTCACACACACTGGCAGCCGCGAGCACGGGACCACCGTTGCGTTTGGTCGGGAGGGCGGACCGCTAACCAGAGCGCGCGCCGTGCAGCCGGTCAGCCGTGGACACTAACCTCCCTGCGGCACGTAGACGTTCTTGGTGCGTTTCTCCATGCGGCTCTCGATGATGGCCTGTACGTTGTTGGACGTCGTCTGTGCCGACATGTTGACCGGGAGCACTGTGAACTTCTTGACGTCCAGCTGGGACATCACGCTGACGGCTAGCGAACTCTTGCCTGACGACAGGCAGCGATACCGGTGTCAGTAAAAGCCTGTGTCGCCGGTGTCACGGCTGGCGAACTCTTGCCTGACGACAGGCAGCGATTCCGGTGTCAGTAAAAGCCTGTGTCGCCGGTGTCACGGCTGGCGAACTCTTGCCTGACGACAGGCAGCGATACCGGCGTCAGTAAAAGCCTGTGTCGCCGGTGTCACGGCTGGCGAACTCTTGCCTGACGACAGGCAGCGATACCGGCGTCAGTAAAAGCCTGTGTCGCCGGTGTCACGGCTGGTGAACTCTTGCCTGACGACAGGCAGCGATTCCGGTGTCAGTAAAAGCCTGTGTCGCCGGTGTCACGGCTGGCGAACTCTTGCCTGACGACAGGCAGCGATACCGGTGTCAGTAAAAGCCTGTGTCGCCGGTGTCACGGCTGGCGAACTCTTGCCTGACGACAGGCAGCGATACCGGTGTCAGTAAAAGCCTGTGTCGCCGGTGTCACGGCTGGCGAACTCTTGCCTGACGACAGGCAGCGATACCGGCGTCAGTAAAAGCCTGTGTCGCCGGTGTCACGGCTGGTGAACTCTTGCCTGACGACAGGCAGCGATTCCGGTGTCAGTAAAAGCCTGTGGCGCCGGTGTCACGGCTGGCGAACTCTTGCCTGACGACAGGCAGCGATACCGGCGTCAGTAAAAGCCTGTGTCGCCGGTGCCACGGCTAGCGAACTCTTGCCTGACGACAGGCAGCGATACCGGCGTCAGTAAAAGCCTGTGGCGCCGGTGTCACGGCTAGCGAACTCTTGCCTGACGACAGGCAGCGATACCGGTGTCAGTAAAAGCCTGTGGCGCCGGTGTCACGGCTGGCGAACTCTTGCCTGACGACAGGCAGCGATTCCGGTGTCAGTAAAAGCCTGTGTCGCCGGTGTCACGGCTAGCGAACTCTTGCCTGACGACAGGCAGCGATTCCGGTGTCAGTAAAAGCCTGTGTCGCCGGTGCCACGGCTGGCGAACTCTTGCCTGACGACAGGCAGCGATTCCGGTGTCAGTAAAAGCCTGTGTCGCCGGTGTCACGGCTAGCGAACTCTTGCCTGACGACAGGCAGCGATACCGGCGTCAGTAAAAGCCTGTGTCGCCGGTGTCACGGCTAGCGAACTCTTGCCTGACGACAGGCAGCGATTCCGGTGTCAGTAAAAGCCTGTGTCGCCGGTGTCACGGCTGGCGAACTCTTGCCTGACGACAGGCAGCGATTCCGGTGTCAGTAAAAGCCTGTGGCGCCGGTGTCACGGCTGGCGAACTCTTGCCTGACGACAGGCAGCGATTCCGGTGTCAGTAAAAGCCTGTGTCGCCGGTGTCACGGCTAGCGAACTCTTGCCTGACGACAGGCAGCGATTCCGGTGTCAGTAAAAGCCTGTGTCGCCGGTGTCACGGCTGGCGAACTCTTGCCTGACGACAGGCAGCGATACCGGCGTCAGTAAAAGCCTGTGGCGCCGGTGTCACGGCTGGCGAACTCTTGCCTGACGACAGGCAGCGATTCCGGTGTCAGTAAAAGCCTGTGTCGCCGGTGTCACGGCTGGCGAACTCTTGCCTGACGACAGGCAGCGATTCCGGTGTCAGTAAAAGCCTGTGTCGCCGGTGTCACGGCTGGCGAACTCTTGCCTGACGACAGGCAGCGATTCCGGTGTCAGTAAAAGCCTGTGTCGCCGGTGTCACGGCTGGCGAACTCTTGCCTGACGACAGGCAGCGATACCGGTGTCAGTAAAAGCCTGTGTCGCCGGTGTCACGGCTAGCGAACTCTTGCCTGACGACAGGCAGCGATTCCGGCGTCAGTAAAAGCCTGTGGCGCCGGTGTCACGGCTGGCGAACTCTTGCCTGACGACAGGCAGCGATTCCGGTGTCAGTAAAAGCCTGTGTCGCCGGTGTCACGGCTGGCGAACTCTTGCCTGACGACAGGCAGCGATACCGGTGTCAGTAAAAGCCTGTGTCGCCGGTGTCACGGCTGGTGAACTCTTGCCTGACGACAGGCAGCGATTCCGGCGTCAGTAAAAGCCTGTGTCGCCGGTGTCACGGCTGGCGAACTCTTGCCTGACGACAGGCAGCGATTCCGGTGTCAGTAAAAGCCTGTGTCGCCGGTGTCACGGCTGGCGAACTCTTGCCTGACGACAGGCAGCGATTCCGGTGTCAGTAAAAGCCTGTGTCGCCGGTGCCACGGCTGGCGAACTCTTGCCTGACGACAGGCAGCGATTCCGGTGTCAGTAAAAGCCTGTGTCGCCGGTGTCACGGCTGGCGAACTCTTGCCTGACGACAGGCAGCGATTCCGGTGTCAGTAAAAGCCTGTGTCGCCGGTGTCACAGCTGGCGAACTCTTGCCTGACGACAGGCAGCGATTCCGGTGTCAGTAAAAGCCTGTGTCGCCGGTGCCACGGCTAGCGAACTCTTGCCTGACGACAGGCAGCGATTCCGGTGTCAGTAAAAGCCTGTGTCGCCGGTGCCACGGCTGGCGAACTCTTGCCTGACGACAGGCAGCGATACCGGTGTCAGTAAAAGCCTGTGTCGCCGGTGTCACGGCTGGCGAACTCTTGCCTGACGACAGGCAGCAATTCCGTTGTCAGTAAAAGCCTGTGGCGCCGGTGTCACGGCTAGCAAACTTTTTCCTGATGACAGGCAGCGATTCCGGCGTCTGTAAAAGCCTGTGGCGCCGGTGTCACAGTGACATGTGCATATAACAGCATTAAGGTGTGTCAAAACCTGATCTATCGAGGTCGTCAAGGGTCGCCCAGCCAAAGTACTCGACCCGGTGACCGACGGTCATCGAGACGGCACCGTCCAGGTTAAGTGCTGTTTACGGCTTAATCGCACAAAGTACAATTAGTTGCACCACACAACGGCAACTACCGCATGTCTTGCAGACCGGAAGGGCTTCGGAAGCGTTCGTTACTGTTTTTTTCTGAAACGGTAGCGCGCTGTCTACAAACACATCCTGCACACAAATACGTTGATAGTGCTATCACCATCAACGTATTTGATGATACGTTGTTATGTGGTATATTTTCTTTCGTGGGCTGCATGATATTAATACATAAGGTATGGCGCGCGTTCCGTTCCGGCGCGCATAACACATTCCGAGAACGCATGTGCTGTACGGGAAACATGTCAAAACAGGCTAGAAGTATTCAGAAAAGGAAAAGACCATCGACCAGGGGGTTAAAAACACCTCGCAAAAGCTACACTTACGTGCATACACACACGCACATACATACACACACGTACGTACTCACACACACACATGCACACCAGCAGGAACGCACGCACGCACACAAACACGAACACAGTACAGCAGTATCTTCTTTAAGTTTCGAGGGTGAAAACACATTATGCGGCATAACGACACTCCAATGACCACAGTCAGCAAGTTACCAGGGATCTAATGGCACCTTGTTTACACATACCCGTGCCGACGGGCCCGACCAGCATGGCTGGGTACTGCTTGGCGATGAGCGTACGCAGCAGATACTCGTATCTCACTGTGTCCACTGTCGGGACCAGAATCTTGTAGAAGGGCACACTGAAACGACACAAATCAGGCTCGAATGCGCTCGGGCCATGGGTGCAGCTTGGTACCATGGATACCACTCTACAAACACCAACTGCAAACCACTGGTTTACAAGTTGCTTTGCAACCGCTACAGTCAAGGCGGCCAGATCAGTTTTGGGTTACGCTTGACTCTGCTCTGATACCCATGACGCAGGGACCCATGTCTAAAATGAGGGTTTGCCCCTCCCCACTCTCAGCTCGTGAGCACCGGACGTCTGAATCAATTTCAAATGAAACACAATACAACATATTCGCCACGGAGCACACTGGAATTTCATGACAATCTTTTTTAAAGTCATGCACCGACTGATACAAATGAAATGCAGTGGTGTAACTCATTTCATTCACAGATAAATAACCAAAGCGTCCCTTCTGTGTGTTCCCATGCGTTTAGAATTGTACAGCATTCACATGCGCCTACAGCTTGCGTAAAATGTGCATGTGCAAGTGCTTAGCATGTGTGTGACGGAGCATTAACAGCACATGTATGGCATGCGTATCACGGAACCGTAATAGCATAGAACCACGTGAGGTTTTATTTATAAGTCGATGTTTGCATGCTACTATGGTGCTGCTCATTATAGAGCGAAAGGCAAAAGTCGTCCATGTGTCTTGGCCAACGGAAGTTTCTAGGAGACGGGCTCGTGCTAAACCTAAATAAAGCATAAACGGGAAAAAAACAGCAGAAGGATTCACAAAAGAGACAAATCATCACTGCGGACCCAACAAAATATGTCCAAAAAATCCTGCAAGATGACAGCACTGATCGAGTCATCATCGCTCATGCCTCGGTCGAGGACGACGGGGCATTAACGATGCAGGACAGAAATCGCCGTGATGAATCTTTTACACCAATACATTTGCCAAAGTGACACGTCATTTGTATGTTATGGGAAATTAAATTTATCAAAACAGGGCAGATTTGTCTTTCCGGCAAGCACACTTAAAAATGTGACTTAAACCAAACTGTGTTTCCTAGCTCACGCTAATAATCTCAGACTTACGAAGCAACTGCATTAACTCTGCATAATGCCGGCACAAGCAATGGGCAAGCGAAGCGAGGGCATCGCTTATGCCCTGGTCAAGGCTGCACGTAAAGACTACCGCACGTAAGTGTGAACAACGTGATGGGGGGGGGGGGGGGTTATTACACAAAGCGTAAGTGTTCAAATTAACACCTAATTTTTAACCTGAGTTGGATAATTTCCTCAGTTACAACACTTCACGTAACAAACTGGATGTGTTCCGGGGTGTGGTGAAAAGTGGGTCCATGCAGGGCAGCAGCTGACGTAAGAGCCCACGCGCGGCCGGACTTATTCCTGAACGAGCCGAAGCACCACAGTCCCAGCCACCTTAGTGCACACTGGCCCGACTGCTACTCACTTGGGGTTGTATTTCCAGTTGGACTGAAGTCTGTTCTCCCACGGACTCCAGCTCCGGTGCTTGTAGTCCACGGCATACTCGTACACGGTATCCTTGTTGGGGAACGAGCCCTCCAGTTCGCGCATGTAGTTGTCAATTTTTTTGCGCCCCTCCTCGTCCACCGACGCACCCACCGACCACAGGAGACTGAGACGGAGCGCATCCCATCACACACATGAAGCCACCTTCTTTGTCTCAAGTCGTACCTTAAACCAGAGGCTATCACGGCACGAACGGCTCGAGACCTAAAGCTGAGGACAAGTTTGACATGTTCGGATTTCACTTCGTGCGCACAAATGGATGGCGGATTTACTTTCAAAGCTTATCATTCTGCCGTCCAACGGCAAACAGACCTAAGCGCTATTCAACCTAATGCCGCTTAGGCCTTTGCCTCTGGACGACAGCATTCCCAATATATCTGCGCAAAGGAAGGAACTTAGGAATTTGGAAGAAGGTCAGAAGTAGTGAGTACTTACCAAAAGATGAACCAGAGCTTCGAGCATGTGATGAAAGAGTCCATATCGGCCGGATCTACGCCGAATTCCTTCGTACAGAGGCAGTCGAGCAGACGGCACAGTGATATGATACCGTTCAGCTCTACAATCGGCATCAGCTCCTTGCAGTTGCGCCGCTTGAACTCCAGAAAATCTTCTAAGTACTTGTCGAACAGCTTCTGAAGCTGTGACACATCATGACAAAATGGTTAGGACAAACGTTAGTTTCGCAAGACAGAGATATCTCTCACATATAGGCAGTTACGCCCAACAATGTACGGGGGAGATTTTTCTTGTCAACAGGGCATCAACACTATTTAAGTAAGAAACTGTGCTGGACGGTGATTTGTACCTCAAATGCAAAGTACGCTGATCCCACCACACTAACTTCCTTACTTCGGTACGGGTTCGTGCACGCTTTACAAAGCTACCTGACATGTAGCCATCGAAGCAGACCAACTAACATATACCTCAATACGCGTCACCATACCTCCGCCGTAGTCTGTTTGCACTCGATTTTTTTGAGCCAGGAGTCGACAAAGGGCCTCCAGCCGATGGCCTTGTAGTCGGTGTACACCATGCCGGCTCGGGAGACGGTGGCTGGAGAAGCTTCATCAAGATCCTGAACCTCGAACAGCAGGGACACCTGCGGTAGACGGGCCGCACGACCATCTGGTCAGAGCAGCAGAGCACACTGCCCAGCTGACGGCGACAGCACATGACATCAGCAGCGTCCCATGTCCTGGCATGGCTGTTGTCAGTAATAGGCCCTCATCTGCGGTATAATCAAGGGCTACAGTGGCGGCGGCCTCCTCAGCACGGCGACAGCACATGACATCAGCAGCGTCCCATGTCCTGGCATGGCTGTTGTCAGTAGCAGGCCCACATATGCGGCATAAACAAGGGTTACAGTGGCGGCGGCCTCATCGCGGAATCATTAGTCTTCTTGACGTCATGTCTTGATGAGCCGTCATAAGCTGTGCAACATCAGCGACCAAACAAAAAATAGATGCACTACCCGCTATGTGCCGAACAGGATATAATGACATCCATATACGCGCAGCACTGGCAAATAACATGTCGAGCTGATTCTGTGCGGCGTGCGTTATGCTCTCATTGAGTCACACCTTATTGGTGTCTGGGTGGTAACACCGATTAATAATTTTTCAGGCAAAGTCGGTCTCAAAACTTTTGGTATGAGTCAATAGCTGCGCTCCGCTGTCCAAGTCGTTAAAAAGCACATGATCGGGTACTGCGGGCAGCGCCAGCAAAATGTGCCACTTCGACCACTCGGCCAATCTCAGTACCAAACGCGCTCAGACGCGCCATGGATGTGCCGTTGGCAAAACTCGCCGGCGATAGCAAAGAGCGAGACCAAATCAGCGGTACAGTATTCCCCACTTAGGCGGGCTGAAGCCCACTCCCCATTTTTAGGAAGAAAATGGGCCAAATGTGGGGAGAAACCAGCTGGCAAATTGTGGGATTAGCTTTCACGATTTTCGCTGTTCAGTCTCCCCCCCCCCCCCTCCCAACCTTAATTCATTTAGCGCCGCTGCGCCTCCGGAGTGCGGACCGAAACCGGACATACCTGTGGGGGCAGGGCAATGCGCTCCGAGTTGATGAGCGTCAGCACCTTGTTGTCGTCCATCACTGAGTTCATGTTCTCAATCCAGACGGCGTCAACGGGACCGTCAAACAGAATCCACTTCTGGTCGGGCGTCTCATCTGTCCAGCCAAACAGTCCGGACCATCGCCGTCAGTGGGACAGCGCGAAACGTCGCCCGCCTCAGAGGACACGCGCGTAGAACACATGTTAACAGCGGCATGAGCCCGTGGGTACATGCGGCGCCCTATTCACAGCGACGCGGCGTCAGCTGCGTGCTCCTGACACAGCCGTGTCACTGACCGGCGCAGGTGACGCGCATGATGGCCGACAGCACTCCATCTTTCCAGTCGCCCGAGCCCAGATCGAACTCGCCGTACAGCTCTCCCAGGTTCAGTGCCTTCGGGTTGAGCGCGAACTCCTGCCGACCGGACAGGGGCGTAGCTGACTAGGTGTGTAGCGCAAGGCGCTTGCACCGGGGCACGCATGATCTCAGGCTGTCCGACGCCGGTAGTGCGCGACTGTGCCAGCAAACACGCAACTCTGAACAAATCGCACTACTGCCGGAGATAACTGGGCAACACGCTGTCTGAGTTTCCATTTCAGCACACATGGCAACAGCAGTACAGCATCAAGAGCAACACGACATGATGTCGATTCGATTCCAATTCCAATTCCAACAAAGTAAGATGTTTTTAATTCCGGAACAAATTTCAGAAGAAAAAAATATACAGCCTTATTCTAGTTTATTCGCATGCATCAACCAAGGAGGTATCCGTTTTTTCATATATGTATACGGCCATGCAGAAGGCGGACGCGACCCATGCGTCTGGGTGCCGAAGCGCAGCGAGGTGAACGGCCTTCAGCGGACCGGGCGGACGGCCACCGTGTCGCGTACCTTGACAGCGACGAACCCTTCCACCTCCCGGCTGGCCATCTCTGTTAGTGAATGCTTTAGGGTGCACCAGATGGATGTCTTGGATGTTCCTGTCTGGCCGACCATCATCACAGAGTGGCGGGAGTTCTTGGTCTCGTACAGTTGGATCACCTTATTCACGATGTACTGCGTCGGCTGAGGACAGAGCGGGTTGGTCAGCATCTCAGCATCAAATGATGGTACAATGGCGGGAGGAAGGGTCAGACAACTCGTTAAAAAGATACCAGAGCGCTACACTTAAATAAAACAAAAGTGCGTGCAGTTTCCGTGCCTCATCCGACATAGCGTCCGAGACTGATCGCTGCATCCCACGTATGTGGGTTCGCTACCCGGAAACAACGCTAGTAACGGTGGCACATTGGCATCCTTCAGAGAGGAGCACACAACACGAAAGGGCGCGTGCGATGGTGTTACGTGACAGGGCACAGTATTTCGGCAAAGGCATCCCTGAACTGGAATTACCCTTTTTAGTGGCTGGATCAGGGCCTTCGTATGCTGGGCTCTGATCCCAAAGCGATCCCGGGATAACATTCACCTTAGTTGCCAACATATCTAGATTTGGTCCCGGGTTACGACACAGCATTGAGTCAAAACGTTATTTCTGAAAGCTTACAGCGTAATTGTAAGAAATCTTCGTCCTGTTTTCCCTCTTACTGGCACCAAAAAACATTCTTGGAGACATGACATCAGCATGTAATGACATTATACAGGCTGTCAGCTCACTTTTCAAGGTCAGTAGTCTTTCCAAGGTCAAGTAAGGTCGACGACCTATAATGTCTTGATCGACCCGAGTGAATCTGTGTCACTTGTCGCGTTGAATGTGTTTGTGAATATTTCTACTAACTGGGGTTTGGCGGCGGTTTTGCGCATGCCTGCCTACATAAATGCCATCCTATGGCCACAGACGCTGTTTTTTTGCTAATTGAATTTTGAATAAAAACGAGTCGAAAACATGAATTTTGGAATTTGGCGAAATTGACGACTTTAAACTGGGCCTAGGGTCATAATTTGGAGCTTTAAAAAGTACGAAAACTATATTAACCATATTTCAATCATATTTAAGCATGTTTATTACGCAATGACAGCTACGTGCTACCAAGTGCAACTCAATTTCACTTACACTATGTGCAAGTAAAAAGCACATAGAATACGCATGAGAAATAAAGCCATATCTAAAAATTTAAACCATTATCAAACCATGAGCTACATCGAAAGGCATGAAATAACTTAATGAAAGCTTCCCGACGATCCCAGTGATATGCTCCAAGAACTGAGGCGTTTGTCTCTGTCTGTGTCAGCAACTGCGCCTGACTTTTTTGTCATGCGCACGTTTTGCAGTGTGTGACCAGAGCCTAGCCCACCATACTGCCATAGCCTTATCAGTTGAGCGCCGTATGGCGATAGACTGAAAACAAACGGTCCAGTCCTCATCGGTCGTTTGCTCAAAATGCCGGTTTTTATTTCCACCCGCAGTAATCTATCTCAAAAGCTATGGGTTTAATGGTACATAGAAAAAGTGATAATCCCGCGACAGTTTCAGATTATCTGCGACAGTCTTCACCGACAAACAGAATTTGCGACAGACGCTTCACTTCTCCATTTTCTTGCGATCGAGTACTTGAGAACGGATTTCAACCAGGACTACCATTATACCGGTTTATAGCTCACGGGTGCAGTACACCTCACGCGCGATGAGGCATCACAAGGACATAGCATGAGACGGTCGATGAAGAGGGGTCGATTGCAGCGCGATGAGGTGGGCAGTTCTTGCGCAACCCAGCCCAATTATTCTACCCACCTGCAGGCCGTTGGCATCCAGCTGCTCCCTGATGACATCAAACAGCTGTCCGTAGTCGAGGGGCGGCGTCTCCACGCCCGGGAACAGATCGCTCACAATGCCGTCGAACAGCGGCGAGTCGTCCGACGTCAACTTCGGCAGGTTCATGTCGTTCATGGCCGTTATAACCACCTGCGGAGGCAGGACTAGCTTGACGCGCGCGAACATCTAGACCCTAACTTCATCATGCCGGTCGCGGACCAAGTGCCAGTTTGTTGCACAGCGTTACTTCCCGGCCCAGAGCAGGTGAGCAAAGACCATCAGTCGGCAGCCCACCTCCTCGTCGTTCATGTCGGGGAACATGCGCTTCTTGCGGCCCGCGTAGCGCAGCAGCCCGATCAGACCGCGCAGGCCGAAGTCGTAGTGGCTCTGCTTGCTCAGCTGGCGCGATGCCAGCGTGTACAGCGTGAACACCTGGCCACAGACAATACCACAGCACTTGGTTGGGCGCATAGACAGAATCCAACACTACGCTCACACGACTGAAGATTGCTCAGACAATAACTCCAGGGCGTTATTGCGGGAATGCATCGCAGCGTGTGGTGTGTTTGGCACCACTTTAGATACAACTGTGTGTGGTGTAGCTATGCAAGCTTCACACGCAACCAACCACACACGTATCCGCATTTCGCATGGACACGTAATGCGACTTTGTAAATAACCACGGGCATTTGGGATACAGGTCATTTAGATCGGACTTTTGCGGGTGATGCAACGCACAGATCGTTCACTGACAAAATGGCGTGCCATCGGACCCAGACTGGCGCCGCCTGCCTACCTTCCTGGCCAAGTTCCTGGTGTTGTTGAAGCCCTCGCCAAACAGCACGATCTCAGCGATCATCGCCGAATCGGGCACTACCATGGCGATCGGGCGGAACATGGACTTGAGGTTGTCGGGCAGCTCCGTCCGGCCGGCGTAGCCTGCGGGCGCGGCAGGCGGAGATGACAGTGCCAGTCCGGGCCGCCGATGCGACTACGATACACTGAACGGCGTCGACCCGTCCTCTGGCATAATACTAGGAAGCGTTGTAGCCGTGCAGGCCGGGTGACGCAAGGTGATTCCCGGTAGAAAAGTGTCACCTTGCTACCATACAACGCAAACCACATCGCCATATTTGAGATTCAAATAGCAACGTTCCGTTTGAGCTATGTCCTCTGTGATCCCCCAGGTGAGACGTCGAGGGCCATCAAACGGCGTTACTTAAATCCAGGAATGAGATTCAATGGGTTTAGTAGAATAGCCGCCACTTCAAATCCATCCTGTTTTGAGGTTCTTCCCCTTAACAGAATCACACCTCCCGCTAGCACTGGCCTAGCGCCGCGACGATGCGAGAAGATGCCGAGAAGATGCGAGACGACCAGGTCGCCTGCGTACCGGGGTTCATGGTGATGAAGATGCCGCACGACCAGACCACCTTGATCTCTTGACCCTCGAACATGAACTGCTCTACTTGCGTGGACAGTGCCTGCAGTATGCTCAGAATCTGCTGCGCCACTACCGACAACACTTCGATGTTGATCCGGTTGAACTCATCGAAGCATCCCCACGCGCCAGTTTGCGCCAGACCTGCGGGCGCAGGCATTGGCTGGTATACCGAGCCGTCCGGGTACGCGCGCGCACGTCAACTCGGCGCACGCAGCATTAGCATGGCCAATATAAAGTCACGAGAAAGTTCCTTTAATGAGCCGTCATCATAACCAAGCGTGCCGAAACCAAACAGGATGACCAAAAAGTCTGTGGGATGGGTTCGAGTCGCTTCAAGTGTTCGCTATTTGCGCGTGACTGAGATGGCCCACAGCGGATGGTAGTGATCACGCTAAAAGGTCATGTGATGTCCGAGAATTGGAAAGGCTATATTGAGGATGACGGCACGTCAAATTTTCGCAACGTAAACATGCCACTGACCTGCACTCTCACGATCATGGCACATGGTGGGATGGATTGAGGGGGAGGGGGTCAGGACTCGCGCAGCAGGCAATGCGAAACATGAGCTCAGATAAAAAGCATCCAACAGGTTCGGACTAAATATTAGACATCATTCATGATAAAACGTGTTTTGCTAACACAGCACAATGTCAAATATTTTGTCCAGCTTTTTACCTAGCCAACTAACTTGACAGCGTCTTTCCTATCTTCTCATCTTAGTCTGTTTACATAAACACTTGAACTGAGCTGATAAAAAATAGAGAGAGAGAGAGAGAGAGAGAGAGAGAGAGAGAGAGAGAGAGAGAGAGAGAGAGAGGGAGAGAGAGAGAAAGAGCAGGAGAGAGGAGAGAGAGAGACGAGAGTACGAGAGAGAGGAGAAGAGAGAGGAGAGGAGGAGGAGAGAGAGCGAGAGAGGAGAAGAAGAGAGAGAGAGAGAGACGCACGAGAGACGAGAGAGAGAGAGAGAGAGAGCAAGAGAGAGAGAGAGAAGGAGAGAGAGAGAGAGAAGGAGAGACGAGAGAGAGAGAGAGCAGACGAAGAATAGAGAGAGAGAGAGAGAGAGAGAGAGAGAGAGAGAGAGAGAGAGAGAGATATATATATATATATATATATATATATAATATATATATATATATATACAATCTTTAATCTACTGAAGGTCAGTTACCTGCATCGGTCTTGCCTCACATGATCGTCAAATAATTTGCACCGCTACTGTCCCCAAAAAAGCGCGCTTTGCTGCTTTTTGCAAAGTGCAAGTTTCGCTGCGCTATTCCTGCCACCACTTTACCTTTGCTGCCTTTTGCCTTTGCTGCTTTTTTGCTTTTGCTTTTCTGCTTTGCTTTTTTAACTTCGCTGCATTATGTGGATTGTCCCTGTTTTCAACTGTCAAGCTACCCTTTGTCCGGTGTATGATCTTGTGCCCTTTCTACCCTATTTGCCCTATGGGTCGCAAGGCAGCAAACACGACCAACCAGAGAGGTCTGGTCCCGAAGAACCCACATGGGGTAATGCCCACCTGAGAACATTTTGCCCATGCTCTTGTAGTCAAGCCCCTCAGAGCAGTTCAGGACGATCACGAACACAGCCATGGCCTTGCCCAGATCCTTGACCGTCTCAGTCTTGCCCGTGCCCGCTGGGCCCTTGGGACTGCCTCCGCGGTGCAGGTGCAGTGCACTGGTCAGCGTCATGTAGCACCTGGGACCACCACACTGTCGGCTGCCGTTACAGAGCCGGACTGCGACAGATCACGGGTGGACGGTCGGCAACACAGCCCTCCACCCCATTCCCCAGATGCACTGTAGGTTGTGTGCGTATCTACGAAATTTTTGATTGTTTGTTTTTCGGCACCGTTTTAACATTTTTTTACCGTTGAACATTTCGATACCGTTTTACTCGATTTTGTACTAAATCGCATTCACTGGCCTTGAAAAGGCAATGATTCGTAAACATTGGTCCTGTGACAAGACTGGGCTCAGATTTTCCAAAGACAATAAATGTGTCTACATGACCACTGCACCAGATGAGGGTGTTGCCCTCTACATGGTATGTGCTGAAACATTAAAAATTGGTCCAATTAGCAATTCGGTTAAAAAATACAAGACCAAAAAGTTAAATACCCCACATTAAAAACGATAGCATGCATGTCCAGGGCGTTTGATGACTGCCATGGTAGGATAAAACACACGCAGCTTCCAAGTGATGCCACTCTGAATACAAACACATTCTGAGTCCCCGCTAGCCCACATCTCGGGCTGTTCCGCATTCTGGCCGCCACTGCACGGGCTACTCTGCGTCTCCTGCGCAAGCCGACGAACTTAGGCCTGACTGCAGAGTGACACACAGTGTGGTTAACTGCCCTTCGTTCTTGCAACGAATTATGCTGCTGTACATCACCCCCAGTCCTACGTCAGTCTAACCATTCCAGCGCCTGTGTAACATGTACTGAGCGTCGCACTTCTGCCAACAGCCTAGTCGCAGGACCGACATTCTTTGGTTCGGTGAATGCGACACTGGGCTCCACCTGTCGGTCAGCGGCGTGATGACGAGTCGACCCGAATTGCCCAGGTACTCGTATCCATAGAAAAACTGCGTATTGGTCTGGCGGACAACACAGTCTTCTTCGTCTTTGTCCCAGTAGAGCCGCAGCTGCGACAACCACTCGAAGGCGTTCACGTCGTTCACACCTGCGGGCAGGCATGGCTGTCGGCTGCCAACGTCGTCGTCGGACAGGACTCGTTGTCGTCGTCCGGAATTGCACCGACACAGCTAATACACGTTTTCGTGAGTCAGCATCTTACTCCAAACATCATCCCCAAACATCGCCAAAATCATCTCTCTCAGTCACTCACCGGCTTTGATGAGCTTCTCGATAACGTCACGGGCGTGCACCTCGATGGTGACCAGCGACACAATCTTCACGCGCTGCAGCACCGTTAGATTGGAGCGAATGGCCTCCGAAAACTTGTTCAGCATGTTGATCATCTTCTTGCGAAAAGACTTGAGAGGGCTTTTTCTCACCAAGGTCCTTGACCAGCAGTAGAGCTCGCGTTGTGTCCACCGTCCATTGTATCTGAGGGTAACAGCTTTTTTCAATGTCGTTATTCACAGGAGTTTTTTTCTCGTAGGAAGCAACGAAAAGGGATAGAAAATAATTATTTCTGATGTGTTACCGGTTACATTTTAACCAGTCACTGGACAAGCTTAAAACGGACAAGCTTCCAGCCTCTGGCTATTATATAGTAATGAGGCAGAAGGGGCAATACATGGTCATAGGCCGAAAGTTTGTCGTTTTTAACTTGCTTATTTTTTAGGTGCAATTGTTAGCATGCTAAAGAACACTCATGTCTTAAATGTCAACAATGCCATAGATCCGACGGCAGTTAAAAAACTGCCATGGAGGAAGAGATGTCTGTTAACTAAGCGGAAAGTTACGAGTACCAAGCCAGCTCACAGCACATGTATAAAATTATGTAATGAGGCCAACTTGATTTAGTGTGAAGTGTATTAAAAATCCATTGCTCATGTTTATTTATTTTTTAAAACTGAAAAGTTTCAATAATTTCGCTGTTTTCTAAGTGTGCCAAGAAACTTCATCATAAACACGATAGATGTTGTTAAAACAGCCACAAGCGCCACTCCATACCTGAACAGCACGGTTGGTTTCCAGCTGTGCGTATCATGTGTTGCCTCCCGCCAGGCGCACTCTCAGCCTGACCTCAGTGCGGATAGGTCGTGGTGGCTCGGGCAAGGATTACGAGCATGTGACCTGAAGCAGGTATTCAGCCATAATTTTTATTTGGGAAACGGACGAGTGTCAAATTGTGTCCGAACTCCTGCGAATTTTAACTAAACTCCTGCGAATTTATGTAGACTGAACTACTGTGAAATCACCCAATACTTACAGGAAGACTTTTTCCAGGGGGAGGGGGACAGAACACCGTGCCCCCCCCCCTCCCCCCCCCAGCCCACTGCCCTTTCTGGTAACGTGCTGGACATGAAAACGCCGTCAAGAGGTTGCCTAGATGCAACTACAATCTGGCGGATACTAAGGAAGGATGCTAAAAGTTTTTCGTACTTTACACAGACGCATGATCAGTTGTCAGAAAAACGGAATAAATTTTGGACGTGTCGAAATACTTCCGAAAAATACATGACAATGTTAGATGAAAGATGCTAGATGAGCCAGGTGTGGTTCACAGATGACGCTTTTTTCATTCCAATAGCGTCACCACGTCCATAGACACAAGTTGGAGGCCCCGTCGCACCCAAACATTTCAGCAGCGCTGCCGGCACCACAAAAATGCTCTGCACGGTGTGGAATGAGGTCCATAAATAGCAACATCGGGTCATTAGGGCCATTTTTATCTGGGCGTCATCAATGATGGCGAAGCGAGACCGCCTTCGAGCGCTCACCACGCTGCCAGGGTCTCTGTATTCGACATTGCTTCTGTGGGGCTACGTGAATGCCGAAGTCTCTAAGGAGAACCCACAAACCTCTCCGCCATTTCCTTCTGTCATTCCCACCTCTGAACAGCCTTTCTTTCCGTCATGCCTGGGGCATGTGCAGTAGAGTCAGGGCTAATTTCAGGGCACCAACGGAAGACTGCATTCGGCATGATGAGTTGGGAGTTTATGTTATGAAAATGATCGACCACCAGTCACTGAGAGGTTCTGATTAGACGCTACAATGGCGTCGGTTTTCACCTACTTCACCTGACGCGCGCACCGAATTCCGGGGTACACAGATATGAACATCCCCGTATTGGTATCTTCGGATTGGAAAGAATGGAACACCATTCGATGCCTCATGCACAACTGAACGGGATTAGCCGAAGGCAATTTGGGTCTAACGAAGTGTCACTATCAGATCGGGCAAATTACAAATGTTCTGCTTTGTTGTTCTTTTTGTGACGACGCCTCTTAACCCCATGTCTGCATGCATCAACTGTTTTATATATAGTAAGGAATGTATATTCACAATTCGTATCAGCCAGGAGTGTCTTTCAGCCACAGTTCAACATGGGTCATAAAAGTAGCTTCATGTTCTTTGAGCGAGACATGTCTTTGCCAGTCAGTGATGTTCCCGAGTGCGTTAGTATGGATCCGGAGCAGAGCACAAACGAAAAACTTTCCTCATGACCTCTCATTTCAGGGATAGGAGCGGAATTCCGTGTGTTGTGCCAGTTAGTTATGTTCCTGAGTATGTCCTCGAGAGCAAGAAGTCGAACTTAAATGAAAAGCTTCCCTCGTGGGATGTCATTACAAGGGTAAAAGTGGGATCTCGTGTGATAGGTTTCTTCATCGACTTTAGTCTGATGGTTTTGCGTTATCATTTTTCAGTTTACAAGATACCAGGCGTCCCAGAAAAAAACCGTTTTTCCTCTGACTTCAAATAGCATTATTATGCAAAATCAAAAACCCTTCCCAGACGAGAATAATCTTGGAGATCCTTTTTCAAATTTCAAAAACTAATTGCAAAACCGGGCTGAAAACCACGCAGAGGAATTACCGTAAAGGGTCTCTGAGCCCCTCACTCATAGGACAAGATGTTAAAAACACGCGACGACGTGCGCCGCGTTTCCTATAAAATGGCCGCCAGATTGGCCGCATGGCGCAGCACCTTGCACCAGCGTCTGACCTGGCTCGATGTGATGCACAGCTGTCCGGGCCATTCTTTGATCCAGCGGTCCCGCTTGCTCAGGTTCTTCTTGAGCGACGCCAGACACTTCTGAAGGATTGTCCGCAGCGTCTCCTGAAGATATAGCACATGCTCACGCGTGAGCGCACGATAAAGCATGCCCTCAAATCTATCACACCATGACAAAGATACGCAAAGTGACGCACTTTTCTGAAGAGTGAGAGAGCAATAAACCGCAGTCCGACAGGTCGAGTCTGGATGTTGCACTGCTGATGGGGTCGCTGGCGTATATTCCAGTTAGACTGGATCCGTCTCATTTTTTTGTGTTTAAGTCATTATCAACTTGATGGAAAGTTATGGGGTTACCAGACTGACCGATCTGACTTTACTGACAGTCGCCAGTTGTCGACTTCTGAGAAAACCACTAATGAAACCATAAAACCATGTGGGTAAGACACCACGGAAACGGGTCCAGCTACGACTGCCAAATTCGGGTGACTCGGATGGTATGGTGCATACAACATGTGATGATATATGATATGGATGATATTCAGGCGAAATGGGGCTGGTTGGTGAATGGGGCGTGTGGTACACAAAATAAAGGGACGAGCGTGCAGGCAGATGCCTGATGCGCACGTGAGCTACTCACGCACGAATCGCACATTACATTGGTGGCACATTACATTGGCACATTACATGGTACCACGATTGCAGGAGCCAATGGATGCGCAAGAAACTTGTGTTCCTGTGCCATCACTGTTGAACGAATGGCATAACACGAGTTATACTGGACGCACCGGGTGCGTGGAAGATTGGAATATCAACGATGCTTTTTTCGAGCCTGGTCAGAGTTAAATATGACAGACGATGATACAGGCTCGCCTTCCTCATACATTCGCTTCCCTGCCCGGATAAGGAAAGGAGTTGAATTGCCAAATTTCGTGCACTGTTTGGTGGTCACGACGAATGCGTAGTCGCAACTGTCATTTGTGAGGTAGCTGCATGGGCTGACTTGGGAGCGTGCTTAAATAATTCGAGCCCCTGCGCAATTAACGCATGACGGGTGATGTCGTGCAGTTGAAACTTAACATGTTGGGTCTTACCGCGTCTCGACATCATCGCTATGTATGTACCGGCTGTGTGCGCTAAACACCCGCTGCACATGCAGACCCACACCCGTCGCAAATCATGTGAGCTGCGCCCTTGACGGAGTGATCTATGAACTGTGTATATGGTCATGATCCGTACGTAGCGGAATACGTAAAGTGGGTACTTCTATGATTTATGCATTCTCAATTCCCAGGTCATATGTACCTGAAAGAGAACATCGCTACTTGCCATGTTATTTGGCGCGTTTCCAGAAAAATGGTCAACATTAGAAGGCGGGGCGTGATGTTGACTCCCATTTTAACAACGTGAAATGGATCTCAGTTAATATTCGTACGACGGTACTAACACGTCGTTCAATCATTCCGTAAAACTACGGTACCCAAGGGCTAGATAGCCGTGGGCAAGCAAAGCAACACACTATCCGGATCGGGACACAAAACAGCCGAGAAGCTTCTGCGTCCAGGCCGACTGATGGTGCCACGCTGTACCGTGAAATCGTCAGCCGGCATCTACGCACCAGAACCAGGCGCCCGAGGAACGTGCTCACCAGCTCCAAGAGACGCACTGAGTCCTGGAACCTGATTATAGCCTCCCCGCCCCTCTGTATAACCAGCGGTAAGGTGAGGAGCTGGTGCAGTCGGCCCGAAACCGCCCCCGCCGGGCAGTCGCGTCTGTGTGAACTGGGTCTTTGGTGCTGTTCACGCCGAGCTTGCGCCCGAGGCTTGAAACTAGGTCCTTCTTAAGATGGAACAGTTTAAGCTTCAAATTGTGTTCATAATCCTATTGCAATCAAATGCTCCGACTAAACCTTAGCACGCAAATTCGTGAACAGAGAGTTTATGCAGGGAGGCACGAAGCCATGCAGTTCTGTGCATCTTGCTTAGTGGGGTTCATTGGAAAATGGCACTGACGTGGTGGCAGCCGCATCGTCGATTCACAATGCGTCCACACACGACACCTCAGCGCACCAAATTTTCAGCCCAGACAAAATAAGATAAAACCCAACCCCGAACCAGATAAAAACCCAAACCCACGGGCAGCTGGTGGATCAAGTAGTCGATGAATACCTCTACTGACCTGCATGGCTGTCTCGAGATCATTGAGCCACGCCTCGACCGGGCCATCCAGGCAGATCGGGTGGTTCAGGTCCACCTCCTCTCCGTCCCCGGAAATCATGGTCAGCGCCTCCAGTTTGTGCAACGCACTCTGCGCGGAGGGTTTGAAAACGTCTGACTCGTAGTGTGTACATGTAGCTCAATATGAACGCTCGACATGATAAGTCAATTCGTCACCATTACAACCGTACAAGGCTTCCGTTAGAATTAAGAGTTGGCGTGTAGTTGCCAATTCTCGGATACAAGCAGCCACGTTGGAGCAGCCAGGTAACCAGTGTTTTCGGCCAGCGACTGTGCAGAGTCCACACTGCTTATGCAATGCTACGAGACACGCCGAGGCACGCACCTTCACCATCTTCACTTTGTTCATGTTGTCGAAGAGCTTTTTCAGGTGAGGCTGCACGGCCTCCGGGTTCCTGGACTGACCGAGGATCTCCAGCAGGTCGTCGTTGGAGATGAAATAAAACCTGGGGAAGGCCTGCCGCTTCGTCTCCAGATACATCTCCAGCCTCTTCTGTATCTCATCCAGGCGCACGTTCATGCCGGACAGCTCTTTCAGCAGTCCTGAGAATTAAAACGGTACGTCTAGTCAGAGTCGTCGTGTCGACCTGAGACGCGGGGCGCTGCAGGCAGTGACAGAAATGTGCACAGCATGTCCAGCACAGCTCGCTCTAACCGGTGGCGCAGCCATGCAGGGGAGATTCCTTATTGCAAAGCTTAACAGTGAACAGCTCTACACGAAGGCAGAACTCATCGAGGCCACTTCCACGTGACGTCTGTGCGTGGGTCATTTGATCCCGTCTGTCACGGACTCTGCTGCAACGATTTTGACGTACAAAGTCTCAAACTAAGTTTGGTTTACACCAATCTTTAGTTGAGCGCGAAAACCGTTAGGAAAAGCACCATTAACGCACGAAGACGGCGAAAACTGGGGCAACATCAATTGTTCACTTTACCGAAACACAATTTAAATTGCGTGCATCATTTTGCATTTCAATGATGAGTCTACTGTAGGACTCAATTCTTGCGCGCCCACTATTTTTGAGTCGCGAGTAGACGTGCGGATCTTCAAAATAAGGGCAAATACAGCCGCAGCAGCACGGGAATGGGTATCTGTCTTTACTTTTTTCAGTTTCACTACCAGATTCCAGCACCATTTCGCGGTGCCGTAAATATTAATCCGTTCCCGTTATCTATCTAGAGATTGCATAGGTGAAATATGCGCTCGGGCTGACTTCTAGATGAATTTATTGCTGCCCTTCAGCGTTAAAAGATACTTTTTCTAGGTATGTTATTCTTTTCGTCTGCTCGTTGTCCGCCTCGTGTTACTGCGGGATCGACGCCACGCGACCTGGGAAAACCGCAATAGTTTTTGTTTCTGACACTTGCGGGGAGGGGGGCGTATGCTCAAAGCTATCTTATATGTTTACCATTATCAAATTCTGAATGAACTTTGAACACCCCGAGTGAGCATAAGTTGGCCATGTCAATTTCAAATGTTGGCCCGATTTCCATCTGCGGTGTACTTTCGCAGGGTCCTCAATATCTCTGTAAGACCCATACAAAAATCTAGCGAAGGCCCTGAGTGCCATCGGTATAAAAATCTGCTGAACTATTTCGAAATAGGAAGTGTGTGCGGCTAATTCCATGCAGTCATTAAACCCACAGTTTCTTTAGGTTATTGACTCGAAAATACAGACAGAGCTGCATCTTCCGGTCGCTTCCGGCTTCTGTTGAGCTGACAAAGGTAAGGACGAATAACATAACAAGGAAGACTGTGCCGCCCAGAATCAAGTGGATCACTATCCGGCGATGTTTTATGGGAGGCTTTAACCATTAGCGGCCTTGTCAACCCTGTCCCCCCCCCCCTCCCCCTACCAAGGCTGGCTGCACCTCTGCATGTGTGAAATTGGTCGGATAAAAATGGAAAGGTTTGGGAATGGACATACGAAATCCAAAGGTAGTCGGATATGTTGCCTCTTCTCCCAAACCTACCCCGTATGAAAGAGACCAATAATACTGACCTAACGCTAATGATGACATAAGGAATGATCATGTCCACAGGCGTCACCTTTTTTATGTGTGGCGCTTAAGATCATCGTGTCGGACTTCATGTTGGCCAACATGTTCTGCCAGGTGATGTTGATAGTTCCGAAGTCTGCCGTCTCACGTGGCATCTGCTTACGGATGTCGTCAGCCAAGAAGATGTTCTGAAAGGATTTCCACATCTTGTGATCAGCATCGGATGTTCACTGGAGTTAGATCCGTGTAAAGGCAGCCTAGCAGCATGTTATGGTACAAACTCGACACAGAAAGCCGGCGAGGGACTTTTACGTCGTCTTTGAAAGACTATCATTCAACGTAGACGAAATAGGTAGATGAGCCACGTTTGATAATCTATCACTGCAGCGAGCCTTTTCGGTCTCTCAGGTAGTCACCACACCCCTGCAAGAAACATTCAGCTTTATCCCCGGAGCATTTTAGCTGCAAGCTAGCAAATAGTCATCACATGCCATCAGTCAGTTATCATATAAACAGCTAGCACATTCGTCCGCGTACCTCCATATACATCCACTGCTTCTGGACAGCGAGGATAGCCTCGATCACCTCGAACACCACGGTCAGTGTCTTCTCCCACCAGTCCACCTCCTTCTTGAACGGCTCAACAAACCTGCCGGAACAGACTGCTCCGTGACCGCGGCACGCCGTGGCCTGTACACTTGGCCACGCTGATCCTGATCACCGGATGTGCGGGCGGAGCACGGTCGGGCAGCCTTCGCACTGCCAGCCATTCGGCTGAACACCGCTGAGCCACGGGCGCGGCTGTAATGTGGCTCCACAGCCTGACCAGTGCTCACTGTCGGCCAGTCAGACGACTATCGCCCGTCACGGCTGGAGTCCACGTATGTCCACCCTGCTAGTGCTGAATGCCGAAAGCAAAGCAATTACTCTAAGTCTCATTCCCGAGCATTGACAACAGCACTGCTGAAAGGTTTTCATAGATGGTCTCCAAGAAGCCGATCTTCTGGCGAGCTTTCTGAATTGGGTATGTTAGTAGCAGCGTACCAGGTCAAGGGACGAATTCGTGTACACCCTGTTCTGCTAGGAAACGTGAACACAGTCTCCATGCACTACTATACAGTTCGTGACGAGTCTTTCTGTCGCTCCTTCTCTTCTTCTACTTCGTCGTACTTTTGACCCAATCGTCCCGGGTCAATGTGATCCTGTCCTCGCCCACGCGCGGATCAAACGTTCCAACGTCCGTGCGGCTTCAACACATCTTGGTGAGCGCAAAGCTCCCAATACCGCGCAAGTTCGCTGAAAGCAAATGCCGAAGGGAAAACAAGCGGTTCTGCCCGGCTTCGATGCGCAAGACCCGACACCGGTTCCTGGACAGGAGATAACTCTGACCGGTGCCTCAATAAATTACGAAATATCTCAACATTCCAAGCCTGTTCCACACTCGTGAATCACTCGAAACATTTGCCTGTGCAAACCTTTCCACTCACTCGGGACATCAGTATCTGTCTGCAGTACGTAGTATCAATGTCGAAAATCAAAGGAACACCCGAAAAGAGAAAATGTTTGATAGAAGGGACTAAGGGACTAAGGGACTACGGGACTAAGGGACTAAGGGACTAAGGACTAAGGGACTAATGACTCATCTTGGGGAGATAAATGGCCAGGCGCCCCGATTCGCTGGAAACGCTCGCGCTGCGGGCATTGCCAGATAACTTTTCTGTTTGTCGATACTCAGGTGACGACGTTTGCAGCTGTGTCAATGGCCGTACAACGAAGCTCATATCGACATGCTGGAGCTTTGATGTTTGGATTCAGAGGTTTCCGACTGCATTTTCCGACGGCAGCCATTTTGCGCCATCCACGGTGAGTTGCAGTATCCTACTTGGAATAACATCCGTCAAGAGTTGCACACAATATCCGCGCCCAGACCGCACTGACAAACACCCTGCGCCCGAGCGCCAAAGGGAAACCCCAGGCCGGCCAGCGGCGGCAGCCACCGCACTGACAAACACCCTGCACCCGAGCGCCAAAGGGAAACCTCAGGCCGGCCATCGGCGACCGCCACCGCACTGACAAACACCCTGCGCCTGAGCGCCAAAGGGAAACCTCAGGCCGGCCAGCGGCGACAGCCACCGCACCTGGAGGCCTTCATGGTGACCAGGCTGACTTGGTTGTCCTCGAGGATCTGGAAGAGGTCGTCAGGCACCTTGCAGCGCAGGCCGCGGTCTTCCTTATACGGCAGGATCTCCATTTCCATCTCATCCCACGTCACTTTCATTTTGGCGAGCATCTACGGGCGAGGGAAGGGGCATGATCACAGCCGACCATACAAATCCAGTCCATAAAAATAATCGATATTAAAGGCAGAAAAATGTATTTTGCCAAGGTGGCACAAATGTACTACGTGAGATCTGTGTGAGACCATAGCTAACTTGCGAAACAAATTATTTTGCAAAACAAGGGGCAAGGCAAGTCGGAAATCATAATGATCTGCATAACGGAGCGGATGGTGCGCACTGCGGCAGATCTGTGCCAAACAAACAAGAATTCCGCTGAGGAAATACCATACGGTCCTCAAATGGTTATAACAAAAATTGGAGTACCTATCGTCGTAGGGAAAACCAACGTGATATGATCCAGCCGCGTGCATGCGGTGCACGATGAACCCAGCTTTGAACAGGGTTTCTACCGACCATAGGACGGTAGAAAATATGTGCTACAAGCGCACGCCGTCGTGAGCATGAGGTCGATGAACTACTGAACTACTGAAGATGATGATTATCAAAGAAAATACACCAAGTAAATATTAGCTAATATACAAAATCCAGATGTGTCAGTGAGCGTAGGGGAGGGGACGGGGCCCACCGATATTGACAAGCAGCTTCGTGGGCATCTGACCGAACGATGAAATTCATGCTCGATGGTTACCCTATGTTAGGTTCTCTATGTGATTTCACTATCCGCATTCAAAAGCTCATCATTCAAGACTGCATAACGCGCACAAGAGCACTCATGATGGTGAGTTTTGTAAGTGTGCGTAAATGTTCGATATTAAGCTAAGAAAAATGGTATAATATCGGCAAACACGAAGTGTAAGATAGAGAATATACGGAGAACATTTAGACGTCAGACAGCGACATCCGTAACCAATAAGGATGCAATCAATTTGCAGCCGTTGTAAAGACATCAGATATTCCTATTGCTCAAGAGTGGCGGCTCACCTTTTCGATGGTCATTTCTTTCGTTGCGGACTGAGAGATGTTGTGTATCTCGTCCGCAAACTGGTCCATGCCCCATTCGAAGATGGTATCCATGGTCAGATCGACCTTCTCGTCGAACTCCCTGCGGCATCGTGTCATTGTCAGATCGTCCTTCTCGTCGAACTCCCTGCTGCATCGTGTCATGGTCAGATCAACCTTCTCGTCGAACTCCCTGCGGCATCGTGTCATGGTCAGATCGTCGTTTCACAAGTCTTGCAAGCAGCCATGTATTACGTAAACATGAACATGAATATGACACGCCTCACAAACTTTCTATCGCTCAGAAGACGCCGAGGGCAGTAGGGTTGTTCTTGACCTTCCTGCTCGCGACGCTCGTAGGGTGAGATGGGACAGTTACCTACCGGTGAGGACCCGGATCACCTTCTAAGGCACCATGGGCCAGATGTACCAAACAAAATTAAGTCAACGGCTGGGGACAGATCTGTGTGGGTCCATTTGCGCCGAAATCAAACGTCATTTCTATGTTGATGCTGCATATTTCATAAGGCCTTATTACTCACTGATGTACTTGAAATAACCTGCTCACTGATCAACAAGGGAGTAACCAAAGGCACCAAAGTTTTGGCTTCGGTTATGGCCAATAGGACACGTGTAAAACATCAAATAATGACCACAGCACGTCGATGTTGGTGGGTCATGGTTTCCATTGGGGCCATGAGCACCTCGAATAATTCGATTTGATTATCCGGTTCGATATCCGGTGCGGTGTGTGCGGTGCCCGCCGTTCTTGCCAGGGCGAGAGGCAGGCGACGCCATAAAGACTTATATTCGCTCCGAGCAGCTTCGGTGAACTCGCGGCAGCATTCCAGCTATAGCGGTCGGCAGAATGTGGCAGAGACCGCTAGCCTGCTCCATTCTCGACAATATTAATCCAAGCACGTTCTTGGGGAGACGTTGCACATGTATGTAGAACAGGCAGGACGAGGGCGGGACCATGCAACTACAGACACAGCTTGATGTGCGATTCGGAGCGCGAAGTGCAAGTTCACATCAATCATCTGAGTCGACGAAAGGCTACGCATCCAGCTGCATGCTATCCTCCAGGACAGACTCTCTGGCTATAGCATCGACTTAACCAAATTTGAGGCCGATTGCCATGGTATGGTGGAGCTGTTTGTTAACCAAATGTGAGGCCGTCTGCCATGGTATGGTGGAGCTGTTTGTTAACCAAATGTGAGGCCGACTGCTATGGTATGGTGGAGCTGTTCGTTACGCTTTAGCAATGGTATCCGATACAGCCCGGTGCCGCTGTTCAGCCTGAGCGGCACAAGCGAGGTGACGACCACCTGGCCGTCTTGAGCTGGCTCTGTCATGCTGCTCCGTTTGTCGATGAGAAGCCGGATCTCCTCTCAATGTCGGGGCCGCAGTGCCACGCTCCTAACGTCACTGACGAGAAGCGGCACCCCGGTCCATCGGTTACCTGCCGATGAGGAGCCGGATCTTCTCCCAGTGACGGGCCCGCAGTGCCACGCTCCTAACGTCACTGACGAGAAGCGGCACCCCGGTCCATCGGTTACCTGCCGATGAGGAGTCGGATCTCCTCCCAGTGACGGGACCGCAGTGCCACGCTCCTAACGTCACTGACGAGAAGCGGCACCCCGGTCCATCAGTTACCTGCCGATGAGGAGCCGGATCCCCTCCCAGGATCGGGCCGCAGTGTCACGCTCCTAACGTCACTGACGAGAGGCAGCACCCCGGTCCATCGGTTACCTGCCGATGAGGAGCCGGATCTCCTCTCAGTGTCGGGCCGCAGTGTCACGCTCCTAACGTCACTGACGAGAGGCAGCACCCCGGTCCATCGGTTACCTGCCGATGAGGAGCCGGATCTCCTCCCAGTGACGGGGCCGCAGCGCCGCGTTCTTCAGGTCCATAATGAGTGGCAGCGCACGGCGGAAGGCGTCCACACGTGCCTTGCTCTGTTCGATGATGTCCCAGCCATTGTCACGGAACTCCTTCAGCTGTTTTGTAAAGCGCTTGTGCACGCTCGTGGCCTGGGGGGATGGAGCTGCATGGTGAGCATCCACTTACCAACCACCTCACGATAACCTTTTTCCAATTCTCATGACGTATTTTCCGCAGCACGCAGATAAGGAACCGTCCCGACCTTGGTCGGGCTCCCGGCCTAGATCGTAACGATTAACTAGCTCCAACGCACAATGCTTACGACGCTAGAACACTATATGACCACTAATACGAAAGTGTATATCATGTGCGGGGTGGACAAACCACTCCGATGCATGACCCCGAGGCATTGATGCACTCGCACAACGTCTGTGCCACACACAAGTATTCTTTTCGCGCGGCGGTTCAGTTCAGTTAGAAGTTTTTATGTATTAACGGGCGCCCAGATCGCCGGCTCCGAGCGACGCACTCGGGTGGTGGTCAATGTGCCCCCCCCCCCCCCCCCCCCCTGAGATCTCAGACTGCAAATGCCAGGCATCGAATTCACAGTGAAAGGAGGCTTTGATGTGAATTCAACTGTGTGACATTGAGGTCCCAAGGTCTGAACTTTGTGCCATAAAGGGTCAAACAACATCAAACTTTAGTTCGGTGTCAGGTGTGCCCCAGACGTCCTATTGCAAGCACCTTAATATGCATTTCATTGTGATGCAACCACTTTAATATGGCAATGTGCGTTTCCTCATTTCAGTGCAAATGGATCTTTGGGTACGACGATAACGCTTAATTGCCCGGGGCCAAAACGCCATTACTGGTGTTAAAAACCCCACCGCCTAACATTGATAGGTCGAGGTCAGTGAAACATGGCAGCCAGCCATGTTTCAACTCAGGACCACGATCGCTCCAACCCCTCTCCCAGTACAGTGGGCGCCGCTTGGCCAGGTTCTGTTCTCGTCGGACAGTGTAGTGCCGGACCGCACCTGGGAATCCAGCTCAATGGTGTCGAGCTCCTGGAACTTCAGCAGCTTCCACTGGCTCCAGGACTGCTCCCACTCGGCGGTCAGCGCCCACACGGAGTCTATCGCTTCCAGGTCCTGCCAGCAGACCACGGCTTCGCCGTCACACCACCTGTGACCACTGGGCCCGCGCCGACTGTAGCCCGCCATCGCAGGGACAGAGGAACGGAGCGGGACATGCCAGCACCGCGAAGCGCTGCTCACACGCTGATGATTAACTACGAAGGAGCGGCTCAGAGTATACAGCAATCGTTCGCAGCACAGCACAGCAACACTGCCATTGTCTGCAAGCATGAAAGCTACAGAGCCAACTCACCACTAAAACGCGACAAGATCATCACACAATACAAGGGCCACCTCACAGCCGTCAAAGACTGTTCAGTGGCGAGGATGACCGAACGCGCTTTATTGGTGCGGCGAAACTGTGGCAAGACAGCGTCCCGTCATTTGGCAGTGACTGACCCGAGTCAACGTCCCCAGCAGCCCTCAGCCTTACAGTTACAGTTCCAACACAAATACGCACGCACGTACGCGCATACACGCACACATGCACAAATGCACGCGCACACACGCAGAAGCCTCCTCCCAGGCACGCATGCATGTCAACACGCCAACAGTGACGTTTGCGTTACCAAGTCGAATCGCTTCAGATCTTTGGAGAGTGCGTGCTCGATGTTGAAGATCTTAAGGCCGGCCTTGATCTCCAAGTCCTTTTCCTTGAACACGTCTGACTGAGCGCCATACTCGGCAATGCTCTCTCGGGCGGCTGGGGACACGCGAAGCCACGTTAGCGTGACAACACGCACCAGTGGGCGACGACCGGCAGGGCATGCCCCCTGGGCCGGCCTTCCCCACCTGGGTGTCACAAGAGCTGGCTTTCCTGGGCTTTCCCTGCCCCGGCTGGTGCGGGATGCACTGGTGCTGTAGCTACCGTCAAGGAGTCGCTGGGCGCCAATTAGCTCAATGGCTCATGCTCTGTGCTGCTTTATATACCACACATAGCATTCACGGGTGGGGTGAGTGATACTGAATGATATTTAAATCCTGGTCGTGCCCCACCCGCAAATCACGGCTGCTTGCGTCACTGGGTCTGGTCGTCCCGACTACCACAGACGAAGGGGAAACATTCGGCCGCGACACGCACTGTCTATCTACCTTCTGCATTTTTTGTTTCCATTTTTTGTCTTCAAATCTATGACGTTTTGAGCTATTTTCTTGTTTGGGTGACAGCCCCTGCCACTGAGGTTAGGTTTATGCTATGCTTGCACGCACTACGGTATGGACCATATTTTGGATTAAAATCACACCGAAAATCAGCGCCATAGCTGACACGGTGGAGACGGCGGGTGGGGGCCGTGGCGGTGATAGCGCTGTCGGTGGCCGCCGCTGTGGTAACCGCCCTGGTGGTGACAGTGGGTGCGGACCGTGGCGGTGACAGCGCTGTCGGTGGCCACGGCTGTGGTAGCCACCGTGGTGGTAACATTAGGTGGGAGCCGTGGCGGTGACGGCGCCACCAGTGGCCGCGGCTGTGGAAGCCACCGTGGTGGTAACATTAGGTGGGAGCCGTGGCGGTGACGGCGCCACCAGTGGCCGCGGCTGTTCAAATCCTCACATCATGTATGAAACGATATCAATTTAGGTAACCACAATTGCAGCACCGTGCTCAAAGCCATTGAAAATCAGCCCAGCAAAGCCTCAGGGCGGTGGGCTTCGGAGCTTCTCCTTCAAACGTCGAGCAATAAACAGACATTTTGCAAAAAGTACAAACGTTCCATCGCATTCGCGTCTGGCGCATCGCTGAAGAGGAAAATGGATGAAAAAGCTGATTCAGTCGTCATGTATGAGTACTTCAGTCAAAATATAAATGTTTTGTCATTGCTCCGTTCTTAACTAGATGTCGTAATCCAACCTATGGATGGTCAAGTGAAGTATTTGCATAGTACTATGGCTCTACATATGTGACACTAGGTAACGAGGCAATTCCACTGGTGTTAGTGCGAATAGAGAAAGTAAACATTAGAAGCAGATAGTGAACAATTTTTGTCAAGTTTCGCGATGTATGACTCATGTGCTACAGGGCGTTCTGCGATTTCACAGACATGCTCGAGGCTATAACCCGTGCACACTCGATCTTGTCAAGCTACAATGGTCAGAAACAGGTTAGCCCCACCATCACGTTATGGCACCAACTTTCGCCTAAAATCTAAGGAACTTGTCTTAAGTCGACATCCTTAATTACGGGCCGAGAACACGCGTGTAAGAATGTGATCGTGCCTCATGAGCACACACACATCCCTGACTGTACGGGATTGACCTGATCAGTCCCCGCTCACCACCACGTGCGCACTTGCATCGTATGCCAGTTGGGCCTCGACGCCTCATTCGGTTCGACTTGCACAGGCTGCCGATTGTAGACACCGCACGAGATTGTTCTAAGTAGACAGAAAATCCCATATTTCCAGTAAAAGGCTTGCTCTGCCATTGGTAAATGATGGAGCTACGCAGCATCGAAGAAACAACATCGTTGATGACAGCACTTCTAAGCAATTATGGCATCTGATCATATGCTGTGGCGTCTGTACGCCTTCAGCACTCACCAGGGACCTCCCACGCGTCTGTAAACGGACCCTTCTGCTTGAACTCAGCAATGAAATTGGATATGTTCTTCTTCAGATCATTAGCGTCGGCCAGAAGACCTGTCAAAAGAGAAGAGATGTTACCAGATCACTAACAGACACCCTCAAGGAACGGTGCTCAATCGGCGTTACTGTTCTTCGTAGGGCGAGGCGTGCTGCAACATTACGCAACGGCGCATTGCGTGCTATTGTGGTCTTACACAGTTCCCTTTCCAAGGACCGTTATATTGAAGGAAGATCGGATAAGTCTGCTATGCCTAAGACGTGCGGGGATATTCGCCACGGACTGACCAGACACTAAACAAACCTGGCTCGGGCCCACGGCCGTTCAGCCCGGGCTGTTCATTTGAATGGAACAGGGGATTAGGGTCCGGTTCGGGCCGCCCACCGCAACAACATAAAACCAGCAATACCCTGCTGGTGTGTGGCTGGATGTTGGTTTTGGCTTCTATGCCGGTATGAGTAATGTGAAACATGCACTTCAATGGGCATACTATAATGTAAGACGTAAAGTTGTCACGGCAGCGTGGCCGTCCGCGCACCTGTCCGGAACCTGTCCTTGTGCTGCTCCAACGTGTCGGCGGTCTCGAGGAGCAGGTCACAGTAGGCCTCCCAGACTGGCGGCAGGCGTCGTAGGTCCTCCAGCACTGCCTCATCTACGGCTACCTCGTACTTGTCTGCAGCATATCACAACATCCAGTCAAGTCATCAGCCATCATTGCCGTGATTCAAATGCTACTGTAACGCAACTAATTAGATTAATCAACACCTTTTGAGTGGACGAATTTGTAAAGATAATACATTTGCTGATGTATAGTGTTTATCAGATGAACAATGCGATTTATCAGCAATACGACCGTGCCATGTCGCCATTCACACTGGTCATAATACCGTAAAATATCAAAAGAAAATCGCTACCTGCGCTTCGAACCCCGGTTGGTATTTATATCTCAAAACTTGGTTCTATTTACAATATGGGATTCTTCTGTAAAGTCACACCTTCACAAGTATACGTGCTCAACGTTATGACGACAAATGTACATTTGCCGGTGCAATTACATACAACAGGACATCAAGCTGGTAATGTGAGCATGGTGGGTATTCCTTAAGATAGTTTCCCAATATTGCGTAAAAAGCTCCGATTATACAATAATCAGATGATACTCGGTTTTCGGAAAAGTATTAAAAGGAAGTGACACCCATAAAGGAAACGATGTTTTCAGTCATCGCAAAAGCAGCCCTTAACATCATGGACGATCCTCGACAGCCCGACAGGGCTGGGCGCGCGTACCAAGAACAACAAACTGTTCCTCCGTGGTGGGGAACGTCTTCTCCAGTTCAGGCCGCTCGTGCAGCAGTCGCTCGTGCAGGTTGATACTCTCCTGCAGCTCCA
Source organism: Pollicipes pollicipes (assembly GCF_011947565.3). Taxonomy (NCBI): domain Eukaryota; kingdom Metazoa; phylum Arthropoda; class Thecostraca; order Pollicipedomorpha; family Pollicipedidae; genus Pollicipes; species Pollicipes pollicipes. Next base: position 4,456,969 of record NW_023596420.1, on the reverse strand, counting down.
CTAGGCTCTGCGGTACGTACTTCATCCTGGCCGAAAGAGCGAGGGATGTCAGCGTCGCCCAGGGACCGGGGGCGTCACGGACGCGCCCTCAGGACTCACTACAGCTAGAGCCGTCCCTGTCATCTCAACAGTCCGTGTCACGGCGCGCCCTCAGGACTCACTACAGCCAGAGCCGTCCGGGTCATCTCAACAGTCCGTGTCACGGACGCGCCCTCAGGACTCACTACAGCCAGAGCCGTTCCGGTCATCTCAACAATCCGTGTCACGGACGCGGCCTCAGGACTTACTACAGCTAGAGCCGTCCCTGTCATCTCAACAGTCCGTGTCACGGGCGCGCCCTCAGGACTCACTACAGCCAGCGCCGTCCCGGTCATCTCAACAGTCCGTGTCACGGGCGCGCCCTCAGGACTCACCACAGCCAGCGCCGTCCCGGCCATCTCAACAGTCCGTGTCACAGACACGGCCTCAGGACTCACTACAGCCAGAGCCGTCCCTGTCATCTCAACAGTCCGTGTCACGGGCGCGCCCTCAGGACTCACTACAGCCAGCGCCGTCCCGGTCATCTCAACAGTCCGTGTCACGGGCGCGCCCTCAGGACTCACTACAGCCAGCGCCGTCCCGGCCATCTCAACAATCCGTGTCACGGACGCGCCCTCAGGACTTACTACAGCCAGCGCCGTCCCGGCCATCTCAACAATCCGTGTCACAGACGCGGCCTCAGGACTTACTACAGCCAGAGCCGTCCCGGCCATCTCAACAATCCGTGTCACGGTCGCGCCCTCAGGACTCACTACAGCCAGAGCCGCCCCGGTCATCTCAACAGTCCGTGTCACGGACGCGCCCTCAGGACTCACTACAGCCAGAGCCGTCCCGGCCATCTCAACAGTCCGTGTCACGGACGCGCCCTCAGGACTCACTACAGCCAGCGCCGTCCCGGCCATCTCAACAATCCGTGTCACGGTCGCGCCCTCAGGACTCACTACAGCCAGCGCCGTCCCGGTCATCTCAACAGTCCGTGTCACAGACGCGGCCTCAGGACTTACTACAGCCAGCGCCGTCCCGGCCATCTCAACAGTCCGTGTCACGGACGCGCCCTCAGGACTCACTACAGCCAGCGCCGTCCCGGCCATCTCAACAATCCGTGTCACGGTCGCGCCCTCAGGACTCACTACAGCAAGCGCCGTCCCGGTCATCTCAACAGTCCGTGTCACAGACGCGGCCTCAGGACTTACTACAGCCAGCGCCGTCCCTGTCATCTCAACAGTCCGTTTCACGGACGCGCCCTCAGGACTCACTACAGCCAGCGCCGTCCCGGTCATCTCAACAGTCCGTGTCACAGACGCGGCCTCAGGACTTACTACAGCCAGCGCCGTCCCTGTCATCTCAACAGTCCGTGTCACAGACGCGGCCTCAGGACTTATTACAGCCAGCGCCGTCCCGGTCATCTCAACAGTCCGTGTCACAGACGCGGCCTCAGGACTCACTACAGCCAGCGCCGTCCCGGTCATCTCAACAGTCCGTGTCACAGACGCGGCCTCAGGACTCACTACAGCCAGCGCCGTCCCGGCCATCTCAACAATCCGTGTCACGGTCGCGCCCTCAGGACTCACTACAGCCAGCGCCGTCCCGGTCATCTCAACAGTCCGTGTCACAGACGCGGCCTCAGGACTCACTACAGCCAGCGCCGTCCCGGTCATCTCAACAATCCGTGTCACGGTCGCGCCCTCAGGACTCACTACAGCCAGCGCCGTCCCGGCCATCTCAACAGTCCGTGTCACAGACGCGGCCTCAGGACTCACTACAGCCAGCGCCGTCCCGGTCATCTCAACAGTCCGTGTCACAGACGCGGCCTCAGGACTCACTACAGCCAGCGCCGTCCCGGTCATCTCAACAATCCGTGTCACGGTCGCGCCCTCAGGACTCACTACAGCCAGCGCCGTCCCGGTCATCTCAACAGTCCGTGTCACAGACGCGGCCTCAGGACTCACTACGGCCAGCGCCGTCCCGGTCATCTCAACAATCCGTGTCACGGTCGCGCCCTCAGGACTCACTACAGCCAGCGCCGTCCCGGCCATCTCAACAGTCCGTGTCACAGACGCGGCCTCAGGACTCACTACAGCCAGCGCCGTCCCGGTCATCTCAACAGTCCGTGTCACAGACGCGGCCTCAGGACTCACTACAGCCAGCGCCGTCCCGGTCATCTCAACAATCCGTGTCACGGTCGCGCCCTCAGGACTCACTACAGCCAGCGCCGTCCCGGTCATCTCAACAGTCCGTGTCACAGACGCGGCCTCAGGACTCACTACAGCCAGCGCCGTCCCGGTCATCTCAACAATCCGTGTCACGGTCGCGCCCTCAGGACTCACTACAGCCAGCGCCATCCCGGCCATCTCAACAGTCCGTGTCACAGACGCGGCCTCAGGACTCACTACAGCCAGCGCCGTCCCGGTCATCTCAACAGTCCGTGTCACAGACGCGGCCTCAGGACTCACTACAGCCAGCGCCGTCCCGGTCATCTCAACAATCCGTGTCACGGTCGCGCCCTCAGGACTCACTACAGCCAGAGCCGTCCCGGTCATCTCAACAGTCCGTGTCACGGACGCGGCCTCAGGACTCACTACAGCCAGAGCCGTCCCGGTCATCTCAACAGTCCGTGTCACAGACGCGGCCTCAGGACTCACTACAGCCAGCGCCGTCCCGGTCATCTCAACAGTCCGTGTCACGGACGCGGCCTCAGGACTCACTACAGCCAGAGCCGTCCCGGTCATCTCAACAGTCCGTGTCACAGACGCGGCCTCAGGACTCACTACAGCCAGCGCCGTCCCGGTCATCTCAACAGTCCGTGTCACGGACGCGGCCTCAGGACTCACTACAGCCAGCGCCGTCCCGGTCATCTCAACAGTCCGTGTCACGGACGCGGCCTCAGGACTCACTACAGCCAGAGCCGTCCCGGTCATCTCAACAGTCCGTGTCACAGACGCGGCCTCAGGACTCACTACAGCCAGCGCCGTCCCGGTCATCTCAACAGTCCGTGTCACGGACGCGGCCTCAGGACTCACTACAGCCAGAGCCGTCCCGGTCATCTCAACAGTCCGTGTCACAGACGCGGCCTCAGGACTCACTACAGCCAGCGCCGTCCCGGTCATCTCAACAGTCCGTGTCACGGGAGCGCCCTCAGGACTCACTACAGCCAGAGCCGTCCCGGTCATCTCAACAGTCCGTGTCACAGACGCGGCCTCAGGACTTACTACAGCCAGCGCCGTCCCGGTCATCTCAACAGTCCGTGTCACAGACGCGGCCTCAGGACTCACTACAGCCAGCGCCGTCCCGGTCATCTCAACAGTCCGTGTCACGGGAGCGCCCTCAGGACTCACTACAGCCAGCGCCGTCCCGGTCATCTCAACAGTCCGTGTCACGGGAGCGCCCTCAGGACTCACTACAGCCAGAGCCGTCCCGGTCATCTCAACAGTCCGTGTCACGGTCGCGCCCTCAGGACTTACTACAGCCAGCGCCGTCCCGGTCATCTCAACAGTCCGTGTCACGGTCGCGCCCTCAGGACTTACTACAGCCAGCGCCGTCCCGGTCATCTCAACAGTCCGTGTCACGGGAGCGCCCTCAGGACTCACTACAGCCAGAGCCGTCCCGGTCATCTCAACAGTCCGTGTCACAGACGCGGCCTCAGGACTCACTACAGCCAGCGCCGTCCCGGTCATCTCAACAGTCCGTGTCACAGACGCGGCCTCAGGACTCACTACAGCCAGCGCCGTCCCGGTCATCTCAACAGTCCGTGTCACGGACGCGGCCTCAGGACTCACTACAGCCAGAGCCGTCCCGGTCATCTCAACAGTCCGTGTCACAGACGCGGCCTCAGGACTCACTACAGCCAGCGCCGTCCCGGTCATCTCAACAGTCCGTGTCACAGACGCGGCCTCAGGACTCACTACAGCCAGCGCCGTCCCGGTCATCTCAACAGTCCGTGTCACGGACGCGCCCTCAGGACTCACTACAGCCAGAGCCGTCCCGGTCATCTCAACAGTCCGTGTCACAGACGCGGCCTCAGGACTTACTACAGCCAGAGCCGTCCCGGTCATCTCAACAGTCCGTGTCACAGACGCGCCCTCAGGACTCACTACAGCCAGAGCCGTCCCGGTCATCTCAACAGTCCGTGTCACAGACGCGCCCTCAGGACTCACTACAGCCAGAGCCGTCCCGGTCATCTCAACAGTCCGTGTCACGGACGCGGCCTCAGGACTCACTACAGCCAGAGCCGTCCCGGTCATCTCAACAGTCCGTGTCACAGACGCGGCCTCAGGACTCACTACAGCCAGCGCCGTCCCGGTCATCTCAACAGTCCGTGTCACAGACGCGGCCTCAGGACTCACTACAGCCAGCGCCGTCCCGGTCATCTCAACAGTCCGTGTCACGGACGCGCCCTCAGGACTCACTACAGCCAGAGCCGTCCCGGTCATCTCAACAGTCCGTGTCACAGACGCGGCCTCAGGACTTACTACAGCCAGAGCCGTCCCGGTCATCTCAACAGTCCGTGTCACAGACGCGGCCTCAGGACTCACTACAGCCAGAGCCGTCCCGGTCATCTCAACAGTCCGTGTCACGGGCGCGCCCTCAGGACTCACTACAGCCAGAGCCGTCCCGGTCATCTCAACAGTCCGTGTCACGGACGCGGCCTCAGGACTCACTACAGCCAGAGCCGTCCCGGTCATCTCAACAGTCCGTGTCACAGACGCGGCCTCAGGACTCACTACAGCCAGAGCCGTCCCGGTCATCTCAACAGTCCGTGTCACGGGCGCGCCCTCAGGACTCACTACAGCCAGAGCCGTCCCGGTCATCTCAACAGTCCGTGTCACGGGCGCGCCCTCAGGACTCACTACAGCCAGAGCCAGGACTTACTACAGCCAGCGCCGTCCCGGTCATCTCAACAGTCCGTGTCACGGACGCGCCCTCAGGACTCACTACAGCCAGCGCCGTCCCGGTCATCTCAACAGTCCGTGTCACAGACGCGGCCTCAGGACTTACTACAGCCAGCGCCGTCCCGGTCATCTCAACAGTCCGTGTCACGGACGCGCCCTCAGGACTCACTACAGCCAGCGCCGTCCCGGTCATCTCAACAGTCCGTGTCACAGACGCGGCCTCAGGACTCACTACAGCCAGCGCCGTCCCGGTCATCTCAACAGTCCGTGTCACAGACGCGGCCTCAGGACTCACTACAGCCAGCGCCGTCCCGGTCATCTCAACAGTCCGTGTCACAGACGCGGCCTCAGGACTCACTACAGCCAGCGCCGTCCCGGTCATCTCAACAGTCCGTGTCACAGACGCGGCCTCAGGACTCACTACAGCCAGCGCCGTCCCGGTCATCTCAACAGTCCGTGTCACAGACGCGGCCTCAGGACTCACTACAGCCAGCGCCGTCCCGGTCATCTCAACAGTCCGTGTCACAGACGCGGCCTCAGGACTCACTACAGCCAGCGCCGTCCCGGTCATCTCAACAGTCCGCTGACATCTGCATACCCGCCTTTACTCAGCAGCATTGCCGATGACGTACTGATGCGCCTGTCCTCACCCGGCGGTGCTGTCGACGATGTACTGATGCGTCTGTCCTCACCCGGCGGTGTTGTCGGCGATGTACTGATGCGTCTGTCCTCACCCGGCGGTGCTGTCGACGATGTACTGATGCACCTGTCCTCACCCGGCGGTGTTGTCGACGATGCACTGATGCACCTGTCCTCACCCGGCGGTGTTGTCGATGATGTACTGATGCACCTGTCCTCACCCGGCGGTATTGTCGACGATGTACTGATGCACCTCGACCAGTCTGTCGGAAGCGATCTGCCGCAGCAGCTCCGTCAGCTTCTCCTGCCACTCGGTGCAGTGACACACGATGGCGTGCTTCAGACCGGCGCAGTCCAGCAGCGTAAACTGACTGCCCACGATCGTGTCCTGCATCTGCACATTGTTCGCCACCTCAGAGTACCTGTGCCACCCAATGAGAACGAAGGTTACGAAGACCGATACAAATTATAACACACACGGGTGAAAATGAGATCGCATGAAAATGATGTATAAAATGTGCTGCCATGTCAATGTAATGATACCCAAGACAAAAAGTACGAACAAGGCTGCAGGACAAGTGGGCTTTACTTGAACAAAAGTGGTGTATGAGATTGGGTAGCTCGTTAGAGCTGCATTGGAGCTGCGTCATTAAGCTCTTCTGAACGAAGCATTTCACGGGTCAGATGAGTTCAAAGATGATAAGAAAATTAAAGTTAATGTACGCCGGTAGCCTCTTTGTGTACAATTACACACGCGCTGGGGGTATCGGGGTGCTCTCGGTTACCGGGCCCGCCGGTTGCTGTTGGCAGGCACTGACCTGGCGATATCGCTATCGAAGGCCGCTACAGTCGGGTTCATGCGATGGTAGCGCTTGATGAACAGGTCTTTGTCCATCTCCCATATGTCGCGGAACGTGTCCCAGGTCTTCAGGTAATTTTGCAGCTGGACAGCAGCCACGGCCATGCCTGGCGAGCCCAACCCGTGTGAAGATGAGAACTACGGCACTTAGTCGACAACCGAGGCTCCCGGGGACCGCGTACACTGCAATAACATTTTTCCTGTGCCACTGCTCGTCTCAATTTGTTATTTTCAGGATAAGTCAGATCCAAGTTGTATACCTATTTCATTGGTCAATTATTGCGTGGGAAAGAATTTCTAACTCACCAAACATGCATCACAGTCAGCCCATAATAACCGAAATTCATCCCAGATATCTGACGCATCCCCTTAGGAAACGCCAGGCCACGTTCAATGACGCGGAAGCAGGCCGGCAATATGCCAGCTTCGCAGTGAACCTCCAGACTGTCAATGCCACGCTATGAGACAAACCTGGATGTCAGCCAACCAGCAGAAGACAATGTGCTCAACACGCCCGCCAACAATGAGTGCAGCGGCTGACGGCGGTCGGCGCCGCGGGGCTGGCATGACACGCACCGTTGTTGATGGCCATCTGGACCTTGTTGGCGTCCTCGTCAGTCATGATGATGGAGTTGGTCGCCTGCGGCGGGTTGCGGTCCTCGTGGCCCAGCATCCCAGGGATGTGCTGCCACGACTCAAACTCGGCGGCGATCAGCTGGATGTACGAGCAGAACAGCTCGGCCATTTCCGCCACGCTGGGCTCCAGCTCGATCTGCCGCACAGCATACTCCAGCACTGCCGCGGCCCAAATGGGGACGCTTGTGCGCCAGTCGGTATAGAGCTCACCCAGCACGTCAATAGTCGTCAAGCCGGTCATTTGGCAACACCACGTTCCCAGTATGAAACACGGGTATGGCAGTAAGCCTTCACAACACTTCATGTTTGAGCGCACGTACCATTTTACAACAGCAAAAACGCGGCCGTCCGCTAGCACGGAACATGAGTGTTTAACCAGCTTGCTGCACGTTGTATTTCGACTGACGTTGACTCGCATCCTTATACGGCCTGCCTGTAGCGGTCGCTCGGTGGTACGCGCCCACGGTTGTGTGCAGGGAGGGGGAGGCATCAATTGCAATAATCCCCAGACGAATTGCCACCAATGTGATACCGTAAAAAGTCACTGCATTCCGAGAAAGCCCTTGATTGAAAAGCTGGCCGAGTTCGAACCAACATACAAGCAAGCTAAAATAAACGGAGCTGCGCATGTCAGGGTAGGATATCGTGCAAAATATGCGTACCGCGTGTGCGTCAGCTGTGCACTTTTATTCATGCGCATTGTGCTTCCCACTGTGTTGGACGTTGGACTGGTGATCTGCAGGCTCAACATATTGTTATTGTGTGCTGATTAATGTGTGAGCCGTGACAAACTATCCATACTATAGCGACCATTTTACAGGACATAATCTGTGATGTTATTACCGGCCTCCAGATCAAAATGCACTTACACTGAATGAAACTGCCCGCACTACGAACCGCCGTTTGAATCAATCAAATCTGGATGTGTTACCAAGGCACCAAGCAAACAGATCCCTCCGCCAAGTGCCTACCCCTTCCCCTTCCAAGCGATTTGTAAGAGTAGCAATGCCCAAGGGTCTGCCCGGTTACCTCCTTTCGTATCGTGAGGGTTCCTACCACCCCACTAAAAACATTTAGCCAAGCGCCTGAGTACCTTGAGGTGTCCGAGTTCAGTGAAGGGAGGCATCTGTTATTCCGTATGCGTGATAAGGTGCTGTATTTATAGGCCCTGTATGCATCGACATGTCTGCTGCCTTACACCGGCTGTTTCCCATGTTGAGATTCTGCAGTATTATGCAACTGCGGCCGGTCGCGCCGTATAAATAGGCACGCTACATTCTGCATCGGTGCCGTGGGACAGTTTCCTGCAATCATCGCTGGGCTAGGCGGGTCCCGGCCCATGGAATTCTTGGGCAAAATGGACCATTTTGTGTGCTGACTTCCAAAAAACGGCATTAAAACAGAAATGAACCTATTAACATTGGAAGTATGGTTACATCGGTGGGATAAGCTGAGCTACAGCTCCATTTCTTCCTCATTGCGATTACGTGAAAGAAAAGGCGTCACACTTTGTGATCGTCATCTAAACATGCGTGGTTGATATTTAAAACAAGATATATATACACGCTAAATATCCGGGGTACGCTAATATTGGAAGCCAATACTAGCGTACCCCAAATATTGGCAGTACGCTAATACTGGAAGCCATTGCCTTATTGGCAATTTCAAATTTGCGCTAACTTAAACTAAATGTGTTCATGCAGTTTCCTTAAGCCGCAAGATGTTGATTGGGAGAATGAGCTGTTGGTGGCTTTTTTCCTGGAAGCTGCAAACTCGTGTTCAACAAAAATGACTGTAACAAGTGACAATTACGCATTCTACGCGTGCAAGCTCAGCCCAATCTGCCCCGATCGTTGCGCATTTCGTATCATTTGAGGAATCAATTGAACATGTTGGTTTTTCACGTCAGTCCCACTTATTAAGTGTGAAGCATCCTACCATAGCTGTTAAAACCCCAGACGAGAGGTGGGCTACAATGCTCACGAGCATGGCAGATACGAATATGACGACGAAATCAAAACCGAAGTGACACAGCGCCTGCGCCGCCGTCGGGCCCGATCTGCAGAAGCCCCGCCGGGTAATGGGGACCCAGGCGGCCTCCAGACCGACCTTGTTCTCCACCAGCAGAACCTTGACGCTGAGGAGCGCCACCGACCCCGACTTGCTGTCCACGTTGATTATCTTGCTGAGCGCTGTCAGAGACTTCTGCACGTTGTGCCGGATCGATTCCAGTAGGGCCAGGCTGATACGTCCCAGGTACTTGCCCCAATGCTGGATGACCTGGGCGGACACGCGTGGATTATCTCGACGAGCTGGATACCGCTCAAGGTTTCCATGTACGAGGTGGAAGTCAGGAGACAAGTGAAACAAATGGGAGATCAACAGGAAGCTGAGAAAGGTGCACGTGGACCTCTGGCAAGAACTTATGGCACATGTGCAAACAAGCTCGCGCCGTGTTGCTGACAGGTGTGGCGCAATGCCGCTGGAGATCGGATCCTGACAGCATCGCGGTGGTATTATGCTGGGTACTGGGCACTTGCGTTCCCGTGCTATGTACCCCTCTACGTTGCGGACATAAAATGTAAGCAGCTATATTTTGTGTTGGCATTTGGCCGTCAATCATTGCACCTGGCGTAGCAGCTAACTCGCAGGACGTCGGTAGGCTGTCTCCATCAAATATCTTACGGTTTGCGAGTCGTTCTTGAAGTACTCGAACATTGTGCTAAGAATCTCTATGATCTCCTGTTGCACCTGTTTAAGTAGCTCCAAGGTCTTCTTCCTGAAAAAAATACGTGTGACCAACATTACGACTCGCGTTGCAGTACTTCGTTTCCCTACGGCCAAGCCTGCATCAACGGCTCAACCAACACACCGACCATGCCCTGATTTACAGACTAAGACATCATGGGTCGGCAGCACTAGCAAATGCGTCCATCACCTGTGCTCCGCCTGCGTCTCCTGAAGCTCCGTGAAGGTGTACACGCGGTTGGTGTCGATGTCGACGAGCCAGGACTCCGCCACCGCCATGCACTTCTCCATGATCTGCCGGTTGGCTAGTTTGTAGTGGTCGACGATGCGCTGCACCTGAGGACGAGGCGATCGCCTGCCGTTAGAAGCTTCGTCTCACGCCAAGCCGCGCAGGCACATCAGGGTGCTGTGTGCGTGCGCGTGTCCTGTGTTTGTAGTGTCCTGTGTGCGTGCGCGTGTGCGTGTGTGCGTGTGGGAGTGGTTGTGGTTGTGGGTGTGGGTGTGGGTGTGGGTGTGGGTGTGGGTGTGGGTGTGGGTGTGGGTGTGGGTGTGGGTGTGGGTGTAGGTGGGTGTGTGGGTGTGGGTGTGTGGATGCGTGGGTGTGGGTGTGTGGGTGTGTACGTATGGGTGTGGCAGCGTGTGTGATAATGTGGTGGTGTACGCGTACACGTACGTCTACGCATACGCGTACACGTACTTACGCGTAAGTACGTGTAGGGACGCATACGCGTTTGCGTAAACGCACGCGGACACCACCACGCGCACTGTCGTATCGCGTACGACAAGACAGGACGCGACAGTGTGGTGGTGTACGCGTACGCGCATACGTATACGCGTACACGTACTTACGCGTAAGCACGTGTAAGGACGCATACGCGTTTGCGTAAACGCACGTGTACACCACCACACTGTCACGTACTGTCATGTCGTACGCGTAAGTACGTGTAAGTACGTATAATCGTTTGCGTAAACGTGAGCGAAGTACGTGCAAGCGTATGCGAAGGACGTGCACGCGTATGTGTAAGTAGGTGTGCACGTAGCGTATCCAAGGGGAGACGCTTAGGTACGTGTGCGCGTGCGTAAGTAGATAGACGCGTGCGTGAGTGCATGTGCATGTCCGTATGCGTGCTCGTGTACGCGTGTGCGTGTGTGCATGAGTGTGGGTGCATGTGTGCGTGTGCGTGTACGTAAGCGTCGGCGCGGTCGTGGATGTGTATGTGCGTAAGAGTGTAGGTGTGGGTGTAAGTCTAGGGGTGAGGCGGGTTGTGGGCGCGGTTGTCAGGTGGCGTTGGCGTGAGTACGCATGCTGGACGGCTGGCTGTGGTTGAGGGTGTGGATGCGGCTCGGTGATTGAGTGGGAGGACGTGCGTGTGAGCGACATGTTTTACCTTGGCCGCGCCTTGCCGGGACTCTTTAATAAAGGCCTCCGCCGCACCCTTGCCGGTCCACAGCAGCTTGCTGAAGCCTGGCGCCAGCTTTCGGCTCAGGAAGCTGATGCGATCACGAAAAAGTAGTCTCTCATCTTGCGACAGCGCTGGAAGAGCCAAAAAGAGTGCGTTGAGTTGGCTGAATGGCACAGAGCTGCTGGAGGGTAACTGTATGCGTAATCATCCGTCTCCGTCTCTGTCTCCGTATCTGCCTCCGTCCTTGTCTCCGTCCTTGTCTCCGTCCTTGTCTCCGTCCCTGTCCTCGTCTCCTTCTGCGGAAAGTCCCCCCCATGAACGAATGGCGCGGACTTCGGGACATGACTTGCTCAGCAGAAAGCTGGGCGCAGCAACTCACAAGCGACGATGTGGTTGAAGTCGCGGCAGAGCAGCCCGACGGCCTCGCGCAGGTGGCGCATCTCTTCGCGACGCCGGAAGACGTCATGACACTGCGGCGGAATCTCCATGTTGAGCCGCTCCCAATAGAACACCTCCTGGAACAGCTTGAGCAGGTACCTGGTGGCACCAGGTACCATCAGCCGCCGACCACATCAGTCTGCAACAGCGCGACCGGGCCGGCTGCCTTCTGTAAGCACGGCATTTGTGATGCGAGGGGTCTTCAGAAGATGACCTGAAACGCACCTGACTATGACGTCACAGCCAATAAGCGTCCCAGTCTCTGGGTCGAAACCGGTCATGCACTGCGACAGCACACATTCAGGAAAACACACGTCGCAACGTGTAGCGTACTCTTAAGATGATGATGATGATGATTGGGGTTTTATGGCGCGTCGACTTCTAGGGTCACTTTGCGCCCAAGCGTACTCTTAAACTTCGAAATCGTTGCTTTGCAGCTAGCAGGGTGATCAGTTATCGCGCCGTCCACACAGTGGTGCGCCTCCTGGCAGCGCAGTGCTGACCGGTCGAAGTTGGGCTCAATGCAGCCAGCGCGCTCCAGACTCTTGGTGAGCAGCGGCTGGTCCAGCCGCTGCAGCGGGCACGGCTCAACTGAGCTCGACCAGTCGGCGTGCGTCTTGGTGATGACATCGGCTGCGGCCAGACTCAGCTGACGGTGCTGCTCCTTCGTCTCGTCGCCGATGCCGATCTTGGGCAGCCACGGCGCCGACTGGATCGCCTGTGGAACACGATGACGGTGTTGCGTTACCGACGCTGGACCACACTCACGACCACAACCACAGCGCTCATATCACCCACTGGAGACGACGACTTGCACCGCCATCTTTCAGCTCTCGGCTCTTTGCTCTTTACGGAAGTTGCTAACGATCTCAGCCTTCTGTCTCTGGAGCAATGTGATGCAGGGCTTTTCATTGGACTATCATTTTGAAATGTCCGCTAAAAGCAATCATTGCACACAAACCACATGAATATGTGTGCACATGTCACACAAAGTGGGACATTTTAGTTACTAAGTAAAAGTCGCGATCAGTACCAGTCTGTTGCTGGTAATCCAGAATGTCTGTGAGTATCCCGTCCGAGGACAACGTAAAGATTCACCTTACACGACCGAGCACAAGGCATGGATATTGTGGAATCTGCTGCGACGTGGAACGTCACTGTAGTGCGCCGGAAGTTGATGGACTTCAGGTCACGAGTGGTGGGTGGCCTCCTCTCAGTAACGAGCCGGTCGTGTGCTGGCGTGAGTTTTCTGAGCTTTATTTGGAGCGCATGAAGCCCATCCCACTGGCACCAATGATAAGATCCGTTAGCAGCCCTGTGGCTAGTGCTCCGCGGAGTGGTGAGTGGCATCTCTACACCCCCACGCTGGCGCGCTCCTTACTGCCAGCCACATTGTTAACAGTCAACACCTCCAGTTGGTTCCTTGAACAGTGAGAGGTTCGACGATATAATGATTGAGCTGATGAGAAGTGGTTCTACTTGATGCAAACCCCTAACAGAATGCCAGACAATGGTCACCACAAAACCCTAAAGTTGAAGTGGAATGTCACACCCAGGGTGGAAAGAAAGCCTTGTACTGGGTCGCCATTACGAAGGGTCAAGTGTTGACCTTCTGATTCAGCTCAAAGGCCGTGACATGTGAGAACTATGTGCAACAGCTTTAAGAGCAACCGTGGCTAAAGGCAAGGACAAGGTCTTCAGTGTGACAATATTGGTCCCAGTAAGGTGGAGCAGCCCCACACAAGACATCTGCTAGCAGTTTCTCACTGAGCGGCAAGTTCGGCGACCGCGTCGTTCGCCGGCTGACGGGCCATCTCACCAGTTCACACCTATCGCCGCTAGACAGCTGGTTTCGGTCAGTGCTTTCAGCAGAAGCGCGGCAGGTCGGATGGTTCTGGGAGCTGGGCGAATCAGGAGCAGGGTGTTCGGACTATTGTCACCGTCTGGTGCGTTGATTCAGTAGTAGTGTCCAACGTCTCGGCTAGTTAACTCTCTACCCGCCGTCAGATGGATGGATAACGGCCAGAATTGGAACAACCTCTCCTTAGATTTGCTGGGATTTGAACCAGGGTCTTCCAACTGCGACTCCAGTGCTATTCCAACCGAAATAACCAGTACGGGCAATCTTTCGGTGCTAGAACTTGGCGTCTTTTTTTTTGCTGGATTCGGATATTTTCAGCAGACTGGGGAGCCATGTTGGGCTGATATCTACGCTTGTTTTCTAATAGGGATGTTATCCAATGTCACGTGTGCTGCCTCTTTGATCCTTTCTAATTATCCAGTGTTGCTCTCTGTCGATGATGGTTATCTCACCCCATACCACCGACCCAAGCATGCTCTCCCACACCAGAGTCAGAGTACAGAGTCTCACTCCAACAGGTTGCCTTTCTGTGCTCTTACAGCTGGACCGACTGAGGGTGGCTTCTCTTCTTTGTAGGACCTGTCGCAGCTGCACGGTACGCCGTATATGCAGCCATTCGCGTGTTTCTTAGATGTCGGTTGGTCTGACTATGGTGAGTCCTCTCCAGAGCGTTGAGCCGCCTCTGCAGACTACCGTGGTGTTGTATCATCCACAGCTTATTTTTATCCGCTCAAACGGACTCTTGGTCTAAGACAACGATATCATTCCTTTTGGTTTGTCCTCCGGCCGTCCTGCTTGTCAAGCATGTCGTTATGCTCCTGGTCTATGAAGCCTTTTGGGTACCTGTTGCTGCGTAACATCTTGATAAGGTTGCTTATGTTTAGCATGCGGAGGACCTCTGGCATGATCATGATCTGGCGGAGGATCTTTGGCATGCGCAGACATGGTATGAACAATGCGTGCGATCGATATGAACGGTATGAGCACGTATGCAGGCCAATCATTTCATCATAAGCATCAAAAACAGGCCACAATATACGCATACGACCCTACAAAATGATGTATATTTTGGCCGGATTTCATTTGAAGATATATGCACTGGCATGCAGTCCATCACGCATGTTCTTGATACAATGTCCACAATCACGCCAGAGACCTTCCGCATGCTAAAAATACACGCACTGATCATGCTAGAAACGGCAGCGTACTGCTGTCCCCACGTTCTGTGTGAGCTGGATGGATGGTCCCAAGCTGCTGGTGTGATCGATGAATAACGTTACGTCTGTCTGGTGCTACCACAGCACAGAGGCGTCGTCGTATCGCAGCCGTCAGTTCCATCGGCATCGCTTCGAAATGCTCCACGTCGGTGCTGGCTGATCACCGGTGACGGAGGTGACCTCACAGGCATTCCCTCGGCTTGCTGACAGCATTGTTCGCTTAGGTGAAACACGGGTTGTAGTCGCACAAAGCGCGAGCAGCTCCATGATGCTGTTGGTTGGGATGCCTGTTCTGCTCAGGGGCGTGGCACCGTTCTCTAGCCTATTCCGAAACCCAGTTAACATTTCATGTGGCGGTATGTTAGTGAACAGACTCACCACGAAGAGGCACGTGGAATATGGTCATTCACGTGTCAGGCGTTGGGCACACGTCTTGTTTTAATGAGACGAGCTGGGCTGAGCTCTTCACGCTCGGCGATGACTTCCCACGCAGAGGGCTGCCGATCTTAACCAGGATCTGACTCAGCGGGTGGGAGGCGGAGCCCCGGCGGCTGACGGTGGATCTTAGTGGACGTTGGTCTTTACATCTTCAGTGGTGATATTTATCCCTTTATATATATATATATATATATATATATATATATATATATATATATATATATATGTATATATGGGCTCAAGACATACAGCTTCAGTATAGTTTCCTAAACTCTCACTTCATCATCCTTTTCCGCTTGTCTCTGTCGCGCCGTTTTCGCCTCCTGCTACTTTCCTTTGTGTGAGCTTTCCTCGCGAGATTAGCCGGCGATGCACCACATGAGCCCGTTGAGGACACTATTTGGTTTGCATATGGCTCTGGGTTACGCTTAAGTGTGCCGTACTTGGGCATGATGCATGATGTGCTTAAATGCACTGGGATTATCTGGCTGCGGAATGAGTTATTTATATATGCTTATAGTATGTTGTACTGCTGCAGCAACCGGCACAATGATGCATGAACATCCTTGGGACGAATGCAGCTTTGCGTAGCGCTAGAGCCGCTATGTCTGCACGCATATGCCAGGAGCTGCTTCATCGCCGCGTTGCAAGTCGGATAATGGGTGTGGCCGTTACAACACACACACACACACGCACGCACGCACGCACGCACGCACGCACACACACACGGATATATATATATATATATATATATATATATATATATATATATAATGTGTGTATGTGTTTTCTGTGCTGGCGTTTTATTCGTCTGTATCGAGATTCTGTCATGTTTCCTTCGGCCTTGTTCTCTATTCAGGGGCTTGGTCAGCATTCGTTTGGCGGCTTATGTTAGATCTTTCTTTGGTAACTGCACGTTCCATCACTCGCCAGGTTGTTCACCAAACGAGTGCATCCCTATTTGTCCATGACTACTGTGGCGTTACCTTTATCAGCTAGGAGTATCATGTCATTTTTGACCTCCTTGATGGGTACTCGTTCTTTCATGGCTACATCTAGCCGGAAAGTTAGCTGACCGAAACGATTTGTAAACATGAACACACCAGACAAGGACGATAGTCAGAAGTTATTCCATCCGTGCTACTAATGCTTCGTCTCAATCCTCCCGTGAACTGCACCCAACGAGCCTGCCCGACTACGATGAAGCAGCTGATGCGGCTGTTGACGAGCACGGCGCGGCCACAGGCCGTAGCGGAGTCAGTGGCGCAGTCCGGAGTGGACGGGCGGCGCGCACTCACCTGCATCGGCATCTGAATGCGGCGCACCAGCCCAGATCGCCTGGCGCGCACTCACCTGCATCGGCATCTGAATGTGGCGCACCAGCCCAGATCGCCTGGCGCGCACTCACCTGCATCGGCATGTGAATGCGGCGCACCAGCCCAGATCGCCTGGCGCGCACTCACCTGCATCGGCATGTGAATGCGGCGCACCAGCCCAGATCGCCTGGTGCGCACTCACCTGCATCGGCATCTGAATGTGGCGTACCAGCCCAGATCGCTTGGCGCGCACTCACCTGCATCGGCATGTGAATGTGGCGCACCAGCCCAGATCGCCTGGCGCGCACTCACCTGCATCGGCATCTGAATGCGGCGCACCAGAGACATGGCCCAGATCGCCTGACCAGCGTAGTATGGGTAGGTAGGCTCGAGACGAAACGCCTTCTGGGACAGCTCGCGCCGCGCCGCCTGCAGCTCGTCCGCGAATATCTCGAACACCTGCGGCACGGCACACGCACCAAGCTGAGCTCAGATGTGGCGGCGCAACCACCAAGTTGGACACCACCCACAGCGCAGATGCACTGCACATGATAAAACAAACTGTGATTACACCTGTACTACCGACGATGAAACCAGTCACGTAGCAATGAGTACACTGAAAGGGTAGGGCATGTGCTTCACTATAAAATAGTCCAACTAGAAAGGAAGTCGATTTTTTGCTTTGAATTTTCTATCTTTCTTTTCATTCCAGAATTGCCCTGCTTTACGTTAGAAGTCCTCACCTTTTAGTATCTTTAAAAATTTCAAATGAAAAACTTGGGTCTTGCAACGTGACAGCTGGGGCTCGTATTTGAGACTTACTCTTTGGTATGGTTGCCTGATTTATCAGTTGAACTGTCTATGTAAAATTGGGAACATCTCAGAAAGAGCTCAAACAAAAGTTTCCTTTCAAAACCCGTTCATTCGCGACTGACCTCTTTCATTGAAACACTTACACAGAAAATAAAATATTTAACACCTACAAAGCAAACAAATCTGAGACAGCACAGGCCACACAGGTTAAGAAAAAGTGCTTCGTCAGCCAGCACCGAAATTAACGATCAAGATGAGTGTTTCACGTCACTTAAGTTTCACCATTTGCTACCGTTATTTGTTGTTGCTTTTGTGGTCTGCGTAATACCCGTGAACAGATGACCAGAAGTGGCTCACCTGTCAGGTACCGCTGAGGATGAACACCGAAATTACAAACTTAAATTCGCAAAGCTGCGCCTCTCTCCGCTAAGAAAAAGGGATTCAACCAATAAAATGAAGAGGACATATACAGAGACATCTATTAACATATGTGTGACAGGTAGTGGTTAATGGGTTACTTGTGGCTAAGAAAGCATTAGGATGTAATCGAAAGTAGTCAGTGCCAAGACCAACAATTGACAGTCCACTAATGCTTCACCGAATGCAATGTCATGCAAATGCGATATTTGTGTCTGTACATGCTCGACAGCACGCCATCAGGATTAGTCCAGCTGTGTTGAGGTCCAAGCGAGCAAGTAGAAAGCAGCGAACTAGCGCGAATACATCATGGTCATCCTTGCTGCGAGGGGCAAAATGGTTTAGGTGCGACAGTCAACGTGAATAAGTTGAAATGACGCCAAGATGCTGGAGATGATGCCATTTACGGCGGGTTTTGGTGTAGTCACGGGCAGGTGGGCTGCAGTATTCGATGTGCAGTATGACGAGTAGAGTACATTGAGTGGGCTCATTGTGGGAGCGTGTACCACCGTCTAACATACGATCTCTGATCCCAGTGTAGCCCGGTGTCGGCCATGACAGAGGTCCATCTCATGGCGAAGTCACACGCTGATTCACAACAGCTGAAATCGCCGGTAATATGACCGGCTCTTAGAGCGGTAATGACTGGCACCTTTGGTACACAAAACCAATGGACTTCAGATGACGCAGTTTTGCAGCCGTGACCAGCTCAGTGAGAAGGCCTTCATGGAATGCGCGTATTCGTCACCATGGAAGGAGGTACGCGCCTGTACAGTTTGCATGGCCCAGCCAATCTCTTTTTGTGCAGGTCAACACGCCTCGTATTTGACATTTTTGGAAAAGCTGACAATGATCGTGCTCTCTGCAGTCGACCCTGGGCCAGTGCCGGCCACGTGCTCGGACAGATATGCTTGATATATCGCTATACTTGATATACCACATCACTGAACGAGTGGCGAGCACTGCTGCCCTGGTGATGAGATGTCAGAAAGCAATGCGAACGCTCACTTATTCCATTGAATCACCCCGTCGCAGAGCCTTCATTGGTCTCACCTGGACCGTCTTCATGTCGAAAATGCGACGTATCATCTCTCGGTTGGCGTAGCGCCGGAAGCAGGAGAGCAGCAGCACACCCTCCTCCACCGTGCGCACCGTCTCGAATGACCAATCGATGATGTTGGTGAGCATCACCTCGACGTCTTTGACCCGCATCCGGAACCTGATAACAGCACGGGCCGGTCGGGAGCGATCCCAACGTCTGGCAGCAAAGGCTCACAGAGCGGTACTTCCCTATTCAGTTTCCCCTCTCCCTCTCCAACCTCAACCTGCGAAACTACGCCCCTGGAGGCTCGTGCGCAGCCACAGTAGCGCGAGACCTCATAGTGTCTTTATATGCACATGAAACATGGTGAACGCTATTTGGCGTAAGTACAAGTGGCTTAGGCTCTGGAAAAATGGCAGCCCACACTTAGAGAATAATGGCAGGCAACCACCAGGCGCTTTGAAAGCCATCTAAATCCTCGCGGGTACATTTTCAGCTTGTACACATTTTGCTGGCACTGGTCCATAAAGCGCGTACTGACGGTGTTGAACTAGAACTTAGTTGCAATGGTTACGATCAGTTGAGTTTAAACATAGCATGGGCTTTCAAGGCAATGCTTTGCACATGTTGTAAGGATAATGATGCAACGAAAAGTAAGCTTTTTTGACCACCATGCTCTTTAACCTCCTCCAGTAAGCACCAGTCTTGAGGTGAGAAGGTACCCATGATATTATACGGCAAGGAGCACGGCGGGATAATTCACTGACTTCGCTAGGAAATACTCTTTGTTATGGCGGATTTTCCCCCGTCGTTTATGATGTCGCACTCTCTGCCCTGTCCTGGCGTAGTGACACGCATTTGTTCGCGGCCCACCTGGCCTGTCCTCATCGCCAGGTTGAGGGCGACGGGCCGAGTTTGTTGTCCATTGGCAAAAAAGAAATGTCGCACCGTAGGGAAAAATGGATCGGGCCCTCTAAATATCTGCTTTAATTTCATTTCATCGAGGGAAGAGCAATGCCTATTTTGACGCTCGCTGTGGTATTAAAAGCAATTTTGATTCCATCAAATCCCAAGCTACCGAAACCTTCCTACTTTCGTATTTTCTCTTAAAATCATGGTTGATTGGTTATTTGGCTGTTCTGCTTGGTTTGGCTCGGAGGGGTTCCCACCACCCACCACCGGACTCAGGAACGCTACATTCTAAAACAAGTGCTGTGATAGCGAGGTCGAATTAGGCGCGTGATGCAGGTACTAGGTGTGCGTATGTTTGCCACATGTACTCGTGAGCTGGACCTCGGTGCATGCTGTTTCGAAATAGCGCAATGCGTACTACTCTCGCGTCAATCAAACGCATCAAAGGTAAGGGGGAACAATAGCGGAAAAATCCGACCTGAGCTGGGCGCGATGACCGAGTCAAGTCACCCTACTTGGACTTCCCGAAAGATCTGCCGGATATGTATGAGCGCAATATATAACGTGTGACTATAAATCTACATAATCGATTTTTACGAACGCGGTATGCAGGATTTTGTTCGTTAGCGAAAATGAATAGATAATTGTGCCGACTATGACCTGATGGGGCGACTACATCATAGTAATCATCTGCCCGGGGCCACAAACAGACGTTACTAAAGATGTTTACCACGCCATTTAGCCAAGATTAAAATTTGGTACCCATCCCTCACGGAGTTCTCGGATCGCCTCATCCATGCAGTGCAATGCACTTGAGTGTGGATGGACATATTTAGGCCCCAATAGTACTGACTTGTTTGCTGTTGGAGGCTTACAGGCTGGTAGGTGGGAAAGATCAGAAGAGTGGTTGGGGCACAACCACTCCTCTGATCAGGACAAACCGTGTTCCTTTCATTGGCATGCATTGGCACATTTATTCCTACTACCGCGTGCTAATGTTTACCTAAAATAAGATTTCGTGACATGAAATGCATGAAAATGACCAATTTCCATGTGCTTCAAAAGCCTTAGATTATCACAGGCGGGTGCAGGCGGTACTCCCATGATGAATGGAGACTGGTTTCAGTGCTGAGGGAACTTGCGTCCCAATGTTAGCCTTCCAATTTTGCACGGCCGGATAAAGCAGATGGCTGGGGCGAAACCAGTAAAGACGCAGAGGGACGTACGACGGCTCAGATGCTATGGTGGGCTGTGTACACACACAGTTGTGTGATCGGCACGCTGAATGATTGGTGGCGCGCGTGCACAAGCTGAGTACCGCCTCACTTCTGATGTCCAGCGTCTGAAACCCACACGGAGAGTTTTGGTTTCTCCCTTATTGCTAACGTCTAAATGGCTATGTGTGGCAGGGATGAGCTGAGATAGCATCCCATACGGTTTCGACTGCATTCAAATAGCTTGCACATGCACTGTCTCGTGGTCTCTGCGCCGTATGTGCAGATGTGTGTCGAGTGGTCTTATAAACGGCGGGTACTAGAAACATAGACTTTCGAATTCCAATGAAAGGCACTCTTTCCGGACTGCTGGCGACTGCACACAATGTGGCATATCGAACAACTGGGGGGGGGGGGGGGGGGGGCGATGTGTATGCTGCCGCACCGCCGTCTCGCGTTGTTAGCTTGTTGCTCCGCCCTTCACTCAGGGTTCGGAGGGCGGCGAACTTAGCACCTGGACGCCCCAGGCTTGGAAAAGCAGTCGGCTGGGAAGGCCAGATCGTCTGGGCTCGGGGTAAAAAAGATTGTCAGCCAATGGCCTATGCCGACCTCCGAGATGCATTGTGAGACACTGGACACAAATGCAATGGTCTAATCGGCTCACTGTGCGGAATTTGTGATGCCGTCCCCGCTGCTTTACGTTCTCCAGTTTGGTCACACTCCATGGCCCGAGGCTTCACATCTTGTCACCGATCGGAACTCTGCTGGTCGCACGATAAGTTTCGATTTTTCCACGAGCTTATGTGCGCAATGGTTTACCTTTGGTGATGTTTGCCCAGATCAAGCAGAAATGCATCTAACAAGCAGATATTCATCCCAAGCACATCACACGTGAACAACAGAAGTGCAGTCACTTTACATTTTGTGTCAAGCCGACACCATATCGACATAACGCTACTCGAATGGAACTATCACCACCGCGTACTCGTATCCAGAAGTTAATCCTTGCACGAAAACTTTGAAGACTTACGGTCGCATACAGAAAACAATCCTTGGAAACCGAAAGAGACGAAGTTGATTACGAGCGCATGGCGTAATTTCTGTTAAATGCACTCAAAATATGTCATGTGTGACTGCTCTTCGTGTTGTTATTTGGCAAGGGAAAAATCAAAATGTATTTCATGACAACCGAAAGAAAACTTCGCAGAAGGAAGTTTGGAGGGCAGGCTTACTTTCTGAACTCGTTGAGCCACTGAGTGGAGCGGTTGTCGGAGATGATCTGCTTGTTGGAGCCGATGTCCTTGAGACAGGCGGAGAACACGCGCTCCAGCTCCTGCATACTGCGCGCGATCTCCGGGCCGCGGGCTCCAGCGAACAGTGGCAGCGGCACCTGCTCGCCGTCCTCCATCCTGTGAGGCCGAGCCGCGGCCGCGGCATGCCGTCACAACCACGCACGGTGGGAACACGGTGGGAACCTGCCTGTCGCACGGTTATTGCAGCGACGAAAATGTGTGCGACAGACAAGGCATGGGGAAGTCCAAGGAGAAGATTATTTAGCACATTCGTAATCAAGGCAATACTTACATCGCGCATGCTTGGCTGGTACCAAGAGTCCAAGTTTGCAAATCATGCCAGCCAGTTCCACCTTTTACCAGGCCCAGTGGCCGAGCGTTCAACCGAGCTGCCATCCGGCTCGAACCTGTTGAGGTACATCTGACTGTTGCAGATCTCGATGAGGTCCTTGCAGCGCTGCGTGAAGGCGTCGAGCTCGGCGAATATTGTGGTCACATCCAGCACCCAGCCCTGCTCAGACATCTTGTGGTGGACGCGCGCCGTCTGTCGGAGCAGGCACCGTCTCCGGTCATTCACTGACGGGCGCCGACCTCACGCAGGCCATGCTGGCACCCGGCACCTCGGCCGCGGTCGGCACGGCGCACGCATCAGGAAAACGACCGATGTCATCCAGAAGCAAGGGGGATTCATGATTATCAGGCGATGACAGACTTCTTCTCATTTGAGTAATACCCCCGCGAGTGTCGAGCCAATGATAACTGAACACCTTTTGGCTGTGGATCCGGAATTCAAAACGATTGGAATTGGGCTTGTCGTCTCATTAAACTGCTGTATACACTTACATTTACCGTCCCCTTTTGAGCATGGTTATGCTGTGCCATTAAAAGTATCCAGTCAGTTTTTAATTGTCGACCCTGCTGGAGAGCATACATGAGCTAAATAATCCCATGCCTTTTTGTAGATGTTTTTCCAGGCCATCGAACAGTCGATGCACTGCTCGAGCGTTCGAATGGAGGAGCGACAGCGGCCGTTGAAGATGTCGTCGATGGAGATGACGTTCTGACAAACGTTGATGACTTCGGTGCTGACGCGACGAAGAATGCCCGTCACGCGCTCCCTGGGCGACAGCAGTGGCGGCAGTCATTCAAAAGCCAAACATGAACAACCCTACCTACACAGGGGCAGAAATGTTAAGCTCAGCTGGTTCTTGGAGCCACTGGAAGAATAGCGAAACTGATGATGAACATTGCACCTTGGATTATTTCTTCAAGCGCAATGAGCGAGAAAATTCGTGAATTACACCGCGTTCTCAGCATAACAGCACTTGGACTTGGCACGGCGAGAACACTTCAGAACACACCCTGTATAACTGGTGGTAATCTCACACAGGCAAAGTAGAGTGCGACGCAGTACGCAAGCATGCGAACCCAACAACAAATACGACTCCAAACAAAACAAAAAGAAGCACGAATCCAACCACAAATCAAGCGATGACAGGAGACACAGGCCCAAGAGTGAGGTCCGCAAAATAGGCTGACGCGCTCGGACCCGCCTCCCGAGCATGCCCGCTTGTCACGAGTCCGCACTGCCACCGCGTCTCCCGCATGGTGCTGCTGGTGGCTATCGTTACTTGAAGGTCTGCCTTTAGGCCTGATCATTTGCACTCCGCTCCATGGGGAATTTTCCCGTTGATGTCGAGTTGAAGTTGTATATACATGTGTGAATACATACATGTTTAGTTAGAATTTACGTAAGGGGTTATAAGTAATGTGAGTGCACTGCTACGTAAGCTTATTGGTTCCCCTGTTTTGTAATGCTCTAGAAACAGACACCAGAATCCGTGGCCGTTAGATAGAGCATCAGCACCTGACTACGTCCAATTCGCTGAAGTCTAGAATGTTCCTGTGAACAAGTTACCTGATGGCGCTCAGGCCTTTTTACCTTTGTAGGACAGCAAATCAGACAATACGTTAACGAAATTATTGGTCATTTCGTCAAATGGTACATATTTATCCCCAAAGCAGCCTGTTCTGAAGGAGAATGTGCATTCCTAACACACCCTGAACGATGTATCGCAACTGTCGGGGGCAGATGGAGCGTGGTCTTCTCATCAGAGCTGGGCGTGTATATCAGCCAGCTGTTCTATCGCGAGTGGTGTCGAGCTGGGCTGGGCTGAGCTTTAGCTTTTAAGGATTGCCCTTTTACTCATCAATTCACTTTTGTGGCTATGGTGGATAGGGAGAAGACGTGGCTCATATGCGGCTGGCACAAAGCAGTGGGAGGTCTGCGCCAGGCCAGGGAGTGGGCTGGCGGGGCCTTGGGAGATCGATGGATCGGATCGTGGCCCCTGTCAGCCTCGGTGGCATGAATGGGAAAGGTAGTTGATTCGTCCTCAAAGACCCACAAGGTGGGAATTTGGACAAGTGGTGCTCCGCGCTGGATTGTTAGCCCTCTCAGCACCAGTATTTGCCCAAGTGCACGAGATCTTGGCAGTATCCCACCATCGCATAGCTTCAAAAGTGTTCAAAACAATGTCCGAAAATATTTTAGTGTAGCAGTGTCGTTGCCGCACACGGACATTTAAATCCCATTGTCACCCAAGGTCACGCAATGGCAACCAACGAGCTTAATTTATCCATTGAAAGCAAATCTTACCCTGCTCGAGGAAGTTTTCAGTAACGAACGTAAAATGGACCATGATACCGAAAAAGTATCGTCTGATCACGTCGGATCCAACCAGACAGGTCAAACTGAGAAATGCGGTAAAATAACATGCACATAGACATAGCCGGCGTAAATCATGTGCGGACTGCCGCCGTCTCCAAATTTTTGCCTCATCACGTAAGCCGTGGAATTGGCAGAAGGCGTCTTAACTCACGTGAGATTGCACTGCCAAATGTGTTGAGGCCGGCGAAGCTGGCAGCGGCTAACGCGCTTCTCCGAATGCGTGTCTTCGCAATAAATCAGACAGATCTTTGAAGTGGAGGACTCACGAAAGAAAGCAACGGGTATGCTGAGTCTCGCCGCTCCCCCTTTCGCACCTGGTGTTGTAGTACGGCGAGTTGTTCCACACAACGCGTATCAGAGTGAGCACGTGCTCCAGCTGGCCGGCCATCTCGTCCGGCGATGACTTGCTGAGCTCCTCGCATGGCTCCTGCAGCAGGCTCAGGTAGTGTTTGTTGCTGCCGGACGCGGGCGGGCCAAGGTTAGCGCCAGCGTTGCAGCCGGCCTCAGTCAGACGTGGTGTCCATTTGTCGGCTCAGGCAATATGTGGCCTAGGAACGCGACATACATGGCCGCGCACTCTTTTATGAATGGACGACGGCTGTAAAAACCACACCATCGCTCAGGGGCCATGGTGCAACCGGGGTTCCAACCCGGGCACTTACATAGTAGTCGAAGGTCCTAACCACTCGGTCATCACACCCTCATCCGCATCACTGCATGTCCTGAAGTCCGGTAGCAGGGAATTAGAGAAGAAATCAAGAGGGGGGCCGGGAGCCACGTAAGAAACCATGAGAGCCGGAAACGAGGAAAAAAACACGAGGGAGCCGGAAACTAGGAAAGAAAGCCTAAGCTTGTTCGACCTACCAGAGTACACGCGTGTAGACCAGACTTCGGTTATGCTCTAACATAACATCTTTGAATTCATAGTTATTATTATTGCAAGCATCACCAAGTCGATTCAGTGTCACATAGCGCGTTTGCAAATGTGATGGATTGGCAGCGGGACTTTGTATGGAATATCCTTAAGTCAGGGGCGTTGCTGTCACTCAACACCAAGCGCGCCCGCCCTTATGTCCGCACAGCATCTGACACCGGGTAATCACCCGGCGGGCACGCAGGTGAGCAACTCAGAATTCACACCGAAGCCGAGTCGGCAACGAGGGCTAGTTGGCGACAGACCACTCCGGCAAGACGGAGACAGGTCCCCCAGTCGAAAGGACGTCATGCGGTTGATGGCCGTTTGCACCTTGCGAAGTAGCTGCGGAACCGATCCAGTTTACAGCCAGCCAGCTGCTGCGGATTGGAGATGCCAGTTCTGAGCCCGCAGGCCCGCAAACCGTGGGGAATAGAGCACAAAGGATATCTCTCGTCCGTAACACCTGACCACGCTAGGATCTGCTGCGGACTCCCCAATGCGGTGGATGCTTACCAGGCGCGCCATTTTGTAGCTGTTAAACCCGCGCTTTGCGGGCCTGCAGCCTTACATCTAGCGCGTCCCGTTCGCAAAAGCTGACTGGCTGCAGACTCTGCAGCGGATCCCAAGTCAGTCTGCAGGCGTGAGCGGGCCTTAAGGTTTCCAGCCGCTTAGCTCAGTGCTGTGGCGCGACCTCACCTCTCGGCCTGCTGTGATCCGTCCTGGATTTCGTGGGCCAGCCGGTTGAAACGGCCGATATAAGAAGACTTCGCGTGCTCCAAAACATCGCTCATCTTCTTCACCACCGCGCTGTCCAGCTGTACCTTAACGCCTGACAGGTCCTTACCTGAGGTGAAAACCAGCAAAACACGTACACCCCAGAAAGGAACCGAGGGTCCAAGGTACCGCAGTACCCGATCACTTCGACGGATGATACATCTCGCCGACCTGAGGTGGACAGGTCAGGTGCCGCGGATGGCTATGCGTACCTTTTGATAGTATACGGGCTGCACTGCAGCTGGCTAACATTATGACCCCATAAAGCACGGCACGGTGAAATGACAGAACGTGCAGTATGTGTGTGGACATTTTACCTAGTTGGAAATGGTCTGCAATCGGACAACTCTTAGAACACGTTCGGTTTGGCTGAAGTTCGGCACCAACATGCAATTATCATACGTTCCTACGACATCGCGATGCAAATTAAGAAACCTTGACTTTTTATTGTATTAAATTAAGGCACTTCCGGCTTGCTTGAAACCAGGCTTCACGTTATCGACATGACATACATGTTATCGAAAGCACTCTGGGGATCTCTTTTGCATATGCCGTCGCGGGTGGTGGTATGGTGCTCTGAATGCCACCGTCAGTCAGTTAAGTATCTGTGATGCGACTGATGACGTTGCACTAAAGCTTTCAAAAACTGTAAAAAAAATTACGGCTGGATAAGTCTGGCCAACAGAAGGAACTTAATTAATACTCCCCAGATTTCCAGCGGTTGTAAGGACCCCAGTCATAACATCTGACAGCACGTCACCTTTCTATCATGATGAAGGCGACATCACATGCCGGTTTTGATCAATACTTAAAACGATCTCCTCGCCACAAGACGAAGGCAGCGCAGAAAGAGTACACGGATCTTAGGCGCGTTGCCGTTGTATTCATTGGTTTTGGAAACACTCAAATGCAGAATAAATAAACCAAAAGCTGAGCGAACGCG
Organism: Pollicipes pollicipes; assembly: GCF_011947565.3. Taxonomy (NCBI): domain Eukaryota; kingdom Metazoa; phylum Arthropoda; class Thecostraca; order Pollicipedomorpha; family Pollicipedidae; genus Pollicipes; species Pollicipes pollicipes. The sequence goes on along the minus strand of NW_023596420.1, from coordinate 4,429,435 downwards.
ATCCCATAGCTTATACGCAAAAATAACAGCCGGGTTAGAAGGCCATTGCGCGTAATCCTAGCAACTGGCCACACGCGATTGCACATGACTATGTTGTTCGTACGCGACTATGTTCAGCTATGTAAACTGTGTTTCATCAGCGTAAATGAATCGGGATTCGTGTTTGCATGCTCCCAATTTAGTTTCACGCCTTCACTTCCTACAAATACACATTTCAACTTAGTTTGACTGCGGATTAATCAGATAACCGTCTATCCGCTTAATCGACCAACGCTGGGATTAAAAAGAACTACTGAACAGTGCTGCTAAACATAGCGTCAAGCCCATGGGCATCAATGACAGGCTAGCTGAGCAGTTGATTTTGAATTAATTGCGAAAAATACACAACATCAAGTCAACACTATCAAAATCGATGGAATGCATGACTATCGGGCAAACCTGAAATATTACACCAGAGTGAATTAACAAGAACAGGGACAAATTACACAAACATAAAGACACACGATATGAACTCAGCACTACTAACAATTAAAATTTGCTCATCAAAAAAGCTAAAATGTTATACTGCAGGTGCATTAGTCCAGGACGAAATATATCAGCATAGGCCTTATTCGAGCACGTACAGCGATCGTTCCAGAAGTGAATCTCGTCCAGCGGGCCGGCTTTTTCTGGCATCTCGATCGAGTCCAAGCTGCTCAGCATCTCCTTGATTTGGCGGATCCAGTGCACCATCGCCGCTGCAGAGCGCCGCAGCCGACGTCACGGCGACCGGAAGCAACATTTGGAGTGGGCAGGACGTGAGACGCGTCAGAAGAAGCAGCAGGCTCAGAGGCGAAAGCGACGTACAGCGTAATATTGCCATGTCCAGTCACAAGATGAAGCGGGCGACCTATAGCCCCCAACATCGCCTCCAAGGTGTTTGCCTTACCGCCGGCGCCCGTATTCACTCAGAACACAAAATACCAGGTAGAAGGAGCTTGTTTGGTAACACGAGCCTTGGTTACAAAAAAGGACACGTGACGCTACGTGGTTGGCCAATGTAGGCAGAGCATCGACCTTCCAGCCTTCAGTCGCTATCCAGTGAGAGCCCGGCGACGTCCGTTCTGTGATTAAACCTTCCATGTCGCTCCGGCCACTGACTACAGCCCGTGACAACCATGCCACTTCTAAGGCCCGTTGTACAGGGTTCGCTACCAGACTGACAAGTGGCATTAAGCAATTGGTTCTGCGGTAGCACTCCGACTGCAGTTCTGTAAGGCGCCTGACTCCGCAGCGCCAGTGGGGGTCACTCACCCTCCAACCTTTCCACCAGGTCCTTGTCCTTCGCCATGTCCTCCACGGGGCGGGACAGGTCCTCGGAGGGGATGTACAGTACCGTCTGGCCTATGGCCTTGTACCGGGCGTCCGTCAGGTAGGCCATAAACCGATGCAGCTTCCCTGAAAAATCTTTCCGGATGCCTGAGATAATCTAGTTAAGAAAGGGTGATGTCTACTGGATGATAGACTAGGCCGACACACACTTATGCCAGTCAACAATAGTAGCTTAACACTTTCAAACGTTTTTGATAACGAGTGAAAACACTACAGGCAATAAGGTATGTGACGAACGTAACGCGGGAAGTCAAAATAAACTTATCTGGCACTAAGAACTCAATGTTCTACCAACAAGATTTAGAAATCAGCACCCGCAGTACTAATAAGTCGACAGCGCAAACAACAGGTCTGAGACACTTCTATAAGTTTGCATTAGATACTTTCTGTGTACATATTGATATTGATCTACGATCACTTGCTGCTGGCACATGGTCATGTGGTTTTAGACATCACACAGTGAAGGGGATTAAGCATCCCGTTTTGTTACCATGAGCTATTGCTTCAGGACATTAACATTTTAAAGATTCGATATCGCCCACAAGCGAGGAACACGGTGAGCACCCTCAGTCTTGCTGCGAAAGGATACTGTCCGGCCATGTGGTGTCATCCAAGAAGTACGGCATGTACAGGGAGGACATCCGGATCAGCAGCGACTCCAGAAAGGGAGCCTTCATGTTACCCCATGCCACCTTGCCTCGGTAGCTAAGGTCGCTTAAGACAGGTGGCGCGCTGGGTCGCTTCAGGAAGTATATCACCTCATCCACCTGCGCCACCAACGACAGAAGTCATGACCTTGGAAACCGTCACGTTGCATGGGACGCTGAGATGTAATGACGGCTCGCTTCATGATTGAAAAGTCCTGACTCCGCGCCAAAAGTTGTTCTGTTTAGAATACCGTAACTGCGTACGTGCGGCTTAAGGCTGAGCGGTTCTGACGTACCCTTCTTCAAAAAGGCGTTCCACAGCGTATTTACTGCTGGTGCATAAAGGAACAGGCGCAAACCTGTTGGATCGGCGCGCCGAACAGAGCCGTTAAAATCTTGTGGTGCTCCTGGTCCGTCTCCACGAAGAATGTGATCATGGGGCGGGTCTCGTCTTTGAGGAAAGTGGCAATCTTCTCGTCATGAGACGCATCCCACAGATCGGCAGGAAGACCACACAGCAGTGCACACCGTCGAATGTAGCCCACCTGGAGGGCGAAAAAGGACTCAGTGGCTGTCACAACAGGACGAGAGCGGCGTCGTTAGGGCTAACTAGACCACACCTCACATCAAACCGGCCAGCTGACTGTGCACAGCGTGAGAGGAGTACGGGGCATCACAAAGGCAGATCTGTCACTGCTAAGGACCCATCCATATCCATCCAAAGATGGCCCCGCAGGACAGATTCTGGACAATGGCCTCCAACTACCTCCCTATAAAGAGGACTTCCACGACGAAGACGGCATTAGAGAAAACACCTGGTCCCCGCAGCAGGACGGGGCGGCTCACCACACACCAATGGCCTTGCCCTGGCTGGAAGACCACTTCAGAGAGCGCATCATGAGCTGAAAGGCGGACTACGACCTTCCGCATGTTTATCCAGGATAGTTTCGTAAGTGTAAGCGTGCAGGAAGAGAGCCCAGAGCTTTGGTGACTGGATGGAGTCACCATCCAGGTGGCACGCAAAACAACACCTCATACATTCGCCAGGGTTTACGATGAGGAGGTAATTGGTGCGTGCAGACACCTGCCCCCTTCGAAGTGATTCACCAGAACATGCTGTGAATAACTACCCCGATGATAATTAATTTTCAACGGTGCGTAATACAATACCTATCGTTCGGCGAGTCTCTTGAGCTGAAAAGTTTGTCAGTGTGACTTGCCATTTTTGTACTAGGGCCAAGCGAAGTCCCGACATTTTTTTTTATTTCCGCCCTCAATGAGCCCCACAGTGGCAGATGTTTGTAAGTCGCCTGCGCGCTGCGCTCCGAATGGGTGCGGTGCCGGCGCGCGTCGTCCTCTCCACTTCAGTGCCTCGCTGGTCCGTTCTGTGCATATGGACTGCGTGAAACTATTGCTGTGATTTGAGTTGACCGTGAGAAGCATGACGTAAGCTCTGAAGTTCAGTGCTCACGACCCTTGGCCTCAGTGGAGGCATCCTGATTCCTCGTATTGACCTGCTGTTCGCTAGTGACCACTGATTGCGCATATTTTTCTGCCTGGGCACGTCCATTGTTTGAGACCCTCAGCCGGGCCCAGCTGCTACGGCACTACCTGACATCTCGACATGGATGTTCGCCGAATACCTATGTTTCATCGCAATATCGTAAAACCTTCTGCGCTCGTTGTGGTTGTCTGAATTTTAGTGCATGTTGCGAACTCCGTGCCCTAGCCGCCCACCCAACCGATGGAGCTGGACCCGCCCCTGGCTGCGTGACCTTGGGCGTAGCATGTTCCCCGCCGTGCTGGAACCGCGGGCTCTAAGGGCAGTCATCCTCGTCAGCCAATCAGCGGCTGTCAAAGGCTGGTCACACGGTATTAGCCGCCAGGGTCGGCGACACGGATTTTCAGTTGGGGGAGGGGACGGGGGGGGGGGGAGGGGCGGGAGCGGGACTTTTCAGGTCACCTCCTGGGGGCACTACTCGTAGGAGGCTTCCTGAGCAGTGCCGCATGCAGAAGGGGAGGGGGGGGGGGGGGGGGCATCTCTGACTACGTGGAAATAAATGCAATTCACATTACGCATATGGTTACCGACTCTATCCATTCTTCCACGTCTTCTTCTGGCTCTGATTCTATCTCTTCATCACTCTCTAGGTCGGTGCATTCTGACTCGTCAAACTGAGAATCTGAAAACATTCCGGCGTTCAACAACGAAACAAAAATGGCCTGTCATTTCATAATATTATACGATGTAATGTGCATATGTGTGCATGTGCAATAATCGATATGTGTAATGTTAAGTCCATCATATTAAGCGAAACCAAAAGCCGACAGTTTTTGTCACCTCCAGGCGTTTGAAACAAGGTCTGCATCTTAAGCGACAGAGCCGTGTCATACAACATTCCCTTGCATCCTTGCGTTATTGCAGGCACGTGAGGCATTTACCACAGTTTTTACAACAGGCGCATGTGTAGTTTTGTCTCCGCACTTGCCTTCTACTTCTGACGCCTCCTCTGGCGCCTCCTTGTGTTTTTTGCCTTTTCTTCCTTTCTTGTGTTTTCCCTTCTTTCCCTTTTTTGGACTACGTGGGCTGTTACGAGACTTGGATTTGGGCGTTTTCTTACCCGGTGACTTGCTCTTTGACCTAGCTCGTGGCATTATTTCTTACTCTTCTCACCAACCAAGAATGGAACGACGCGGCGCCAGCGGCTGATACCTGGGCCAATCTGAAAGAGCCGTCATGAAAATGCTGTAAATCCATTTGTCAGTTAGCTCTCCGATGAATATATATGATAACCTGGCGTGTGAAAACTGATGGGCATTCGAAACATTTAACGCATCTCTAAATTTGCCATACAAAAGCCCAATAGATCAACAATGCTCTATTGGTCTAAATTGTTAATGGTCTTAATAGACCCCCCCCCCCCCCATCTCTCCCCCCAACCGAACGGCTAGAGCCATGAAGCTGACTTTTCTACAGCGATCAATTTGACATTCCCTGACAAAATATTGCCTCATCACACTGCCTAAGAGCGGTTCCTGACCTGATTTATATGAGATATTTCAGGAAAATCGGCGTCTCTTAGGGGCATGCACTGGTAGATAAATTCCTGGCAATAAAAATGAATGCTTGACTTATAAGACTTTAGCTTCTAGGAAACACAAGAGCGGCGTAAAACGCGAAAAGGAAGTCGCATGAAAAGACCCCGGCGAGCAAGGGTCCGGCCCTCAAGAGGCGATAAGGGTGAAGGTGATAGTCAGACCAGTGACGAACTCATCCGTGCCAGTCCCTCCGGGTAATCAGGCAAATTGAATCTGCCCGTTTAGAGCTTCCATGTGCCAATATCTTACTCACCAAAGCCAGCCTCAAACTACAGTGCACAGACGTGTAACCAAAAGCAGCCTTGCGTCAAGTCGAATGAATCTATGAGGATACACGGTAACAAACACTTCGCCTCATGTGCTCCTTTTGAATGGAAACGGTCATGGCCGCGTGCTACGTAAATGTTCACGCCTAGTTCAGCCAGCAGCCCCAATCACTCTGCTTTTGTGCTCTTAGCGAAGGGTGTTTTGGGCAAATTATAATTTGACCGTTATATGGCTTAAAAAAGACGCTTGGCCTCGGGTCCACGGTATTACAATGTGAATTTCGGCAATTGGGGTAGCAAAATATTTATCTTCTAGCGAAAATTTCGACAGGTCATCATGTCTAAATAAACTACTGAGCAACCCTCTCACAAAATTGGGATCCGGCGACGTGACGCCATTGGGGAATATCTTTAGAAATGCAACGTTCAGGACAATAACTGCACTCGCCATTCACGGGATAACAAACCGATTTTTCGGCCTTGATCGCCACTTGGCTTTTTGAATGACAGGACTTGAATGACGTGATTATGACGTAATCAATGTCCAGGTGTCCATTGAATACATTTCCCGGGATATTCACACTATTTCCGCGGGCGTGTAGCCCAGAAACTAGAGGGACATAGGTCTTAGGCACCGAGAGGTTGTCAAGATGACTAGCTCAGTTCAAAACTCCATACAAATGTGAAGCACTAGCTTTAAAGGGAGTGGTTCACATTTATGCGGGGTTTTGAAATGAAATAGGCATTTGAAGACCTCTCGGTAGTGTTCACGATCCCGCCCCTCTTAAGACTTCAGCCCCTTTAGTTTCCGAGCTACACGCCCACGAAAATGGATAAAGGTATATCGGAGATTTCAGTCACTTTGGCATTCATGACGTTATAATGATGGCATTCAAATCCTGACATTCTATCATCCCTGCAGCGATAAGGGCAAAAAAATATAACTGTCGAAGCGTTCATATCTGGCGTTCATGAGCGCGATTTCCGGATATAACAGCCGTCAATTTGCTCTCAATCAACGTGAGAGGTACGATGCTGTAATCAAATCATGACACATTGAGTAGCATATTTACTAAACAGAGAATTTAGCTGTTTAGAGCAGTCTTTTCCACTTGAAAAGTGCGCCAACGGCAATAAGTGAGGTTGTTTCATCATATCTGATGTTTGCTTCAATATATTCCATTGTGAAACATTCCCTGTAACATCATTCCACACAGTTCAAGAAAACTAAATAGAGCTCACATACAAAGTCGAGGAAACGAGAAAGACTTGGACTTCGTTAACCACGACATTTTTAGTACCTTGCTTTCCCACGCTGCCTGCCCCCCCCCCCCCCCGGCGCTTTTTGGGATTTGGCCTTCCTTTTTCACACAATTTGCTGAATTTGCTTCATACTACGGCGATTGAAAGAGGGCCACCCAACCACCTGACCCACAAGTCCACGGATCAACAAGGCGTGGGCCAGGCGGCATTCTGTTTATTTTGTTCCTCCGAAAAGCGGCATTTGTGATCACCAGCTCGAGAGACCAGTTTGTGCAGTCGCTGTTTATTGAAAATACAACGGCTATTGCGTATTCCATTTCTGAACATTTTCCCCGGCCCTGATCACCGACGCATGCAAGGTGTTGTAATGACCATCGCTTGTCCATGTCCAAGTCCATGGAAAGTTCAGTGGTGTGGAAAATACGTAAGTTGTTGGGTGCATCTGCGAGGGATACTGTGCATGAGATAGGATAGTACAAATAGCTTAATTCCTCGTAGAATAACCAGGAGAATGGAGATATAGGTGGATTCAAGTCCATTTCGGTATGCAACAATAGTAACTCCAACGGTATGAGTTGCAACGCTTTGCAAATATATCTGTCTCTTCCTTCCAGTTTGTTCTACGAAGAATGAGACTATTAGTGCCGTCTTATCCATGGGCATCGAAAACAGTGCAACAAATATTCTTTTAATTTATTGTGCAAGCCGACCAGATCTGGCAGCCTTCCTAGCATGAAAAATGTGCAGGAGGAAATACGGTGCGAGTGTGGAAAAAGGAGCATCCATCACAGAGTGCAAAAGGAGACTTTCCACCATAATTTCAATCAAAAAACGGTTGCGTAAAACTTATCTCCTTACCCCCTAAGCCATAGATGTGTTTATGCGCCCAAAAGTTGAGACGGCAAATTTGGAGACCAAGGCGCGTTCTAGACCTTCAAATTAGGACCATGCTTGAAAGACAACTACCAAGCACACTAGGTCACGTTAACTGAGTGCCAAAAATCCCGACTCTAACATACAATGCCAAATGGGGTCATTATTCACCTCTACCTCTATAAGCCAGGCTGAAACGTGTTTGATGATTTCCTCCTAAAACCCACAACGCCCAGTTGAATCCGTATCATTAGCCTTAAAGGGACTGCTCAGCATTGGTATGGGGTTTTAAGTAACACTGGCCATTGTCATGAACATTTCTTGCAGTTCATAGCTATGTTCCTTTTAAGCTCTAAAATTATCTTATTTCTGAGCTCCGTGCACGTGAGCTTGTGAAGCCTACGATGTGCTGTCTATGGGAGTCACCCGGACGTGTATAACATCGCCGCACGAGCACCATACCCCGCTGGCCGTGTGCTGTGCTGTGCTGTGCCTGTGATTGAGAAATGTATCGCCGTACTCAACATTTGAGTTTGCAGTGACGCGGCACTAAACGTCCTAACGACAAAAGCCAGCAAGTTAAAGGGAGTTTCCACCTATGAAGATGTAAAAGCAAGCATAAGATCTGATACCATAAGCTCGCCTATGGCTACTGGTATACTTTTCAATAGAAGAAATTGCTCTTTACAACAAACATTATCTTTTCCGCAAATATGCTCGTCACGCGTCATTGTTTGTTTGCGTCATGGAACTTTGGTATGACATTGAGATGCTATCAAACCGGCTGTGCGAAATTGCTTCCCTAGCATTCATCCATGCCTCAATTTCCCGACATGTAGCCGCGGCGGTGCTGGAAGTGTTTGCTCAACCAAATATATTCACGGGCTTAAGTTTTGTTCCTTCCTCGAGGTGTTCTTACATATTTATCCGTGAGTTTAAGGTGTTACTTGCGTTAACATACTCGGTTACGAAGCAATTATTAAGTTACTCGATTACAAGTCGCATTTCCGTAACGTCTAGGATACATGTCCCACTTATTGTATGTACCACAAAATGTGATTCGTCTTTGAAACTTGCTCAGCGGGCGCAATACTGAGAGCCAATTGACGTCTGTAATAGCTGGAAATCCTGGTGACAAACGTCAGATATGAACGACTTGACGATTGCTTTCTTCGTGGCCTTGAACGCCGCATGACCAATTGGGTAGCAGAATTGCAATGACGCTACTGAGATGTCAAAATACCTGAATGGTCTTGAAATGGTATTCGCGAGAAAATCTGCGCACATTCGAGGGCGTGCGACTCAGAACCTGGAGGGTTTAGGTCTTAAGCAAGGCTGTGACCTGCACCAAATGACCAATGTGTATTTTTCAGTTCAAAACTCCATACAAAGGTAAAACATTCCTATTAAATGTAATGTTCCACATTTGTGTGGGGCTGTGAACTGAAAGAGCCACTTGAAGACCTTTCAGTGCCGTTCAGCCCTTTTGCTCCCTTCTCCCTGTTCACAATCCTGTTCACAATCCCTTGCAGGGGAATGTTCCATATTTGCAGATATTAAAGCATCAGATATGATGAAACACGCTCACTTATAACTATTGGTTACTTTTAAGTGAAAAGGGCTACTTAACACAGCAAAATTTCTCTATTTAGTAAATATATTTTTCACTACGTCATTGTCTGATAACATTACCGCAAGCTGCACAGTGATTTGGAATTCGATTGAGCGCTGACTGAGAGCCAGTCGACGTCCGTCATGTCCGGAAACAGTGCTCACGAACGCCAGATAGGAACGACTCGCCAATTAAGTCCTTCTTGGCCTCGATCACCGCTTATCTGACGGAATGGCATCATGGATGCCTGGGTGACCTTGAAATAGTTTGCACAACTTCGCGGGCTTGTAGCTCAGATACCAGAATCCTCTAGGTTCTTAAAAAGGGCAGGGTCGGGAACTGCACCGAATAATTTTTTAGATGGCTATTTCAGTTCAACACCGCATATAGATGTGGAGCACTCCCTCAGTAGTCGGACTTTACTGCAACTGCATGCCTCACCCCCCCCCCCCCCACACACACACCCCATTATATGCTCGGGGCCCTGTTCTGGATACGATGGACCATGTTTGGAATAGGAGACTCCTTGCATGCATCAGATGGTGGCGGTCCGGAATAAGGATATCCTGCTCCGCGGTAACCTGGCCCTTGACTGGATTCGAAGGCCCCTTTCATCAATCGGAAGCACCCTTGTCTGCATTAGGAGACCCCCCCCCCCCACCCTCTAGGCATCAGGGGATGCTTTTCTAGGCTATTGAGGCCTCTTACTGGATAGCAAGGCCCGATACTTGGATATAATGCATATAACAGTTTGATAATGAAGCACATGCCACCGGTGCCCCTTCACCTTGAATGCGACACTGCCTGGGAACACAGATGTGAGACCCCGCCATCCCTGCGGAAGTTTCTATTTTGACCAGGCTCCTCGAAAATCCCGCCTCCCCCCCCCCCCGCAGCCAGCCCCCCCCCCCCCCCCCCCCCCAGCCCCCTTGCCACCACAAATCCGTGGCACCGCTCCCGTCCTTTCTTTCAAAAGGACAGCGTGCATATAACCTTACTGAACACCCTCGCTGGTATAGCCACTTCCAGTAATGGAATGGAAGTAGCGGGTTATGAACTCTTGCTGGAATCAGGCACTCTCCAACCACCAGAATGCTTCACGTGCACCTATGGTCACTCGGATGCGCACAGGAGTCGTTGAGTTGCCATAGTGACACCAAGTACAATAATAAACTTGTGAAGGGAAACCCAATACCGCGTCGTTTAGGATAAAATTAGTCTTATTAGACTATTTTTCACTTTCATAGCCGCGTACAACTACTGCAAATGTCTTTGAACTACGTCATGCGATCCAGGGCATTTAATTAATTAATTTTGATGCTCGTGCATCTATGGCGCAGACAAGACATGCGGTGATGCTCCCGGATTAAATGGTGGTTCGAGCGGCCCTTAGGTTGTGTCATGTTCTAGGCCCTCTCTGGAGAGGACGCATCGCTGGTGAAGTAGAAAAAGGTGGTTCACATTGTATCAGGCGCGGATGCTGCGCCGCGCTGCGTGTACAGTATAGAAGTGCAGAATCCTTGGACCCAAGATTGTCAGAGTTACGGCCATAGACAAAGACCATAGACATCTCTGGGCCGTACTAGCTTGCAATTCATCCAACCAATCCTGTGTAGAAGCATTTGTATGAATACTACCATCAGCATTTTCCATATTAATGTAGCACTGGTTCTAGACGTGGGGAAGTCTGCAATGCATGGCATGTTTTCAAAAGATGCTGCTGGAGCAGGTTTGTGGCTCCAATTGGTGTTTTGAGCAGGTTGTGGTAATTTGGGGAAAAGAGTCACTCATGTGTGGTATGTTACTCTTGTTACTCATGTAGGGCAGTGCAGAATGAAGCTGGCTCTTTCTGCATCAGTGGCCAATTCTGAATTGTCCGTTGCCATCAGTATAACGTAAAGTAACCCAGAATCAGGCAAAGCAAAATATGTAAGGAATTATTCCAGACCTTTTCAGTGGGTGGATTTACAGGATCAGAGTTTATGTCAAGCAGTGCTTGCTGCATGAAATCTAAACCTTAGTATCCAACCATGCAGTGTCATGACAACAGCATGATTTCATGGTGAAAGTTTGATATGTTGCATTGCTCAGCATGGTTGCCATGCCCTCTGATCTTGTTTGTTGTTTGACCCTTTGATATTGCAATAATGATAACCATGCCAAAGCATGTCAGTCACATTTAATTTGGGTTTGGATACTGGGAAGCATTCACAGAAGGTCAGCAATCAGTGGAGTTGATGTTGATAAGGCATAAGCTGTGTGGTGATGCATGGTTTGCTTGTAATTCAGATATACTGAAAGGAATAGTTCTGAGCAAAATCTTAGATTACTTATTTTGGCTATGTGCAATTTGTGTGAAGGCAAATTAACTCCCTTGAAGGAAAGGTTCTACATTAAAGATATTGAAGCAAGCATCAGACATGATGAAATTGGCTCACTTTTAATTGTTGCCTTACTTTAAGGGTGGAAAAGGCTGTTCTAGGCAACATAGTTTCTCTGTTCAGTAAATGTGTCCCTCCATATGTCATTGAATGACATGTTAATTTTTTTTAAAAGTTGTCAATTGCTGTGCAAAGAACAACTTGATGTCATTGTTCTTTGCACAACATTGATTGAAAGCTGATTAACTGCTGTTTTATCTGGAAATCATACTCATGAACTTCAGTTGGAACATAAGATATGAATGTCTGGACAACTACATTCTTTTTTGGTCTTAAATGTTGTGTGGCACATGTAATGGCTGGATTTAGATTATGTTAGTAAAGCATTATGTATGCCTGGATGACCTAGAAATAGTCTCCCTGAAATAGTCTGTACACCTTCTTGGGCATGTGACTTATAGGGTAGAAAGGCTGTCAACTGCACCAAATGATTTTCAAGGTAGGAATTTCAATTCAAAGCCCCATACAAATTTGGAACACTTCCTTTGAATTATTGTTGTGTGGCATAATCTGTCACCCAGTGATAGTTGGATGGAACAGCAGTTTTATGCTTAGTTGATAACCAAGGTCAATAGAAATGCAATATTACTATGTGCATATACTGCAAATGATACTCTTGGCCTCAGTCATATCACCCTGCAATTTGGCTGTCTGCCATATGAATCTTGTGGTTTGGGTGACAGCTGACAATACAGCCCAGTACTGATACAAATCTGATGCCCTGCAGCTGAATATAATGGTTACAATGACCCTGGAAAAAGTAGCTCCTTTTGGGGCATTTAACTACCCCAATATCTAAAGCTACTAAGCTACTATCAACATAGGCTCCACAACTTTGTCATCCGTGCAGAAACTGGTGATATCCTGTTGCCTTCCCATCCAGAGCAATGTGCCCCCCTGAAACTTGCTGAACCTACTGGTGGACTTAGGTATTGGGTGATTTTTGAAATACATGATCACCTTAGGTTATGTTTTTGGTGTAACCTTTTGGAACCAAGCCATGGTATTCCTGAGATATCTTCTTTGCTTTTGCTGGTACATTATCAAGCATGATTACCTTTTGCTAACTTGCATGTGCCCAAAGTATTCTTTTTGATAGGTGTCATTAGAATGATGTGTTTTTTGCATTGCCAGATGCTGCGATCTGCGTTGAGCATAGCCCGGTCCCAGGCACGATGTCTCCGGGCCTGCACTGCGCCGATCGTTCTGCTTTGTCCGTCAAGATTGATGCCTGGTGGGGCACCACAGTTTCAGCAGCCACAGCGAAGAAACATTTGGGGCTGGCTTAATGCCATCTTTAACAAGTAAGCCTGTCTTTGTCTTACAGTGGATGGATTTCTTAGCCTCACTACATCTGCATACACCACTGAAATTTATGTGCTTTGGGGACAATGTTGCTTGAGTAAGCATTGTTTACTCCTGTAAATATGTTAGCACAGAGACATGTAAATGAGAAAGGCTGTATATACCTTGTGCACATTATTGTGTTATGCTCTTTGGTATACATGTGCTTGTCATGTTTTGTCTCAATACCCTTTGCAACAGCTCAGGATGATGTTCTTAAGCACATAATTGATCCGCACTCATCTACCCGCATTCATGTCCACTGGTCCCCTCAGCACCCACTTTACGTCCACCGGCCCCATGGGAGGTGAACGAGTCAACAAGCATGTGTTTCAACATCCACTTTTGTATGGAATATCAGACAGTCACCTCTATCCAGGTTATTCTGTTGTGCTTTTAATTTAAAGCGCGACATCCCCAGCTGGCCAGGCCTGTGGGCTCATTACAATGGTCTGCTACCTGTACGTTTCTTGTCGTATATGAACAGTGGCCAACCAAGGTCGCAGTGATTCTCCGTGATAATGGTGTTCAGGAGTTGGGAACCGCGAACTCCGCACCGTCGCCGGCGACGCCTCCATTTGACGCTGTCGTCGGCAGGGTGGACGCGTCCCGAATCGACTCAGTGGGTCCGGACCGCGCGTGCGCCGAGTGGCTGCTGCGCTGCGGTGCTCACTTTCGGTGGCGCAGCCAGCCCGGCTGGCAGACCGATTACAACTCGCTGCCACCTGGTGGCAGTAAAAAGAACTACATCGAGGAGATCAACGCCGACAACGCGGCCATCATGCACATCGGATTTCATCACTTCAGTGAGTGCGGAGGGCATGTGCGAATGTTGGGTTTCCTGTTTACATCATGTGTTTGCTGGGAGACGTTCATGTCTTCGTCCGTCTGTAAGGCATCCGACGGTAATGAGGCGCTGAATTTTTGCTGTGCATGTCATGTGCATATCATATGGAGTGCGTTATCAAAAGAATGCTAGTGGCCAATGTCTGGCGTGAGGTGTTAAAAATTTAAGATGTGTGGACAGTAATGCAGTACGTTGTGCTGGTTGGGCCGGACGTGACATGACAAGTGTCCAGTAGCGGCCAACTTTGAATCAACCCTGTTCTGGCAACTTGAAGTGGGCTCCTGTGTAGAAGCAAAATCTTACTGGAGCATCAATGAAGCGCCAACGAAAGAAAACACGCAAAGGACGCGGAAAACGGAAAAAGCCGGTGTCGTGCTTTCAATATAGGTGGCGTTCATCGAAATGATAGTTCAGAGCAAACCCGGAAGGTTAGAAATTATGTGAGACATTACAACGCCGCAATCTATCGACGAGTACCTGTGATCTTCGAGAATCTCCAGATGTGTATATCGATACGGGTTGTTAGCATGCGAAGAAGCGTGCCCGCGTTTCGTTGGGCTGGACGGAGCGTTGACGTGGCCCCTCGTGCTGACCGCTGCCGCAGGAGGTCTGTCGTCGCTGCGCAGGATCCGGTTTCACTACTGTGGCTACCTGGATGATACGGGTTTACGCTACCTCGAGTACCTCTCGCACTCCCTCGAGTCGCTGGAGATAAGCAGCTGTGGCAACGTCACCATGGACGGCCTCCGACACCTTGCCAAGCTCAAGTGAGCGTTTGTGCGAGCCTGCCGCGTGTGAGGGCGCCGTTTGTTGGACTCCATTCGCAGCTGAACGCGTACTCATGACGGCTATGTTGAGTTTGCCCGCATCATTAGCCAGAGTTGTGCTTTCATTAGCGTCTTTGTGGCGTATTCTAAAGCCGTGGCAAATAGGGGGCGTACATTTTGCATGTCTTGAAGTATTTTGTACTACGGTGTTCACTATTCTCAGGTAGGGGCGTCAAAGGAAATATGAAAGTGTGAAATTACTTGCGGAGCGCGTGTGCTTTGTTTGTCTCTGTTGAGAGTGCGCCTCGTAGTCTGTTGCCGGCCGTGCTCACGCTCAGCGCGCGTGTGTGCGGCATGACCGGCAGGGCCCTAAAGGAGCTGCGCCTGTTCGACCTGCCAGAGGTGGAGGACCGGGCGGCGTGCGTGCGCGAGCTGAAGCAACTGCTTCCGGGCTGTCGAATCTCGTTCCCGCCGCCCCACCAGGACGAGCGTACCAAATAGGAGGCTGGCTGCTGCGGATGAGCCGTCGGCCCGCTGCCGGCGCCCCGCCGCGCCGGGATGGATCCGCCCGCTGACGAGTAGAGGGGTGTCTGATATCCTGACTTAGCCCGGGACCGCCGCATCGTTGTGATAGATGGCGGTGGTGTCGAGAGTCGCGGCATGCTACGTAACGAAGTGCACCGCTGTGCTCACAGCCGCTCACTTAATCCCGTCCAGCTGCCTTACGTGTCACTTACGCTGTTTTGGAGGGACTCGGCTAGGCCTACAGACATGACGCACCGTTATCATGGCTTGGGCGGCTGGCTGCACCAATCGGTTTGCGGATTACTTTGAAACGTATTACATTGTTCAGCTATTTCGAGCTATAATTGGAGCTTCAACTCCAGCACATGTGACTTATACTTGTGCAATTTGCACCACATGCGGTGAAATTCAGACTGTTTTGCCTCAATACGCCCACGCTTGTACGTGTCTCTTGATCACATCGGTGTTCCTGTGATGAATGTACACACGTGGCATGGATATCATGAATGCTGAACACGTGCGGCTTTGAGAACTCCCGGATTGTTAAGGGACGTTCTTAGATGCTGAACAGCATGCTGTTGCCAAACCATTGTAAATGGATTTTTGATACTGGAGTCGTGACACTAAGTATGGTAGTCACAACGATAAGTGGGAATAGGACCACGTGTTGTTGTTTTTTTGGTTGTAAGGTCGCTTAGACCATTGCGCCCATTTTCGGGAGCGGGCGTCGCAGCCTGTGAAACACGAAGTGTCTAATTGACATGGCCAATGCCAGTACGAGAAATATAAATGACAGTCGGGTTGGTTGAATAAACCGATAGTTTATACAGAATTTTGATTACGCGTTCAGAATGCCCACGGGATGGGCATTTTCGAAAGTAGGTGAATTGTGTTCTTGAGACGGTTGAAGTGGGAGCACGTCTTCACGTGTACTCCTCAAATACAGCCTGGAGAGGCAGACCAGAGATCCGACGTCGGTGGCCGCCCGCTGAGACCAGACCAGACCAGACCAGTGTGGGGCATCGGCCGAACTATGGGGAGGTATGTATGATGAGGGTATCGAGAGAAAATATAGAGAAATGAGTTGCCACCGTTTCCTGGGTGAAATTACCCCGCTGTCGCAGGCATTTTGTCCTTTTGCTCTTGCGAACGCTTCTTCGTGCGACGTGGCGCCGTAGGTTTCGCAGTGCTTGCAATGTCACTCGCTCAGCGTTATCGAATGATACCCAGGCGTCGAAATAAGCCTGTGGCATTTATTTGTCTGATATGACGTGATGACTGTGTAGTACGGAATGCGGATGCAGGTGGTTTGAAGGAAGCATCCCAACCATTTTGCATTTTCACTGATTGTTACGCCAGACGCGTGCGATTTGATCAGTATTGCCGGTTTTCTCGAAATCTTGAATAGCTCAGGATTTCGATTCGAAGTACCTGATCTTGCGGAAGAAATCGTTTTTGCTGTGAAAATAAAATATTCGCGTTTGGTATGACCGTGCTCATCACCAGGACAGTAAGGCGTTTCATCCGCAGTGCTTTTTTCAACTTATGGGTGCCGTAAGGTTTGTAACACACTAATGGGTCAAAAACTTTGTGTGATAAAGGTACTGAAAGCGTAACACGTTGGTTAGACTAGAGGATATGCAAAGGTGAAGTTATGCCGCGAATTCAGCGAAACGTTTTTCACGTCTGCTACTCGTTTCAATTAAGACATGTTGCCGAAACACCAACGCATCCATATCTCCACTCCCCCGGGTTTTCTCTGAGAACTAATGCTATTACTTTTGTTTTATGTATATGAACAATGTTCCTCGCAAACGCATCTGACAGCTTGCGATGCGGTACACTATGGCTTTGATTTCTCCTCTATGACGTTTACCATAGCGGCTCCTTTCGAGGCGCACTTTGGGTTGGGAATGGTGTTATTACATGACCCATGTGACGCGCTGGTTTAGACTTCAACCGCTGAACTTTTAATTCGCCCGCTGGGCAAATTACAAACGTTCTTTTATTCGCACCAGGAGAGCTGTGCACGGTGGTTGCCATCGCGGCGGTCGGCGCTACTGCAGGGAAGAAGCGTAGTGCTGTTGCAAAGCGTTTACGGCGTAATTTGAACTCGAAAATTATTAAAATTGGTATCCATTTTATGGCTTGAGGGTGCTGCAGTGGCACTACCGAGGGCCATTTTATTTTTAGGCCCATTTTTATATAAGATAACTGGTAACTAGTCCTGAGGCTTCACTATAGTTTGTTTTTGAAATATGCCCAAAAATGGAACACTTTCTTCATTGGTAAGAAATGCGGGTGGCCGCTTGGCGCCAGTTGAGAGGAGAACGTGGCAGCGTTGAAAAAAAAATCGCGCGAGATGCGTGGAACCGTGCGCACTCGACAGCCCTAGCCAAGGGCTATCGAACGACACTAAAACGTCGTACTCGGCCGGCGGCACCTTTTCGTACAACTGATCCCCTGACAGAGCATGACTGATAGCGCTGAGTGCGTGCATCCGTCCAGCGATGTAGACCAAACTACAACATTACAAAATATGTAACAATGATGTGCAGAGAGTAGGACCGTACGCGTTTGGTGTCGCTGGCTCAGTCATCGAACGACCCCCAAACATGTCGACTGGCGGCGCTTATTTGTTTGATATGGCGGTGATATGACTCTGCAAGACGTATGGCATAGATGGTGCCCTTAGGCCACCAATGTCAGAGCGGCTCATGACGCCACCCGCATTGGATTTATTGGTACGGGTTTTAAGGATATCGGTCGAACATTTTCCGAGTTTGGGCTCGGCTCCAGTGCTCTGATCGGGTTTACATGGTATTTTAACTTGAAGATAGTGACCTGAAAGCACAAGTTTCAGAAAGGCTGATGATCGCACTTGTGTTCGATTCGAGCTAAATTGTGAACCAGTTCACGAGCCAATGGTTTTGTGGTGGGGCGCGAGCCGGCCCGGGAAAAAAGTTCGAAAAAACTTTTGGACTTGAAAAAACGCGAAGGGAAAAAAGAAAAGTCGGCCCGGGAAACACATCATGCCCTGATCAATCAGCAGACTATTTCAGAGTGTTAAAAAGAACAGCATGCAGTAATAACTGTTTTTAACTGTATTAATTTCACGTTGTTATGAGCTGTATTAACCGTTAAGCTTTTTTGCAAATTCGTCACCAAGTTTGCTCATGTAATTTCTAGGCAGCAAGCACCGTACTATTGATCACGATCTGAAGCTTGTCAGATCTCAGCTAGGAACTCAGATCTCAGCTAGGAGGAAATTACAGAATGCAGTCATTCGGGCGCGCAGCTAGAGCCATGACAAGGGGGGCGGGGACACAGGGTTAACAACGGACCCTCTGGTAGTCAAAGCCCCTCCCCCCCCCAAAAAAATGACGGATATGGCATATTTGTTAATGAGGGCAAGTTTTTCTCTGATGCTTAACATTTTTGCCTTTTGAAACTGGAATATACGTCGGAAGCTAACGCGAGATCAATTCTGCCTGAATTTTATAGTCAATGAAGTGAAGAAATGCTGCGTTTAGCGATTGCATGCAATAAACCACCGAAGCTCTTCATTTTTTAATGGTTCAAGGGACTCTTTCTAAGACGACAAGGCTTGGATGTTACGTTAGAATTTGGATGGGTGTGGCATAGAGATATAAGGACACGCGAATGCATATTGTAGACCGAAATGGGTCAACAATGCGTATTGACATGGCAAGCCTTGTTTATCTGGATGTTCAACATTCGGTCAGGGTCGATTAATTATTAATTATTCACATTATGCGACTCAGTTTTGAGCATGCGCGCTCGTTAATCTTAGCAACAAGGACCTCGACGCCTGGCGTGGCCGTCTCCATTAACTTCGCGACGTCGGCTTCGCGGTTAACACCACGTCGTGGCCAACGGACGGACGAAAATGACGACGCATCTGAAACAGTACCTTTGAACGCTTCATGAGATAAAATCGTGTAGTTAGAAAGCAGTTCGGGCGTACATTTCCACTGCACGATTTTTGGATTGGTGATAAGAACGGACTGGCCTTTACAGCACCTCGAAGTGGTGCTGGAATCTGCGGATGGAACTGGAAGAGTACAAGTAAAATCTCCATTTTTCGTGTTGTCGTAACTGTTAATCTGACCAGAGCGCAACGTCAAACTAAAAAAAAAGGATTCGCTAGCTGTTACCTTTGGGCTGTGCGAATGAATTTTCAAAGGCATTCGAAAGCATTATTTTACCATGGTCGTTGTTGCGCGCACGGCGCCTGCCGGCTGGCGTTACTTGAAGCGGCCAACGCTGTACTTTCCTACGAGAACTGAAACCCAAGCCATCGCTATCCCTGCTCCCCGAGATTACGAGCGTGTCATTAGGGTTTTATGGTGCGCTCAGGTGCTGAGGCTACATGACATCGCCTGTCTCTCACCCTGGCGGGAAGAGCCGGCACCCCGGAAAATCGAAATCCATACCTCTGGCCCTCCAGACTCGCGGTGGTTAACGCATGCGCGTTAATTACCGCACTATTGGCACCCCGCACGCAGACACACATTTTAATGTAATCTTCTTCACTGATCGATTTTGCAAAAGGATGAACGTTGTTCCGCTGGCTCCGCAGGTAAGAGTGCTGCCTTCTGATCCACCATCCCGTGGTGGGGTGCGTTCGAGTCGCTTTGGGTGTTCGCTATTTGTCGTGAACAGATACGGCCCACGGTCAGGGCAGCGATCGCCCTAAAAGTCAGTTGACGTTAGAGGGCAGAACGGGTCGTGCCTGGCGCTGCGGCGCTTTTAACTTTCGCCACTAAATTATGCTGTTGCTTTGAATTGCGCAACCGGATGGCAGGGGTCAGGGCTCACACAACGAGCACTGCTTGGTGTGAGCTCTAATCCCAGAAGTCCATTCATTCAAATGGGTCGGATTAAACCTTTAAAAATAAAAAAAACGTTCACAGGCAAACACGGGATGGCGTTATGCGTTTAAACACATCTCGACCCACTCCATTCAACACGAATAAGACCCCTATTTCTTTCCGGTAAAGGGGCTCCCTCGAGTATAACACTACGGGGTACATTGTCGTTCCCGGTCAAGGGCTGGAGGGCCACTCTGTCCCACCACGGTGTGTCTTCGGGCCGTTGACATGGGCTGGCATCCCCTGGCCGATCCGGAGGCCCTTGGAGGGATACATCGTATCACATTGGTTCACTCCCTGGCGCGGGAGGCCTTCTGACCCGCGCAGTTGGCACCGGATCGACGCATGGACCGTCATTAACGCAACAACATCCCTGCTAGCCGCGGGTGGCCAAGTAATTGCACATAGATTACAGTTGGGAATAACGGGCCCATGCTGGAATTGGGTTGGAGGGCCCACCATTCGCTGCTGGAGCCCTGACTGGCACAGTACTCTTCCATTGCCTCAATGTGAGCCCTCGCCATAAATTATTGTTTCCTTCCCTTGTCAGAGGGCCCCGGCCAACGCAAGAGACCCTCTGTCATTCGCGCTTACGTTCCCGTCTTTGTCAAGCAAATCTTCCCATCACCAATTCAATGCCCTTGTTGGCACAGAATACCCTGTCAGGCACCGTGGGCCCCTGAGCGATTTAGGAGCCTGACCAATGTAAATCATGGACCTGGACTTGTCCCTGACTGGGAAATGGGCCCACAGAGCTGAGACGAACACGGAACCGACTGTTCGTTGTTCGGGATCTCTGGCCGAAATGGAGGAACGCTCGGTCTCAGAGGTCCCTATCGGCGCACGAGGTCATCTTACTGACATTTGAGATCACGGCCTATGGGTGGGGTCCTTAAAGTGACCTACAGCCAGCCCTTCGGTCCCTTCAGCCTTGTCATCGGGTCCTTGATCTTTGGTCTCGAGAGACGCTTCGGCCCCTTTTCGAGCCCCCTCAAACACCGCTCCGACTCGAGGCTACTTGCCGCCACAAGACACCTGTTAGGCACTATGGCTCCTAACTGACGCAGAGATCCCTCATTGTGTCAGGGACTCCAAATATTGTAAATCGTGGACCCGGCCTCGTTTCTGCTTGGGAAATAGGATTCCAGGAGCCAACTGTGCGGCGCCAGCTGTGTGGGGCCGACATGGAACCGACTGCCCGGTGTTCGGGGTCTCTGACCGATTTAGACAACCGCATTGTCCCAGGGGTTCCTGAAACGGTGCAAGAAAACCTGTGGCTGATATTTCAGGTCACGACCCTACTGGCGGCGATTCTTTATGTGGCACATAGCCAATCCTTTGGACCCTTATGCCCTCCAACCAGGACTTTGATCGTCGGTTCCGGTGCCGCCCGGCCCCTCTCTGGACCTCATCGAACACTTGCCTTGGTAGGCTCGGGGCGCCTGCGAGCACAGGGCCCTCTGTTAGGCACCGTGGTCCCCTGACAGATATAATGCCCCCGAACAAGTTGCATCACTGGCCGCGGTTTCATAGCTGATTGGAAAGTGGGCCCCCCGGCACAAACAGGCACTGAGCCGACTGTGCGGTCTTGGTGGTACCTGACTGACACATCGGCCCATATTGACTCAGGGGGTCCCCGATCGGTGCAAAGGATCCCTTTACCGTCATTTGAAGGTTCGCCTTCGCAGGTCGGGACCCCTGAATAAGACTCCGACCAGCCCTTTATGCCCTTAGACCCTTCAATCGCGCCCTTGACCGCGGAACCCGGTGGGCCTTCTAGGCTCTGCGGGCCTCCTCGAACACTGCCTCCAGCCGACTCAGGGCCCCTTGACAGCACGGGGCCCCTGTAAGGCGCTTTGGGCCCGAACACTGTAAAATGCTGGCTCTGGCTCCGTCCCTGCCTGAGAAATGGCTCATCCGGCCCATGCCGCCTCGGAGCTGACTGTGCATTACTGGTCGTGTCTGACCCAGATATAGACCCTTATTGGCCCAGTGGGCCCCTGATCAGCCTACAGGGCGCTCTGGCTGGCATTTGAGTGTCCGGCCCTGGGCCGGACCTCTGAATGGCTGCCTTCAACCGGCCTATCAGGCCCTTAATCGTAGATTCCGAGGGACCCCTTTCGCCCCTCGGAACGTAAGGAGGCGTGGGGCACGTGCCCCGGTGCCACCCTGCGTGCGATTCTGCCTTCTGGATTGCATGAAGTGTTAGCCTTTGAATGATTTCCGAAATGATTACCACATGCATGTTAAGAACTTTAATGGAGATGCATGCACTGGGTTTCTTGATTGTCACTTCACTCGACAGCTATACAACTTATGTTGCCCATACCCAGCCTTTTGCAAGGTCAGGTCAGGTCGTGTCACGATATGTTACGTGATATTTGCGCTCTTAACTTTGCTTTTGAGCGTGTGCCGGCCAGCAATTGATCGCAACGAGGCTCTGAAGGCATGCAGTTTTGCATCTTATTTCGAACTGAACCTCGCGTCGCTTGTATGGATTTCGCGTAAACATCCCAAATAACGCTGTCTGTGTCGACTGCCAGATCAGTTTAGTTATCTATCAAGCATTGTCTTTATGCATGGCCGGTTCGAGAACGTGCTGGCATGTTCTGCTGTGTATTTGAACGCTTTCCGCCTTTTCCCAGATCCATGAGCGGCATGGGGAAAAATAGCACACTTGATGATTTGTGGGCGGTTGATGCATTCTATTAAGGAAGCTTGTTGATCGATCAAGTAACATTTAGTGCCGACCATAACAATAGAGGAATGAAGGTTCTTTACATTTTGGTTCAGACTTCGATTATTCACCATCCATGCATATGTTATAACGATTGGGGCAACGAGTATCCGGGCCTGATTTGTTTGGTTGAAATGCTCATGTATATAAGCATAAGGCATGCTTTAATATTCGTTTTTAAGCGGCAGAACTCCTTAAAAAGCTGTTCAGGGTAGACAGGGTAGTTCTGAATATGGAGTGGGCAACAGATGGTAAATAACAAAAAAAATTGAATGGCATCCGACAGAAAGGAAACTTCACGGGCGGATGAAACCTTGTCTACCCATGTGTAACGGGTGACGATTTGGGGTTGTGCAGAATTTAAAACAATCACCGGTATGGCACGAGTATGGATAAGACAACTATAAAATGCTAGCGAGACATAAAAAAGTATCTTATAATCTTTCTTGTTGTGCTCCTTTTTGTCATCATTAGCTCCACGGACATTTCTTTTTTGTAACTATCAACGGAAAGCAGCAAGTTTGGGTGGAAAATAATAAAAATATCTATTGCCTTCTTAAGAATCGGTGCGAAGCCTTTAGTTGGATGGATTTCTGGAAACAGTTCCCACGCTATGCAGTGCTTGCGCCCACCGCCATTTCAGTTAACTTGGGGGCCAACAACATAATTTTGCAATGCAACTTTTTATTATAACGGAGTTATTGGGATGGACGGAAACGTTGCTAAAACTTTTCCATGGCTTACAGTTTTTGTGCTGTAAAAAGAAAAACCGGTGGGTGCCATGCAGGCATACCTGGCTGAGAATGGATAACTGGTTGGCGTGGGCGAGAGGTCTGAACGGCTTGGCAAAAGCCATAGCTGAAATGTAACATGGGTATTGCTGTGGGTCGGTAACGATTTCGGAAAATGTATGCATACAGATACTACTTTTGCCATATTACCAACGCAAGAGGGTAAGTCTGGATGTGCGCATTACTGAAATTCTTCTATAACTTAGAATTAAACTCCAATAAAAACACAAGCGAGTGGTTACCGGGCAAGCGTAACTGGGTGGGGATGGCTGACGGCCCGGTGTGGGAATAAACCGTGGGGGGTTCTGGTGTTGGCGCAGCCCCAGTGACAGTGGATGGGTAAGTAAAGAAGTCTTATCCGTGAAGTCCTCTTCTCCTCGATTGCCTCGACAGTACCACCTTTCCCGTTCCTAAATTTTGTCCCGGAGTTCGGCCACAAGTATAGTATATTTTCGATTAAAATTTACTCGTTAGCTTTTGGAACTTCACATTTCAAACATGTGTGCTGAATAATCTACTCGTCATTTGCGCATCAACAGAGACAGCTTCGTAAAGCCTCACCAGGCGTGCAAAACAGTTTTCTTTTTTATACACACCATAACACGAAACATTTTGCAGCCGTCTTTTGTTTTACTAAATTCCCAAAAGCGATTTGGAAGAAAACAAAGCAAACGACACGAGTTCTAAATCGGAACAGGACGCAATACTGTGGAGCCGACATAACCCGGCTTCGATCACTGCTTATGAATGGCAAGTGCAAAAGTTAAGGGCTTAACACAAAAGCCTCACGTCCTTTCGTGACATGACTGACCTTATAGAAAATGCTGGGCAAGCTAGCTGCGGGCACCAACAGGCTTATAGCCATCACAGGCGGTGTCGATGAGCAAACTCAGTACCTATATAATCGTTTTTCATTTATGTACACG
This sequence comes from Pollicipes pollicipes, assembly GCF_011947565.3. Lineage (NCBI taxonomy): Eukaryota > Metazoa > Arthropoda > Thecostraca > Pollicipedomorpha > Pollicipedidae > Pollicipes > Pollicipes pollicipes. Next base: position 4,405,031 of record NW_023596420.1, on the reverse strand, counting down.
CGCATGAAGGTGTCTTTTTCGGAGATTTGTAAAATTTTGCATTTAATAGCCTAGAATTACAACTACCCAAATAATGCAATTATACTTGTATGAAAGCAAGGCTTACAAAGGCAAACTTTTCGAGAGGTGTAGTTTTCGTGTAGTTAGATGCAGGCTCGTTCGGTTTTAGCCACGCTTTTTTAGCAAAAATCGCAAGTTTTCAACTCGATGCACAACCCCCAGAAACGTTTTTATTTCTGATTCATTGCCGATTTTGGTACCAAGAATTTCAGAAAAGTCATTCAAATGAGTGAAAATCCGTTTGTGCGCGTCATCATTTGGCCCGCTTCTCGGTCAGGCCTTTCCACGCTATGTTTGCATCTAGCATGCACCATGCAGCATCCTTAAGATACGACATTTGCAATGCATTTCTTGCATCGTCTTCGTCCGGACCTTGTAGCAAATAAGCCTCCTGTTCCAGAGAAGTCTCTTAATATTGGAGTGTGCCCCGTAATCCAAATCAGGGGACTTCTAGCTCACAAGGGAGCATCGAAGCTCACGAGTGTCTAATATTTCATAACGGTAATCCCCAGTTCATAAAGGGCCCCTAGCTGATAGCGGGGCCTCCCTGTCAATAACAGGGTCTGCTAGTCCATAGCGGAAGCCTCCCGAACCAGCAAAGAGACGTTTTTATACAAAATCGGGTCTCACCAGCTAGAGCATGGGCTACCGAACTCATGAAAGCGCTCTCGGGATCCAGAGAACGATTTCTTGATGCAGAAAAGCCTTCTGAACACGATGTAGCCACTCTGGCTCAATTATGGCGGCCTCCGTGATATGAACTCTGCTAATCAACGTGGGTTACAAAGCCTTTGGTTGAGCGAGCGCGGCCTTCCAAACTTCTGAGGAAGCCAAAACGTACTATTGCCCCTCTGCTCCCACTCCCGCGCTGTCCCAGCTGCGCCGCCGGTGCTTGGTGGTGCTATTCCTGGGATATAACCAGAGCCAGGAATAAGGAATCATTGCCATCGTTACGTATGAAGCAGCAGCACGTGCACATGCGCTCCTCCATGCCCGTGGCGTTTGGCGAGCTTGCTTGTTGGACCGGCGGCGCTCCTGCTTGAGGGCCACGCGCGCAAGCCTGTCGGCAGCCCGACGCCGACAGGCGCTGGCGTGTCGGCAGAGCGGCGATGCCGACACTCAGCTCTCCATTGCTGACATGCCGTTACCGTATCGCCATGGCAAGCCGGTCTGTCTTTACCAATTCGCCATGGCAGGCCGGTCCGCCATTCCCGTATCGCCATGGCAGGCCGGTTCGTCGTTACCGCATCGTCATGGCAGGCCGGTTCGTCGTTACCGTATCGTCATGGCAGGCCGGTTCTCCGTTACCGTGTCGCCACAGCAGGCCGGTTCGTCGTTACCGTGTCGCCACAGCAGGCCGGTTCGCCGTTACCGTGTCGCCATGGCAGGCCTGTGGCCGTTTCGCCGTTACCGTGTCGCCACGGCAGGCCGGTTCGTCGTTACCGTGTCGCCATGGCAGGCCGGTCCGCCGTCACCATACCGCCATGGCAGGCCAGTTCGTCGTTACCGTGTCGCCACGGCAGGCCGGTTCGTCGTTACCGTGTCGCCATGGCAGGCCGGTCCGCCGTCACCATACCGCCATGGCAGGCCAGTTCGTCGTTACCGTGTCGCCACAGCAGGCCGGTTCGTCGTTACCGTGTCGCCACGGCAGGCCGGTTCGCCGTCACCATATCGTCATGTTCGCCTTCTCCGGAACTGGAGCGCACGCCCCGCGGTCCATTCGTTAGTAAATCTCACGAATCGAGGCGTCATCACGAGCGCACTCGTGGTACACGGCTTACGTGCACGGTACGCGTGCGCTGACCACTCGAAAAGTGAGCAATCAATCGGCGGTGGTCTTGAGTCACGCCAAGCCGACCTGCGTGAGTCACGACTTAAGCCTTCCGCATGACGCGGCCACGGGCTGCGGCTGGAAACGGCCGGCTGTCTGGTAGCTGCCGCAGCCCGCGGGCGGCCGCGCCTCGTGATGGGAGGGGGCCGGGGGGGGGGGGGGGCGGTGACGACAGATCCACCTCGCTGCCAGCGTCCTGCCGGCAGGTCCGTTCGACGCCAGCCGTTTGAACCGGGCGCTAACCGGCCGGAGTTAAAGCGCAGCGTGAGCTGCGGGATTGGAGCGCCGGCGGCTACAACGACCGACGGCAGCGCCCGCGATAAGGTCGGCGTCCGTGGCGGCGGTCGCTGACTGCGACGCCGACTCGCACAAGACGTGTCGTGCCGGGCCACGGTCGATAACCCGCCGGTCACCCGCCGCCCGCTGAAAGCTGGCGCGACCTTGCCATGCACGCCCTATCACCCGGACGCTGGCGGTTACACCTGATCACATGCAGACGTCTGTGATTTAGTCGGGCGCTGCGGCGCGCTGATCGCACGGCGAACGACCGTTTGAACGCCGGCTGACGTTTGAGCCAGCGCCGGCGGCGATCGGCGGGCAGACGGGGCGCCGCCGCGCCCCTGGCGGCAGCGTGCCGCACTAGAACGCCATTCGGCGAGCGGCGCGCGGCGAGGCGGTGTCGTGCGCCGGTCTCGGCCGGGGAGGGCCGCCGCTGCTGCGCTCAGTTCAGCTGGGGCGAGCGTGTTATACTGCGGACTGCGAGTGTCGACGTGAGATCGGCGCGTGCGGGCGCTAGTCGTCGACCACGGGTGACGCGGCCGGCCGCAGAGCAGGGCTGACTGGGTGGCGAGCCGGTGTGCTGGCCACCGAACCCTCTACGGTGCGACGGTCAGCGTGCGCCGCTGACCAGCTGAGTCGCCTGCTGCCGCCACCACAAGGCTGGAGTCAGCACCTCGCTCTCTGTCCGCGGCTGGCATGCCGACTCCTGGCAAGGTAGGCTGTCCCAGCTAGAGCTGGGCATGAATCCGAAACCACCTAAAATATGGATGCATCAGAGGAAAATAGGCGTCCCGAACTAGAGGCGTAATTTTACACGTTGAGGAGGGGGGGGGGGGGGGCATGAACTGCAATTATTGATAGAAGAATCATTTCTAGTGTGCTGCAGCCTCGTCAAATTGCTGGCTATACGTATAAAACCTGACACGTTTTCCATGCATGCATTTTTCCCCGCTGACTTGAAGTTTGAACTGTACATTTAATTACACGTACATTATCCATGCACACATCAATACGTGTCATGCGGGGGTGGGCAGACTTCAGTGCCTTCTTGATTATTCCTCCGCTCCGGGGGAAATACTTGATACCCTCATGCCATATCGGTAGCTACTATGCCCGTGTACTATACCCGCATGATGTACCCGCAATACGCCCATCTGAAGTTGAATTTACTATTCAATTGAACCATCACCGAGTTGACTCAAATAGTTGCCTAAGCAGACCATATTTCGTCATGTCGACTCAGGAGGCAAACACCTCTTCAGTCGCTCAAAATACCTCCCTGGTCACCCTAATTGCTTCCGCAGTCATCGATCCCCCCCCCCTCAGTCGCCCAAATCGTCCAGCATTCGAGGACTTTTGCTTCCTCTTTGCATGAGGGCGGACCCAGAACGACTCATCGGGGACACCAAATTCAAAGATGTGCCTGATTTTCAAATACACTTCAGATTTCGCTTCTTTCTCTGCAACAGGCCTCTGTCAGGAGTTTCTGAAGCTATTCTCAAAGTCTAACGACATAATATTTTTTTGTCCCACCTTGGCCACCACGAGAAGGCCATAGCTTGGTGGCCACCTCACTAGATCCGCCTTCGCCAGTGGAAAATACGCTGAGATACATGCAAAACTTGAGGAAACCAGGTAATCTGACGAATGCTGAGGATGTATCAATTAGATAAGATTGTGCACCGGCCAAAAAAGGCATTGGCACTAGGACATTTGCTTCTCTACAAGAGGTTTCATGTATCCAATCGGATCAAGGCTTACACTTCCTTCCAATGGTCCCGCCCCCCCCCCCCCCCCTGACACTCAATTAGAGTTTCTTAGAACGTGCCCGGTGTATCACAAAATGAGAATAAAACTAGGGACTGCACGTGTCTCATCTGTTCATCTTCTCACAAACATATGTTTGCCTGGATTTGTCTATAGACCTTGGCATACAGACATTAGCCTGCTTTTCAGTATAAGTTTCTGATTCCTCCGGGTTCTTTCGACAAAACAAGACCCCAAATTCGGGTTCCCACTGGCTCTTTCGGCAAAACCGAACCCTGAATCCTTGTTCCCCCCGGCTAGTTTGGCAAAACAACCCTAGATTCTGGTTCCTACTGGCTCTTTCCACAAAATACGGACTGGATGCTGGTTCCCACTAGATCTTTCGGCCAAACAGATTAATGGATGCTGGTTCCCACTGGTTCTTTTCGAGACAATAGATCTGTGTTTCTCGTTGTCATTGGTTGGTTCGAGAACATAAGACGTCTGATACCGGTTGTGAGTGGTATTGTTTTAACCTTTGTACAAGCCTCGCCAGATTTATGCGAGAGGTATGCCCTCTCCCTCCGCTCAATGCACAGAATGTTTTAGCAGTCTGGGCTCAGATAATGATTCATTAATATTTCATGTACCGGTGTGTATTTTGAGACAACGTCTGTACTGCAGATCTGTATTTATTTGGACTTAGTAAGCAGTGCTTAGACTTAGCAGATATACTTTATAGGTAGATAATAACAGACTTAAATAGACGTAGTAAAAGGGTAAACAGCGCACTTCATATACAGGCACAAGAATGATACATGCATACAGAAGCACACCGCACCCTGGCGCTGGTAGGTTTCTCCTCATTCATACAAATGCAACAGAGAGGGTCCCCAAATCAAGCATGTGATTTTGCTAACTTGTATTTGAAACCCACGTGAAATAGTTGCCTAGAATCAAGCGAACAACTTCTTCAAAGTGGGTCCATTCGGGATTACAAGTGGGATGTACTTGTAGGAAAAATGTTACGTTTGTACTGTACGCTTGCCTACAGCGGCGTGGCACGTTTGAATGCGCTAATTAATTGCATTAAAATATTGCAATACCCCTCCCGATTTCAATGTTACAAAAACACTGATAGAGCTCCTGCTATCAGGGTCTCCCTAAAATTATGGCAGTGGTGCAGCGAAGAGTTCTTTGATGACATTAGCGCTGTCGAAATGAGCCAATATTGACTGAAGGGCCAATGTTGACTGAACGGCCAATGTTGTCTGAAAGGGCGACGTTGATTGAAGGGTCAAAGTGATTGGAGGGCCATTATTGACTGGGCGTTGACTGAAAATAGATCACCAAAAATCAAACCCAGCATTTCCCCCTTAGCTGAGAGAATATTAATGGCCTCTGCTATCTAATGTTAACAAAAAGGGAATAGCCCTGTAGAATCTGTCTATTTTGTGTTCGTGTCTTCTTCAGTTGTCAAACCTGCGAGTTCCTATCATATGGTGCCCTTCTTGTTGATGTCAAATCACAGTGTGTCCATGTCCGCATTTAAGAGTCACCCACCTGACCGCCAGAAATCAAGGCCGTGTAAGGGTGAGATATAGGTCAGGAATGAGGTAGTAGAAGTACGATGGTCGTGTAACCAGTGTGGATCGGCTCAGCTGATAAGTGGTCCTCCATTCACTCTCCACGGATCTACGACTTCAAAGTTAATGTGAATAAACTGTCAGGTGACAAGTACAGCTAACAAATGTGCAGCAACGACAAGCTAATATTCTCTGTAGATCATCATACTTGACTAGATGTGTTTACATTCTGGTAGTGAGGGCTTTTTCACCCAACATGAATATTTTTAAACTGGTTATTTCCAAAATGGTTAGCAGAAAAATGTTAAGGGGGCACGGGTATGGGATGGGGCCTGGGCTGTTTGTTCAGCTTAGCGCTACCCAGTGCTTTAAATGCCTTGGATAAAACTGATACATAGCGGAGTAGGTCCGCTAATGAGTTGGGTGAAATGGCGTCCAGCATGCACGCATATTTTATGCGTATATATGTATATATATATATATATATATAATATTTTATGCGTCTAGTATTTACGCGCTTTAGTGAAGTCCTAGAAGCTTGCGGTCACCTGTTCGGAGCTGCGGAGGGGATTGTTGGGTTGGCAAGGAGCCAAAGTCAACTGTCAGGATTAAGAATCATGACTTCTTGCCACGTAGGTGGAGTAGCGAGGGAAGTATGATTATGATCGATCTTAGGTTATGGCGGAGCAGTGGTTTTGACGTCTCCAGACATTCCACCAACCAGTCTTGGAGCAAAACTTATTTTGGTGGCACCACAAGTGGACGTTAGAGACAGGATACATAGACACGTAGATACTAGATAACATGCATGCAGAAAATGGCCAAACACACATGACTGCATTCCCCGTGTCCCATTTTGCAAACTGTGGCAGATCTTGGCAACATTTGATTCGGGCATAGTTGCAGCCAAGCGTTACTGCATTCTGGGTAGACGGCGCTGTGACGTCATCATGGGACTTACCACATGGCACCAATGTTACGGTGGCGTGAAACGCCGCTCTTCGCGAGCTGGTTTAAACGAAGTATTCCCATAACCAGATTGGTTTTCGGTCCAGGACATTTAATGAAGCATTTTCAGCTGGGAGATAGCGTTGGTTTGCACCAGAGATACAAAGTTGTTGATTCAATGCGCTCGCAACCTGCCCCTGACAGAAAGATGGTGTACCCCATTCACCAGCGATCTATTCCGAACAACTTAAGCCGGAAGCGCTCAGCAAGGACCTACGTAAAGAAATGCAAAATGCGTAAGTACCCTCAAAATTTGTGTTAATGGGACACAGTATGCAACACATACATAAATACATACATACATAAGTACGTAACATAAGACAGCACACACAAGTGCCCTCACACTTTGTATTTACGGGATGGACGTCGGCGAGGGTGCACCAATGACGTCTCTCACAAAGATGGGGTACGAAGGCGGCGGAAAACCTCCACCACCTGAGTAAAAAGACAGCACTTCTGCCACTTTGAATTCACTTAACAAGTTGACTTAATTTTTAACCATATGTTACATTTCCCTACCTTTTCAAGATCACTAGATGGTGCAGATGAGTAAGGGCGGGCCTGACGGTCCCGCAACATTGGATGCTCGCTGAGAAGTTGTTGAAGCTTATTTAAGAATGTGCGTCCTGTAGCCTTAGGATTATGGCTCCAGCTGTGGCCTGTAGCGTTGCCAGGGTGGATGTAAAGCTGACTTGCCCTGATGGGGGTGGTGAGTGATAAAGCTGTGAAGCGTAAATGCAGCACTTGCCATATCAGTTGACGATAAGAGATTTTGCTGCAAAATGGGACGATTTCTGACAAGTTTCGGAATGTCTACCGGTCAAAGAGCAGTTGTCCGTATCTCAGCCGGGGAAAGGTCTTGGGGGGTATATTTGGGTGGTCGGGATTTTATTCCCTGCGCATCTTTTTCATCTAACGAATCCGGCATTATGGCTTAAGTTCACCCACGCCTGGGAAGATGATAGTACAGCAGCAGCGAAATTCTTCGCACATTCCCTCTTCACCTTGTCTTATTTTCACATTTTGCACCAAATGCACTGCAGTGCAAACATAAATGAGCAATGCGCGAGGGCTAAAACTCAAATAGTGTATCAGTTTTCCTACACGTTGACTCCGACGAATATGGCGCGGATGCTGTAATTGGAAAAAGTGGTTTAGCAGGATATGCTACTGGAAGCACATCCGGGTATTTCATTGGTCTTTAGAAGGTTTAAAATGCAAGATGCACAATTTTTCACACACAAAATTGAAGTTAAGACATGAAACAGGATTTCTACCCAGTTTACGGGCGAAATCTCCGTTTTAACCATTTTACTGAAATCTACCAACCTTTTTGTAGTATCTACCAAAAACCACACCACGGGCCACCATACTTTGGTCTGATGGTGGCGTCACGCCCGCGTAGCCTTTTCTCTAGCAGCTTTGGTTGCAGCAAAAAGCTGATTTCTGAGACGGTCTTCTTAGTCTTGAATGCAACTAGATTCCTTTCATTTTGTACCTGTATGGAACTGTGTGATTTAGTGGCATTTGCAGCTGTGTCATCCCAGCCCTCCCAACTTTAAGAAGAGAGTTGGCCAAATTTGAGGACGCATGCACTTCTTTACATATTTTGGGAGTAGGTTTAGCCGTTTTCTCCGCATTGCCTCAACTTATTTGGAAAAAAGCTGAGCCCCTTAAGAGCACCTTCTTGTACCTAGAAATTCAAAGCTGACAAGAATTTTGGGCAAGATTCTCGTTCTTGCTGCTTACTTTGACATCAACTTATACTAACTATTTTTTTTTTTTTTTGCTGTATCTCAGCTTAATTGTGAGACGCCTCTCGGTTCTTGCCTGACCTCTGCATGCTCCAGGCTGGATCATATGTCTTGCTGAATTTTTCGACATAATGCCAGGCTGGATTTTGGCTCTTGCTTCTTCCCTTGACCTAGCATCAGGCTGACTCCTGGTCCTTGCTGGATCTTTCGGCTCATTGCTATACTGAGGATTATATGAGGATGCGTCCTACTTTCTGCTGTTTCCCGCGGCGTAGTTCCAGACTGATCCCTGGGTTCTCCTACTGGGATCCAGGAACCAAGAACCGGTTCCGAGATGGAATCTGGGGAACAAGACACTTGTCTGCTGGCAGCAGGACAGTTTTTCAAAATAGTCAAGGTGGAAAGTTTGTTCCCATGAGAGCATTTTGCCTAGTTGTTATGGTGTCTTGCCCTATGTTAGGGGAGACTCGGTAATTCGTATCCTGTCCAGGTAGTATTGCGGCGAGTTACTCTGAATTTATGCGGCGGATCGCAGTCCATGAGTCATTCAGCCGGCCTGCATACGCCTTGTATGTGACTGCGGTGCATTTCTATTCTGGTACATTTTATTCTTGGACAACCACAGCAGTGAATCAACATGCCCAAAAGTTAGCTGGGTCTGGACTTCACCGACCGCATTGGCAGTAACACCCGAGGTTCTTTCCCTCAAACTGCGCCATTTTGCAGTGCAGCAAGGGTTGAGGTTGTGCAAACACCCCGAACGAAGCAGAATGCTTCAGCCGTGGCTTGGGGTCGTATTGTCCCATCGCTGGACAAATTGCCCTGTTGTGAAGGTTTGAGGAAAATGGTGATCGCATTTTTCAGTGCAAAACAACCAAAATATTTGTTTCGTTCTGGAAGGAAAATTATCATAGGACATGTTAACATGGCAACAGGTGCATTTCAACTGACAACACAAGAACTATTCCATGTCATGGTTTAGTCTTACCCCATTCCACCCTACCAGCTACGGTTCAGAGACATTTCGTGGAATCGAGCCCTCCTCGTAAACTGAAAGGTTCACGTATGGCCAAGGTCACAATTTTGAGTTCTGAAGGCGTTAAGGACCTGGGAAACTTATTATAAAAAGCACTGGCTCGATGACAGGGATTTATCTAGTTTTAAAGTTTAACCCTCTAAAAAGAGTCTGCCATGCATGCAGCCCTTCCCGATTTCATTTCAGTTGAGGACCCTTGTTTTTTGTTTTCATCTCCACCGGCGGGTACTCAACTAGGAAATCTGTCCACTCATTGTTGTGAAACACTAGTGAGACATTTCTAAAGCATGCGTCCAAGGTCATGCAGGTTCAGATCGTCGTACCTTTAAGTAAAATGTGGGAAACATTTTGATTTAGGAATGGACTGGGCTTGTATGGAAAGTCGTGAAGTGTGGATTGGTGCCCACGGTGACACTGGTTCGCTAGGGTTAGGTCTAGCTGGTTTAATATGTTTTTTCCTGTTCACACCAGCCCATTGTTCTCCCTCCGCGCTGCTTAAATGGATTCCTCCGGCTGGCGTGTTTGGCCGTCCAGCGCTGTCGGTACGGTCAGGACGGTCCGGCTAGATTTGGTCGGACTCGGTCCGCCGGTTCAGAACTGCTGTTTACTGAGAACCATAAACTCTCGACCGCAGTTTACTTACTCACTGTGATGCCTTTCTAAATTGGCTGCCGGGATTCCACCTCGCGGGCGATTTCGCGCTCAGGCCGGTAGGGTGGACGCTTTCCTGAGCACGGTAAACATAATTTGGTGCCAGCGAGAAAGGCGCTGAACTAAGGAGATGTCTTCCTTGGCCGGCACGAAGGTCATTACAGGGGATGGACGTCGTCTGTTCCAGGCCTCGCCTTGGAGAGGCTACACCACTTGAAAAGCGGCGCGCTGAGATCGCAGCGTGGCAGCCGGGCCCGAGCCCAAGACTTAAGCCTGGGCCCGCAAAGCCGACTGTCGCAGTCTTCCTTTCTGGAGTTGGAATCCGTTTCATCGGGTTTGCGTGCTGTGCGTGGGTATTAGATTCGAGTCTTAGTGCGAGTCGAGTCTTAATTTCGAGACGAAGCACGGGACCTCCAGTGTCACACAGAATCACGTGAGACAAAAACAGCTCATGTCGGTGGTCACGGAAAGAGAACGTCGAAGACAAAAATTGGACTTGTTAGAGGGTCTAAATTTAACGCAAGTCGGACCTAACCATAACGCCAGACTTACTACGGGCAGTTTTGCGCTTTTTTCTTTTAATCGTTGAACAAAGTACGAACAAAGAATGGGTCTGTGGAGAGATCTGAAGCATGTGTATGATAAGCCCAAGGGAGAACCAGACTTATGGTAGAATCAATTTGATAGGCTATGCTAGATCACGCATAAATGTCTTTGATACCGAATTTTGATTTGGTTTTCGCCTTCCCGTTTCTGCTTGATATGTAATGACCATTTCGTGGTGAGGAATTCGGCATGGCGCGCCAGGTGAAGAAGACCAAGCGTGATTGCCGCTTTCCTCCTGTTACGTTATCATAGGCCAATAATGCTGTTCAACAGATGCGGAACGTTGAATTAGAATTCGATCAAAATGATGTCTTCTTGCAGTCGTAGAGCTATGATTAGCACATGCACAGTACTCGGGCGAGTCATTTGTGTTAATCTTAACATTCAACCGAAGGTAGAAGTGTGAAATTCACTGAAACGTATGCTGTTAACATCTACATATTTTTAATGTTTTCCATTGCGACGTAGGTATGGTGTTTTCAATTCAGCCACTCAACAACAATTGGCGTCGTATGACCACTGGCCGTAACTTGTTTTATGCATGACATGCATTTCAAGTTTAATGTGTGCCGCTCCTGTTCATGGATAGGGACGGCATGAGGGCAAATATGAGTAAGCAGAAAAAAACAGCAGTAAGTTTTCCGAGCTTAGCGTCGGGAGTAAGTCTGCGGGGGCAAGCCTTCCGAGCGTAGGTATTCCCGAGCGTAGGTGTTGCGGGTGTAGGTCTTATAGGGCAAGTCTTCCGAACGTAGGTATGACATGCAGTAGGTCTTCTGGGACGAAGTCACCAGGCTGATTCCCGCATTGAACCCTAGAGACGCGAGCAGCCGCGGGCGCAAGCAGGCCCGGTGACGTCACGCATGACGTCACTTATTTTGGTTAGTGCTTCGGCGGGAGCGAGGTCACATATTGCGTTCTGGTGACCAGCTCTGGTACATCTCGAACGGAGCCTGGGCGAGTTGTTGCCCGTTCCGTTTCCACCTGCAGTCCTGGGACATGGTCGCTGACGATGTCGCCAACAAAGCGCCGCCGAGCCGGAACGCGCTCAGGGCAGGGATCGAAACGGACTGATCGATCTCTGCAAGTCGGATGTCGGTTGCATTGGCCGGACGTCGTCAACCAGGCGAATGGTGTGCTTTGCTTCGGGTGCTTCAGGCGAATGGTCAAGGGTTTCTTGGAACCCTTACATTGAAGCACCAGCGCCCGTGTGGATACACAGCCGTTCACTTGGGCTGGTGCTGTTTGGCTTGTGCTTGGTGTTTTAGAAGTAGTTTCGCATCCTGACAGGGGCAGTTGGCCCAATTTAAACCAAGTGTGTGTATAAGCGTGCGGGCGTACGTGTATGCACGTGAGAACGCGTATGTACGCGCATGTGAGTTGAGCATGCACTTGTGATTATGTTTGTGTCCTTGGTTTGCGGTTCTGCTCGTGTTTTTGTGTTCGGGAGGGGGACTCTCGGCTGGAACTGTGGTCATTGGCTGATTTGTGTGTGTAACTTTGTGACCCTGTTTTAGCTCTTTGATCATTGCTTATACCATTGTTTGGTACACTTTTGGCATGTGCGTTTTTATACTGCACCTACATCTAATTTGAAACATGGACCATGACCTGAACGCGTAATAGCCACCATGTGGATGGTTTTCAATGCACTGATACTGACTTTTTTGACCACTGGGCTCCCCATCTTGCCATGAGATTGCTGCAACAACGTACGTCACGCATCCCTTGAACACAAAAAAAGACTCGTCCCGAAAGCCTTTAAAATTGAATATGTTCGGAAGCTTCAATGGCACATTTCGTTGCCATAACCAACTGTTTGGAAGCTAGGGAGGGGTCGGACCTAGTAAGGACAAAAATATTCTTACTGTGGCCTGCTGCCCATGCGTTTGGGCCAGTATACCATTTTGAGCTGCGTTCGGAATCAGTGGTCGTGACTATTTTGCTTTCCGACAATCTGATGCCACAGTCCGCGGCCTCGTTGAGCTGAAATCCAATCGCATTCCCAAGAAGTAGAAGGGTATGTTTCACCTATATCTTCCTCCTTGGTGGAAAGTTATCTCGTGAGTCGGGACGTTTACGATGTTATAAAATGCGCGGGCTGGTCTTCTCCTTCAGAATGGCTGCACTATCAGGAGTAATAAATTAGGCGTTGCCAGTCACGTGGGGCTGAAGCCCGTCCCGGCGTCGGTGTGCATGCGCCGATTGTGCTTTGGAAACAGGGTAGGTAGGTAGTCGAATACGAACACTGCGAAAAATGAGGAAAATGCGAGGGAAAACTCCGTGAAAGTGGTGTCGACCAACGAAGAGACGAAAGTTACGAACTCATCGACGGCCTTGAGATAGTTCTTTAACAATATCTCACGAATGGCACTGTGGCCATAAAAGCGTGCTGCCAGTCACGAACAGGCTGCCTCGGTGAAAACATCATGCAATTGGGTAGGGAGCTTATTATTTTGGTGAAAGAGTCAAAACAATGATGTCTCCATCTCGCGTGAAGCAATGCTCTATGCGTCAATGGCGATAGTGGTGACGACAGGCGGCATTCTCCTCGAATGGTGTGTTAAGAATGCCACCATCCATGCCTTATTGTGGACACACTAATAACGTTTTAGAAAATATATTCAACGTGTGCCCTGATTTTGTGATAATTATAGGACAACTTGACCTTCGCTGCCACGGTACATTTTGCAGCCTACCACGAAGTGAGAAATATGAACTGCTTCCGATTTATCTACCAATGTGTTGACGCAAAGCCATCAGCAACGAAAAACTAAGGACATCATACAAAATCTACAAGTTTTATATAGGCTGTGTTTTGTTTTTGTTTCGGTTTTTGTTTTGCTGGGGACCTTATGCGGTAGCGGTACTACTTGAACTTGTCTTATATGACGCCAGGCCACAGCACGTGTTTTGATTTCTCTCTGGACCGTACACTTCGAACAGCCATGCGTAAAGAGAATGTTACAGATTTAAATATTTTGAAGCAAGCATCATGTATGAAATACGCTCACTTACAAGTATTTTGTATGGTTTTAGGTGGCAGAAGTCTGCTGAAGACAGCACAATTTCTCTATTTAGTATGTATGCTCTTGAATGCGTCATTGTATTTGATTTCGTCATGGAACGTTTGTATGACGTCATTGCCGCCAAACTAGCCGTGCGAAATTGCCACCGTAGCCCTCACTTGTAGTACTTCAAACTCACCGAGAGGTGGCAGTGGCGGTGCTGGAAGTGTTCGCTGAGACAAGGCAAATATCGTCATCTGCCCGTGTAGTGTCTCTTTGTCGTGGTGGTTTTGTGTATGCATCATTGAGATCAAGGTATTTAATTATATTCGCACACTCGGTGATCGCGCTGCTATATGATTAAATGCCTTAATTTCGTGATAACTAGCAGCCATGTCGAACTTCTTTTATTCTGTAGCACAAAGCGTGGTGCGTGATTGAAACTTGCACAGTCTGCTCAGCATTGATTGAAAGCCAATTTACGTCCACAATTTTTGGAAGTCGTGCTCACAGACGCCAGTTCCGAACGTCTTGACAATGCATTTCTTCTTGACCTTGAACGCCTCATGACCTAAGGGATGGCAGGGTTTGAACGACGTGACTATGACGTCACGCATGCTAGAGTGTCTCTGAAAAAGTCTGCCTGTCTTTGCGGGAGTGTGGCGTAGAGACTATTTCGTACAATCTATTTCAAGGCCATTCAGACATCCATGACGCCACAGCAACACCATTCGGATGGTTATTTCACTTCGAAACCCCATACAAACGGGGAATACCCCTGTCGCAGAGGGAAAACCGGGAGCAAGACGACGCGACGGTCATGGGGCCACGCTGGTCGCGAATTATACGAAAGGTCACACACGCAATTATCCAATCGTTGACTAAGCATTAGCATGATGCATCGTTCATTATCAAAAGTATGTTCGAGATGACTGGAGCTCACATAAAGTTTTTTTAGTTCATTGAACCGGCCCGTGACCGACTGGGGTTTTGGCACGAGAGTTTTGCCTGATGGTGGTGGTTACTTTGAACTTGGAAGTTCAGGTCGGAAAAGAAACTATTTCAAATTTTGAAACATGCCAGCCAATCAAGGCAAGGCATGGACTGCTTAGCCAGCTTGTAAGAGTCACTTGGCCATGCTATACCAACCAAAGGGAACGTATTGTATAAGTTCGCAGAAGGTACATGACCACTATGGAGCCTGTGCTATTCCAGGCGTGTCCACGTGTATAGGCATATCAGCTGACGGCGCTCGAACCAAAGGACGTCAGGTGAAGCAGCACATAGTGTCGCAGCAGACCATCGGCCAAGCGCAGTGTCGCGGCAGAGCATCTGCGCCGACCGCAGCTGGCTGCTCACTGAGCCGAGGTGCGACACACTGCTAGCCGTCGCACCGACCGAGCTCAATTGCGCCAGCACTGGGCACCGGCTGCACCTCCTAATTAGGGGTGGTGAACTGAGCTGGACAGCTGCTGCCGCCGGGCCGGCTCAGATCTGGGGCCCACTGTCCCGTCGGCCGTCACGTCTGTCCCGTGCGGAGGCCGCTGCGCACGCATTGCGGGACGGCCACGCTCGGCGTGTGAGGTTGACGCCCGTTCACCTCCCGTTCGTACCCGCTCCTCTCGGCCCGCTGCGGCTTTGGACGCCGGAAAGGCGCATTTCCGGTGATGCATGGTGCAGCGGCTTCCTATTGCGCAGTGTCGTGTCGTGGACTGCAACCTCTGCACCGCTCCGTGCGGTTTTCACGTGGAAGTATTTCAATTCGAGTTGCCAAGTTATTATCATGATTAACGGGGCTTTTCCCGCGGCGCGCTGGCAAATGAGGGACGGTCATCCGACTGAGGCCTTAGGCGGGCAGCGTATTCGAGTCACCCAGCCGAAGCGGAACGGGCTGGCTGCCAGCCGCCGCGGCTTGTTGGTTTTCAACAACCCTATATGGACCATCCGGCGGCACGATGTCGGCACCAGGCAGATTCGACGGCGGTTAATCATGTCCACCAACAATCCTCTCCACATCGAACGCCACCATCGTGTTTCAAAGGGAGTGTTCCACATTTGCATGGGGTTTTAAACTGGAACAGTCATCTTGAAGATCATTCGGTGCAGTTCACAGCCCCGCCCTTCTTAAGGTCCGACACCCTCTAGCTCCTGAGCCACACACCCGCGAAGACGTTTGTACCGTTTCCTGCGACTTTTTCAAAGTTACCCAGGCATCCATGACGTGATAATAACGACATTCAAATTGTGTCATTCGACTTGCCATGCAGCGTTCAGGGACAAAACAAATATAATTGTTGAGTTGTTCGTATCTGGCGTTCGTGGGCACGATTTCCAGATATAACGGCACTCACTTGGTTCTTAACCAACGTAGTGCGAGCTGTGCAAGATTCGAACACGACTTACGTTTTGTGCTACGTAATACAAGAGGTCATGCATTCTTTTTAGACGTTACGGAAATAAGACTTGCAAGTGAATGACTTGAGAATAACGCTATAACCGAACATGCGAATGCAAGTAAGTACCTTAACTCACGGACAAATATGCACTAACACTGAGAGAGAGGGCTAAAATACGAGCACCTGATGACATTTGGTTCAGTACGCATCCTGCACCGTCGCAGGCCGCCTCTCAGAAGATTGAAGAACTACAAGTGAGTGTTGTAATGCAGGCGTTCCATGACGCAATCAAATAATGACGTATGGAAGAACATATTTACTAAATAGAAAAATTGTGTTGTCCAGAGCAGCCTTGCACTTAAAACATACCAATGGGTATAAGCGAGCTTATTTCATCATACCTGATGCAGGGCTCAATATAGTCAACTGTGGAGCATATCCTTTGAGGGTAACGCATTCCCTATAGTATCCTCTATTTTCCTGGAAGGGAATGGATTTCGTTTAAAGGGAACGCTCCTCATTTGAAGATATCGAGGCAAACATGAGATATGAATAAATATGCTTACTTATAACTATGGGTATACTTTTAACAGCAAAAGATTGCTCTAGAACACGCAATTTGTGTTCAGTAAATATGTTCCCCAATACGTCGTTGTTGGATTTCGTCACCGTGCTTTGCATAGCATTCATTGGTAACCAACTAACGGCTGTTATATTTGGAAATCGTGCTCACGAACGCCAGATAGGAACGACTTGACCATTATGTTTTTTAGGCCTTGATCGCGGCATGCCTAATGAAATCGCAGGATTTGAATGGCGCTGTTATGGCGTCATAGATGCTTGGGTGACTGAAATAGTCTCCCCAAAATAGACCGCTCATTTCGCGGGTGTGTGGCGCAGAAACTGGATGGGTTTAGGTCTTGAGACGGGCAGGGCTGTGAATTGCACCGAATGACGTTCAAGATTGTCATTTCGGGTCAAAACCCTATACAGATGTGGAACACGCCCTTTAGGGGCTTGAACGGGTAAGGGGGTTATCAAATTTGATAAGCCAGGCTCAACGTAAATGCTTTGATATGCTTTGTGGGCGCTCTCACTGTGGCTCAAACTGCGACCACGTGTTACATAGATCCACGGACACCATCGCGAACTGGATTTAAAGTGCAACGGACGCTAGCTTCTTTGAAATGTCATGCATAGGATCTTCAGCCGGCTTGATCTGCGTCCAGGGGCGTCCAATGGGCATCTGTGCCCAGCCGGCTAGATTTGCAGATGCGCCCATCGACCGCGGTTACCATTGCCGACAACCCCCAACAGTTAAGATCAGGTCTCGCCGTTTAAAAAATTCAAATTTGAATGGCTCAACGGCGGCTCCTGGCAGTTGCAAAGCTGTGGGTCACGCCGGCTCCGCCGATTTCTAATGAGCCGGTCCGACGCGTGCCTCGGCCCGACGGCCGGCTGCTGAGTGACCGTCCGTTGGTGACGCCGAGCGCGGCTGGTCACTATGTCATCAGCAAGCACGGCTGGTCACCGGATCACCAGCGCTCGCCAAACGCCTCGGCGACGGGCGTTGTCGCTCCTGCCGTGATACTGCTTCTCGCTTCGGCGACGAGCGTTGTCGCTCCTGCCGTGATACTGCTTCTCGCCTCGGCGACGGGCGTTGTCGCACCTGCCGTGACGCTGCTTCTCGCCTCGGCGACGGGCGTTGTCACACCTGCCGTGACGCTGCTTCTCGCCTCGGCGACGGGCGTTGTCACACCTGCCGTGATGCTGCTTCTCGCCTCGGCGACGGGCGTTGTCACACCTGCCGTGATGCTGCTTCTCGCCTCGGCGACGAGCGTTGTCGCTCCTGCCGTGACGCTGCTTCTCGCCTCGCGGGTGCTGCGCTGGGTTTGAGCTGTGACGTAGTGTGTCGCTGACCCCGGCTGGCTGATGGGATCCGCCAAACATCGCACGAACATCGTATCTCCCGGCACTGAATCCGTTACCACCCTGGCGCTGAGAGCGGCGCGGACCAGCGCGTGTTCACCAGCTCATTTACGGCGGCTTCCAACAAGGTCATACTCATCGCCAAGTACATATACCACACACGTGCCCCTGGTACACGGCAGCCGGGGCAGATGTACCTCGCGGGCGTAGTTCACGATGGCTGAAAACCAACACACATTTGAAAACTACGATACAGATTCATTACATCGTCATACAGCATGAATACCGGTACTTGTCCTGTTGAAACTGGTTGAGAATAAGATAAGATCATTGGAATGCCGATTATCATAGCCGGTTTCTAAATTCCTGTAATGCACTAACTGAATGCCCGTTTGATGTAACGAGTCAACGTCTTAATGCACTGGTCGCACCAAGAAGTACCCTAACAGCCATTCATGCCTTATAATCACAATAGTCCACATTCACTCAGCCCATCTTTGTGGACTGGAAAAGGCAGGAACAGCGCGCTGGATTGTGTCGGAAATGGGCCCATGGACATTTTGGTGTAACTATACTGATATTAAAGTGAAATAAGGGTACCTACTTCCAACAACTATATACGTGATATTCGTTAGTAATTTGTTTGTTGAGTGCATTTTAGGTCACGGACTTTGCTCACAGGATCGAAAAGCTCGAAGATAAAACGGACACAAGCTGCCAAACTGTGTAGACAGCCAAAAAGCCAAAAACCTCCCCTACCGCAAGATTAATGAATCCGTCGGCATACGCAGGCTGAAACCCCTCCTAAATAGAAATACTTCATCCTGAAAAATGATGGCAATACTAATACAGTACTTAAAAGCAATATCAGACCTTACAATACGTAGGTTGTGTAACGTGGCACTGTGCAAGGCGAGTGTATTTAATCGCCTGTGGTTTAAAAAAAAACTTCGGTCGAAGTGTGGGAAATATGTGCAATTAGAGTGCGTGTGTGCGGAAAAATACGTTCTCAGCACTGCCTGGCATCTGGTGTCCGCTTTATATTTCAATTTTTTCGATTCCGTAAACAAGGTCGGTGGCAAACAATTGATCCAAAATGCAACTTACTCGGCGAATATCATGTACAAGATTATTATCAGGTCATCTTAATTCACTACTATGCTTAACATGCTTTAAATTTAAGAAACACTGCACCATCTTTGAACTAGCTGTAATGTTGCTGAAATACATTTCGTTCCAAATTATTGATTACCCTTAAAATCAAGCACCTGCATTTATATACATATATATATATATATATATATATATATATATATGTATATATATATATATACACCCATATACATATATATTTGAAATGTATAGGTGTTCTGTACAGCATAAGTCTTTTGCTGAAAAAATTAGGTATTTCACTAGCGCCGAGGTTTATCCCAAATAAGGTCCTTCGCATAACCGGAGCCTAGAGCCGCTCATGCGCATATCCCAAATAAGGTCCTTCGCAGAACCGGAGCCTAGAACCGCTCATGCGCATGCACGTGCCCTAAATTTTGGCGAAATGCCTGCAAGGGATGTTTAAGAGAAGTTAGAAAATGTAAGCGATCTATGCGAAACCGTTTCCAGTGAAGAATACAAGGGGAATAACAGGGCTAAAGCCCAGATGCATTTATCCTCACGACCCCGGTGCCAACGATGAATTCACCAAGGCAATCGTTGTTCGATCTTTCGCCCTCGTCTGGTATGTCAGTTCGTACGTGTGCAAACTAACACGCTTAACGAGGATGGCAGTCCAAACGATTCTTCCACCCGTGATGCTACTAATACCTCGTCTCGATCCTTTTGTAAAAATGGCTCACCTCCTCGTTTGGAAATGGCGGCGAGAAAAGTTCGATATCTCAGCTTCCTAGCTACGGAACAATACACATTTGGTGGTCACCCAGCGCACCTGCACGTCTTTCGTGTGCGGATGCGCTGGTTCGACCGGACCCCGCCTGGGGAGGTGCGGGCGGCGGCCCCGCACGCCTGGCGAGGCAGCCCCGCTACAGCGTCGACGTCTCCGCCCGCCCGCCCTCCCGGCCGGCCGCCTGCCCGCCTGCCTGCCTGCCTGCCTGCCTGCGTGCGTGGTCACGTGACTGGCCGCGGAGGTCACGCACCCAAGCCAGGGCCGGCGGCCGGCGGCGGCCGGGCGTGAATGGCGCCGCAGTCGCACGCCGCCGCGTCCCGGGCCACCCCGGCCAGCCGAAACGAGCCGGTCGCTGCGTCTGTCGCAGAAGTGCGGGCTGGAGGCGTGCAAGGTGGGCACGGGATTGTAGACCAGGCTAGAGACGCAATTTTTCAACCCGCCGACCCGCCTCATGTGCACCTGTATGGGTCTGCGTACTTTTGGCCGGGCTGTGGACCCAGACATGCCGGGCCTGTACGGGCTAACAATTTTAAGAATGAAAATGATGTTTTTGGCAAGCGCATAGTTTTTCAACCCTTCCAAAAATCGATTTGCACAACACGTCTATGAACAAATCCTATTTGGGTTATTATAGCAAGGGACTTGGTGACAGGGAACCCATGGTATGACCTCTGAAAGATGATGCATCAGTGAACCAAGACGCACAGACGAAGCAGTTTTGTGGATATTTCTCTCCGAAGACACCAACAAATGCAATCCAAATTTTCTCAGATCAGCCTGATTTCGTGATGAAATTACCAAACATATAGCATTTGCTGACATTTCATAACGATGAAGTGACCGAAGTCTTACCTCAGTTACGTAGCATCGCTCCCTGCTCAATGCAGCCGGCGGATAGTTTTGTATCACATGGAACGGTTGTCGACAAGTGATTAGTGATAATTTATCATTGTTTATTCTGTCTTGCTTTTTTAATGCATACAGGACCGTAGTTACGACACGATAACGGGTTGTTAGCTTGCTATGCACGACATGTTTTACTATTCCTGCGATTGTCAGTAATGTTCAACGTATATGTTTTACACATATTCATCTTTTGTTTTGTTCTGCCACCTCTTCCGATTTCTGTATGCACACCAAAGTATGTGTAAAAATTCCAGCTTAACATAAGACGTCACCGTGCAATGATCACCGTCACCGCATATCACCGTCAATCCGTGCAATTCACAAGTATAACCTTTGTAAGTCTTCAGATTCTCTCATTTTTGAGCCAGGCGCACTCGAACTGGTACGAACTATTTCAGCCGCCCAATTTGAAGTCACCCAGTGATGTATGACGTCATAAAGGCGTCACACGCATTCCTGCTCCCCGATGGCCCTACTGTGTTCAGGGCTAAGGAAAATGCGACTATGGACTGCACGAATCGCCACATCAACAGACAGCAGTTAGCGTTCAGCCAACTCAACGCGTTGAATACGGGCCTCGATCACGAATAGCGTTTTGTAATACACGGTACAGGCATTTGGTCAGATCTACTAGTTCCGGCAAACCTTAGGCAGGAATTCGAGTAACTCTAGAATAACGCAATAACCGATAATGTAAATGCAAGTAAAAAGCATGACATCACGGAAAATATACAAGAACATCAAGAGAAAGGACCAAAAACACGTGCACATAACCGTGGTTTGTTTTTCACGCGCATAAATTAACAAGATACCTTGCGGTGAGTTTAAGTAGGACAAGTGACTTAGCACGTCAGCTGCAATAGAAATTCCTACACGACCAGTCT
The DNA here is from genome assembly GCF_011947565.3 of Pollicipes pollicipes. Classification (NCBI taxonomy): domain Eukaryota; kingdom Metazoa; phylum Arthropoda; class Thecostraca; order Pollicipedomorpha; family Pollicipedidae; genus Pollicipes; species Pollicipes pollicipes. The sequence goes on along the minus strand of NW_023596420.1, from coordinate 4,383,454 downwards.
GGTAGCGATTCTTATGGCCATAAAAACGTCCCATGACGTAATCAAACGGTGATGTATTGGAGATTGTATTTACGGTTAACTTGTGTTGTCTAGAGCTGTGTGTTGTGCTTGAAAGCATACCAATTTTTCAAGTGAGCTTTTCATATTGGATACTTGGTTGAACATCTTTAAATGTGGAGAATTCCCTTTAATGTGAAAAGTACAGCATTTGGGACGGTCGAGGATTGTGACTCAGTGCGCTTTCCCCGGTTCTCTGTCCCATTCCCCTGGTTTTCTCCTGCGAGGCCGTCTGTTCATCCCGGCTGACGGCTTTGTAGGCCCGGCGATACTGGCGGCTCGGCATGGGTCGCGGCGCCGCGTGCGTCCTGCGTGCGGGACGGCGGCCCGCGCCGGGCCGGGCCGGGCCGGGCCGGTGGTATGTGGCGCGCGGGCACCGGCGGTACCTGAGCGTCGCCTGACCCTTGCGCAGTCTCGATCAGCTGGCGCCCGATCGTTAGCGGGCGCCCACTTTGAAGGCTGGCCTGGTCGGCCTGCCATTGGCCGCCGGCCGTGCAGGCGCAGGGCCGGCCGGCTGCGCGGCGGCGGCCGCGGCGGGCGCGGCCGGGCCGGCGCGTGAGACCGCTGCCCTCGCGCAGGCTCGCCAGCGTGGGACGGTCCGGCCGGGCCGCGGCCGGGCGCGGCATAATTAGCTCTGGTCCGCGGCGGTGTCCAAGGCCCGGCGTGGCCCGCTCCGGGCTGCATCTCATCGGCCCGGGTTGGATGACCCTAATGAACTCGGACGCGCGGTACGCACTGCTGCTCAGATGGGACGTGTGACTTGGGACTGGTGCGGGACGGGTGCCAGTGGGCCGGCGGGTGGTTGAGACTGGTGCGGGGTGGACGACTGCCGGCAGGCCGGCGGGTGGCTCCTCAGTCCTCGTCTGCCGGCCCTCGGAGATGGCGCGAGCCCTACGAACAACCCTGCTGTCCAGAGGTGACGGAGCCACCCACACTCTTTGGTTACCCAGAAGCGACCGAGCCGCGGCGTCTCGTCTGCCGATGCCAATCCGTCCGTCTCCTGTCTTTGGTACGAAGGGCAACTGTTTGTGAAAGCGCTGCTGGACTCCGGCGAGCCTGCGCTGCTCCCCCACGTGGTGGGCATCCGGTGAGACCGAACCCCTCCCCGCTCGCATTGGGCCGCCCTAGAGGGCGGACCGTTCCCTCTTACTGGACGTCCGGTGAGTCGGACCCATCCCTGCGGCGCCGGGCGGCCCTGGAGGTTGACTCGCTGGGCGTCCGGGAGGTGGGAGCGCTCCCTCTCGTGCTCTGGGTGTGCCCGCCGTTAGGACGCGGCGTACGCTGGGCGCCGCGGGCCCGGACGTAACGGTGCACGCCGGGCCGCCGGCGCTTGAGGTAGGCCGGCCGCGCCGCCTGGCTCCGGGCTGGACGGCTCGGCGGCCGCACACCCGGCCGCCAAGCTTCCGGCCTGATTCGGCGGTGGGCGCGGCGCAAGTAGCTGGATCAGACAGCACTGCTCATGGCACGGCTCGACGGCCGGCGAGGCGCGGCAGCTTGTGAGACCGCCTCTTGCTTTGGCTTAAATATTGGAATGACCAGGGCAGATTCACCAAGGCTCCGGCATCGCGCCGCGTGCTGATGACTGTCGCATTTTCACTATTGGCGCTGGACAGGATAGTCAAGACCACGCGTGACTGTTCGCTGTTGGCCGTGGGTGGCGCTTTTATTGTTAGGATTCACGTGCGCGCGAGTCCTGTTTTACGAAAGTTTCTATCTATGTCGTACCTGTACCCCAAATTTTGAACGATTCGCGTATATTCTTCAGCACAGCGTATGCGTATGTATTCAAATTATATTTATATATGTATGAATAAATGAATATATATATATATATATATATATATATATATATATATACACGTATATGCTAGCGTACTTTAGAGTCGACAACACGAGCCTTCTGGTCCGATAGCCATCGCCGCCGCTCGTGATCGAAACTATCCACCTTCGTTTGTTTAATGCCGCTGGTGCCGCATTCCGTTCATTGATTCGGGCCGTGTTTTGGCGGCTGGTGTTAGGCAGCGGCGGCGCCCCTCTGGCCGCCGCGCTGGGTGGGCCACCTCCCGCACAAACAGCGGCCGCCACCCCACACTCGCTGACCCGGCGCGCAGAGAGCGAGCCGTGCTCTCGAGCCAAGGCCTCGTGGGCTGCCGTCAGCGACGAGACAGCCGGCTTCCGCCCGACCCGGACAGAGTCGGCCTCTCCAGCTCCCGTCAGAGGCGGCGCGAGGAACGGACAGTCTCCTCTATCTTACGTCACGGGTGTCGCTTTACGACGGCACCCACCGACAACTGCGGCGCTTTCCAGGTACTACCGCTGTCACTGGCTCAGCTACCCCGGCACCGCTATTGCCGTTGCAGCGGAAGAACAAACGGCCTGCCGTGTAGCGGTGCCGGTGAGGCTTTTTGTAACAGGTGACGACCTGTGGCCGCGTGATGTCAGGTGCGCCGACATGAGCTCCGCGTGACGTCAGGTGCGCCCGCACGGGCCCCGCGTGACGTCAGATGCGCCCCCACGGGCCCCGCGTGACGTCGGATACGCCGACACGGGCTCCGCGTGACGTCGGATACGCCGACACGGGCTCCGCGTGACGTCAGGTGCGCCGACACGGGCCCCGCGTGATGTCACGTGCACTGAAACGGTTTTTGCGTGACGGAGATGTGCCGACACGGGCTCCGCGCGACGTCAGATGTGCCGACACGGGCTCCGTGTGGCTGCGCGGACTGGACCAGCGCGTTCGGACCCGGCCATGGGCGGCGGTGGGCGCCGCCGCGGCGCACGCCGGCATGGCTGGGCTGAACTAGCCCGCGGCTAGTCGGTGACAGCATTGTTCCGCACGTCGGTGGCTGATTCTCCAGCAGTGTTCCGCACGTCGGTGGCTGATGCTCCAGCAGTGTTCCGCACGTCGGTGGCTGATGCTCCAGCATGGTTCCGCACGTCGGTGGCTGGTGCTCCAGCATTGTTCCGCACGTCGGTGGCTGGTGCTGCTGCGCTCGCGATGGGCAGGATAGCGGTGGAGGCCAGCCGTGACTGCTGTCGACTGTCCTCAGGCCGGCAAGCGGCGCTGCGCCCCTCGTGAGAGCGCAGTGAATGCCTCGCTGTCCGCTGCTGGATGTCATGACGGCTAGTGGTGTGCGATTCGGATACTTACTCGCTGCGTAACCATGGAGGGCGCGGCTGCTTGTCCCACCGTGTATCTCAGTCGTGTAGGGGCGGGCCGTCGCTGTGGCCGGGAGCCCCGGTCCCGGCGGAGCGGTCGTCAGCCGTCGTATGGGAGCGGGCCGTCGCTGTGGCCGGGCGCCCCGGTCCCGGCGGGGCGGTCGTCAGCCGTCGTATGGGAGCGGGCCGTCGCTGTGGCCGGGAGCCCCGGTCCCAGCGGGGCGGTCGTCAGCCGTCGTATGGGAGCGGGCCGTCGCTGTGGCCAGGCGCCCCGGTCCCGGCGGAGCGGTCGTCAGCCGTCGTATGGGAGCGGGCCGTCGCTGTGGCCGGGAGCCCCGGTCCCGGCGGAGCGGTCGTCAGCCGTCGTATGGGAGCGGGCCGTCGCTGTGGCCAGGCGCCCCGGTCCCAGCGGGGCGGTCGTCAGCCGTCCGCCGGCGCGTTCCGTTATTTCGCCGCGGCAACCCCGCAGGCGTTTTTGACAAACGCGTAATCGATGACCCAGCTCATCCAAGGAAATGATGAGTCGCGTCGACCATTTGTTTCGGCCGAAGGCATGCGACCTCCGGCCGCAAGCCAGGTCACGACAGCGGCCGAAGACATGCGACCTCCAGCCGCAAGCCAGGTCACGACAGCGGCCGAAGGCATGCGACCTCCAGCCACAAGCACAGGTCACGACAGCGGCCCAGAATGCGAACATTCGTGTTGTTACGGTGTCACCAGGTGCTACGGTGTTGCGGTGTCTCGTCTAGCGGAGCCGTTTCATTGAGCGAACTTCGTTGAGGGCGGACTTTGTGTGAAACCACGCTTGGCTAGTGGGACCTGCGACTTCATGTCGACGCGGCCGCGCGGGGCGGCGGGCGCGTCGCGACCACTCGTGCCGTGGACTGGCGTACCACAATCTGAGAGCACGGCCGACAGCCACGGCGCCGCGCCACTCGTGCCTTGGACTGGCGTACCACAATCTGAGAGCACGGCCGACAGCCACGGCGCCGCGCCACTCGTGCCTTGGACTGGCGTACCACAATCTGAGAGCACGGCCAACAGCTACGGCGTCGCGCCACTCGTGCCGTGGACTGGCGTACCACAATCTGAGAGCACGGCCAACAGCCACGGCGTCGCGATGCATTTCATTAAACTTGGGCAACGTAGGGCTGGTGGCACTGCGGAGCGGCTTTTCTCATCATTGCTCATTTGTCGCACTAATATCAGCCGGTGGTGTTTCAGGCTCACGGTGTTTTTACGCTATCGTGTTTGACAGGCGAAGTCTCGCATGAATGAACCTCCGCGTTTTGCCCAGCCAATGCCAGTCGATAATCAGCGCGTTAAATGCGTAACACATATGAGCGACATAGTTTTTTCTTCAACTTAGCCGGTATTTCGTTACGTTCCGGAGCGTTCTTGACAAGACCTACCGAATTGACCTAGATTACAAGCGAGCTGCACTGGCTGGGAACGGAATAATGCGGGTGTGGAGACCACCCTGGCCCCCACGCAGTGCTGCACGTCCATGCGGGCGGCCGCAGCCCTGACTGGCCGGCAGGGAGGCTGCTCCCGACTGGCGTCCGGATGGGCGGCGGCCGCAGCCCTGACTGACCGGCAGGGAGCCTTCTTCCGACTGGGGTCGCTCAGCCGGCTGGGCTGGGTGGGACCCTCCCCGCGCGGTGGCGCGCTCAGGGGGCAGCGGCCGGGCGGCGGGCGGCCGGCGCAGCGCGCCGCGCCGCGCCGCGCTCATTTGATGAAGTAGGAGATCGGACCCAGCCGCGCAGATCAGCTGACGCCCACGCCAGGCGGCCTGGGCGGGAGGGGAGATACAGCCGCCGCGGTGAGACCGACTCGGCGGACAACGCTGAGCTGCTACTCGCGGTCGGCGGCCGGCGACAAAAACGTCACGATGACCCTCGTATTGGCGGCGTCGCTCGCCCGACCGTCGTATCGATCACAAGTCGCCCTTCTGACCTCCCAGCAGCAGCCAGCGCGGGCTGCTGGAGCGGCCCGTCGGCCAGGTCGGCTCACTCGGCAGTCGTGTGACCTGATGCGGTCAGCGACGGCCGAGGCCCACCGGCTGCCGCCCTCAACCGCCTTTTCAGTCGGCTCGGCCGGAGGCAGCGGATGAAGATCAATACCGGAGTCGAGCGCCCGGACGGGTGTGGAGCGCGCGGGGCTCCGACGCCGCCGGCGGGACCCGGCTCAGGGGCAAACCAAGCTTGGAGTGATGCTCGGTTAGCTGCGACGCCTGTGGCCTGCTGTGGATGGATGGCGTGTCACGGACGCCAGGTTTGGGTAGGGGAGTGGCTGTGAGCTTTGCGAATGGAGGGTGCGGTGATGTTTAGTATGGAGTTGGTTTTTCTTTCAACTAAGCTTAGAAGAATCCAGTTGTATGACGCGTAGCGTCATGTTAATCGTTGCCCGACGAGAATGAATGACGGATGCCTCCAAGGTTTTATTAACCAATTTGATACTTTTTTAGAGATATTTTACTGATGTTTTCGGTGACTGACTGTATGATATTTGCATGCGTTCCAACGGTTTTCGGCGCATGGGTCAATGGCTTTTCAGCACCCTTGTCCGAATAGTTCGTGACCTATGTCCCAATTGTGAAGGTCATGTTTGCCAGGTTTCTCTCCAAATTGACATTACAGCTCACTTGTTGGCGATTGAGACATGCTACTTGATTGTTATATAACTCTAAATAAATTTGACATCAGTAACATCAGGCTCAGTTGTGTCCGGCGGTGAAGGGTCAGGTCATTAGATCTGAAGCGAGGTCAGATATGTTCAATCAATACTTAATGACGGAGCCTCTTCTGGTATCCAGAGACGACTAGTGACAATGGAAATGTATGTTGCGTGGTAATCGGCGTCGGCCCAGCTCCAGCACGCCATACCTGGCAGATAAGACCTTTGTAGCATCAGGCACGCAACATTTGGTTTCAATAGCTCATTCTTAGCACACGCAAGAAGTCTTGCATACTCCGTGCCCTCTACCACCAGTCAGCGAACAGAACAAAATCGGTTCGAACGTATGGTGCCGTTGTTCAACGCTGTGCCTGTATTTCGCCACCTTCCCCAGGCATTGGTGATGACGAAGACTTCTCCGATTTCTGGAGGTTGTCCGGCGTCACGTCCTCCGCCCACATCCCCTTGATCGCCTCGACGAGCTGTGGCAGACATGGCATGTTCAGCTTCAGCTTCCACTTCATGTGAGCCCAAGATTCTCAATCGGGTTAAGACCTGGAGAGTTGCCAGCCTTTTCAGAACAGGGATGACGTTTTCCTGAAGGGCAGACATGATGCTACTGGCCCTGCGGCCGATATCTTGCGGCCGCATGGGGAGGAGTCGTGCATCAAGATAGCATCCCCTAGCGAAGGGTAGGCGGCCATTAAGTAGTTTTCCAGAACCTCGATTTTGCGCTTTACGTCCATCGTGGTGTTCTCTTGGCCGGAAGAGGGGGGGGGGGAAGGAGGGGAGGGGGAGCAGAACTCTCACAGGTCAGCCCCACCGAAGCAGTCCCAGCCCGTGACCAAGTCTGAGCGTTTACGCCCTGGATGGCGTGTCTCGCGCATGACACCATTTCACGGCGAGCGGACGCCCCCGCCCAGCCTCAGGTGTCGCGTGGTGCGGCGAAATATGGACTCGTCCCGCCACATCGCCTTCTGCCACTGCCCCGCAGACCAGTGACGATGCTCTTTGGCGAGTCTTAGTGTTTCTTCTTCCGCGGGGTTTTGAGTGGCCTCCCGCGCGGGAGCTCCGGGACGTTTCGGAGCGACGACGTTATTTGCGCTCCTGGACGTCCCTAGCGACGACTGCGCTCCCTTTTCGAAGCAGGCGTTATTATCCCTAGACTCCTGAGCACGACGCTGTTGAACAGCTGGTTTGCTACCTCAGTCGTCCTTGGTGGCCTGTGGTTTTGGTTTTGTGTCGCGGTAGGGACCCCGGAGAGGCCGTCCGTGACGTCATCCACACGAAGCCTGTTGAGTCATCCACCTGAAGCCTGTCGTCGACGATCATCCCATGAGTGTTCTGATAGATTGTAGGCAATCATGTTGGTCAATCTTAAAAAATATGACGGGCACCGGTAGTGTAATGGTTAGGCTGTGCATCTAGAGAACCGGAAGGTTCGGGGTTCGATTCCCCGCTGGGCCCGTCCTCTCTGCCAGGGTGAGAGGCAGGTGACGCCATGTAGTCTCAGCAGCTGAGTGCGTCGCCTGTCCCCAGTGACGACGGCGATGACAACACGAGCCTTCCGGTGTCTTGCGCAAGCACTTTCCGGGTATGCTTTTCACCTAGAGAGCAAGATGTATGTCAATTTCATCCGGAGTTAGAATTTTGATTGTTCAGTAGAATAACCAGACTTAAAATACACTGGCCATAGACCGATTAACAGCTGAGGTGCCCGGAGGGTGAGGGTGTGTCCAGGATTTCGTCAGAGGAGGGAGCGCATTTCACTGTGATGTCTCTAAAACTTGGTGCACACCCCCTCACAAACAGTCTCGGATTTCGGTCACATTATTTTCAGGTGGTTATTTTTTAAATGAGGAAGCATCTTCCTCTGCGCATGGCAGATGGCTGGACATTGTAGGTATGTGGTGTGTGTTGAATTTTTCCAGAGGCTGAGGGATGTCATCATTCTGAGCCAGTATTTCGGAGAAAATATGCCGAAGTGGACTTAAGTTGGGTCCTAAATGCCATCAAAGTCGGGCTCGAAAATCTAGCCATCGTCAACTTACCCACGACGAAACCAGAAAGATGTATTTTGCAGCTCGCTGACTTTACAGTGAATGGCAAGAAGCGAAAGCAGTAGCCTGGACAGGAAGTTTAAGGCGTAATGATTCAAGTGGGACGCAAATTTTGTGCTGCACGGTTTGGGTATCTTGACGGAATACCAAAAGGGCAAAATTCTTACTGAGAAATGCGATTCCAGCGATGCGAAAATGACATGGGCTGTATGTATTCACCAGCCGAGCGACGTGAAATGTGCTGCGCCGATATATTAGATACGTCAAATTATTTTGCACTCGGACGTAAAATTCATCAGGATGCGCGGCTGATGATACCAATGGCGAAACCGCCAAGAAAAGCCATCGTCTCATATGTCTTAAAGTTTTGCATTTGTATTTATTGGTCACGCCAGTACCCTACCAGATATGTTAGGCTCACACTCGGTTTTGTTGCAGGAAAAACGCATTTTTGCTGTTACTGTCCTCGAAGTTATCTCTCGTGTATGTGTTTCGAGCATTTAAAAAGGCGACTTAAGTGGCCTATCATCATCTAGGTAGGTACGTGGGCGACTTGTTCAGATTCTCATTCGTATGCCATTTAAGCCTCACATGCCATAAACCACAAACGATGCATCAAACCATAAACATGTTTGGGATGTCGATACGTAAGCTGTTTCGTAACGCGAAGCAGAACGACTTGTTAACTCGTCGTGTTTTTGTGCATACCAATTTATACAAATTCGGTTGCATGTGTCCAATTCAGCGGCGAATAGCTTCATTCGCACGTCATCCTTGCTCTTGTAGTTCGTGTTTGTCCGCTTATGGACATATTTAACTACTTTTGTTGCCTTACGTATATATATATATATATATGTGTGTGTGTGTGTGTGTGTGTGTGTGTGTGTGTGTGTGTGTGTGTGTGTGTGTGTGTGTGTGTGTGTGTGGTGCGTGCGTGCGTGCGTGCGTGCGTGCGTGCGTGCGTGCGTGCGTGCGTGCGTGCGTGCGTGCGTGCGTGCTTGCGTGCGTGCGTGCGTGCGTGCGCGCGTGTGTGTGTGTGTGTGCCCAGTGGCGATGGATGTTGGTATTTTCGAATGTGAATTGTTCCTTTATTTGTAACTATTTGTTAAAAGACATCTATGGTGCCAATTCAACAAAGGGTCGCCTCTGGAAATGCAATAGGGCATCCAACCCCCCCCCCCCCCCGAAGTCGCCCAATACAAGTGATTCACCGCAATTAGCTGTCATTATTTCGAGATATCAATGCTCCGGCTTCATACACTATGTTAAGCCTCTTTGACGGAAGCTAGAAGCTGCCAGAAAGTATACTTTTGCTTATATTGGATAGGAAAAAATAAAAGGAAACTTGAATTAAAAGACTGCAACACATCACTGTGGGCGCTGTTTCCGTTGGAAGTGGGCGCTTCAATGGTTCATTTTGTCTTTTCTTTACGAGAACAGTCAGGGGCGTTGCCAGCTTTTTTCGGGATATCCCGAAGATACTGTGCAGGCCATGGATTAAACCCATGCGTAGATCGAGGCAGGTAAAACATTTGCATGATGTATCCACCCTTTGCTTGCCTGGAGAAGCTCGTCCTTGCATTAAAATCCGCCAGCAAAAATTATGTAAAATGGTCCTTAGCATTCGCTCTCGCAGTCCAGGAGAAGATAACGCCGAAGCACGTTGTTGCAGTCTGCATGGGCCGCGAAGCGTCGGCCCTGCAGCTTCGACTTGATTTTAGTAACCCTTCGTCGAAGAGAGCCGGCTCAGGATTTCATCACAGTGGAGGGCACATAATTTTGTTGCCCCTGTATTTTGGTGTTCTTTAAAAATTAAGGTTTTTGGGTTCTTTAAATGATTTACTCGGATTTGTGCTGCTGTCATCGTATGTAGTTTTAGCTGGCGGTGAAAGGGGTTGGTTATTCGCGGCAACAACCTCGTACACTTAATTCGGCCACGGCTTTTGAATCTTGGTTTTGTACTGACGTGTTCGTCTTCAGCTTTGCCTTTCCTATATTGAATGCCGCTAACCTTCCGTCGCGGTTAAAACGTCCAAAGCAGTTGGCTTCAAATACGGCGTTATTTTTTAAGTGATGAGAGGTCACTAACATCTTTTTCGGCTTTGCAGATTCAAATTAAACAACCATCGGCTTTGGTATCGACTTTGACTTTGGCTTCATGTCATTGTCTTGGCTACGAGTTCTGCCTGGAAGCCAGGAGCCAGACTTCGTTTCCATACTTAACTTGGCTAATTAACTTGTACAAATGAGATTTTGCATCATATGACTTAAGCTGCTTTTAGACCAAGCCTCTGGCACTATGACCTATTGCCTTAAGGTACCATTTCAAGTCAGCAGGTCACGTGACACTAACCTGGCGCGGCAGAAACTGTACCCCTGAAGTGCTGGCATGCGGGACTAAGCGTGACATATTGGAGCGAACCGTCATATGACCGTGGTTCGCGGCGGTGTTGAAATGTAGCGCACAGACGGGAGCCCCATCCTCCAGCGTATTCGATTGCCATCGTATGCTAGGCGCTACAGGTAACCTTATTCCGCATGGCGTCTTTGAAATTGCAATGTCTCGTTTAACACTTGTGTGACTTGCCCCTTTTGTGTGTCTGAAAACTTGAAGGTCTTGAGTGTAGCTGATGCGTATTATTCAGATTCCACGGCTTCCCTTTGGCCTCTGAAGGTCGGCCAAAGCTCTCATGGGGCCGTTTCGTACTCTTTTTATTTTTGAGAATACCTGTGCCGCCCTCTTCACATTGTCAGTCACCAGGAACCTTCTTTTAACATACCGAGACGTTGTCTTTAGGACTGCCTAACCCAATGGACAATTTTCATGTTTTACGGGAATTCCTTCGGAATTTTGCCCATTCATTTACACCTTGGGAGTATTTTCAGACCCCCAAGCTTACCCTTTGCACCTTCGGATTTCTCCCCTAAAAAACAATTGGCCGTATTGGGGAACCCGCCGTTTCGAAACTATGCGCATGGTCAGGTTTCTTCGCAAAAGCCAATCAACAGCGCCTCAATAATTCTTTCGCTCTAGAAAACACCGCACAAAATGCATTGTTTCCATTCGTGGACACCCTTTTGTAGCATAACGAGGTGGTTGACACCCCGTAGAACCGGACTTTGAACTGTCCTGCCTCCGATGTGATGGATTTGTGATCACTACTAACAACCGCTGTCGCTGATCGGGTTTTCTATTCAAATGGCAGGCGGCTGGTATAGCCGCCACAATATTCTTACACATTTCTAACGTAGATCACCGTATCATATTCTGTATCTATAGATTCAGGCAATTATAACTTTTTCAGTAACACATATATTTCTACGTTAGTCATTCCGAAAACAGTGATCCCAAAAACACCAACAGGCCGAGGTCATCCAACAAAGTTTGTGTTTAAGGCTCGGCTCTGGTTTACGCAGTACTTTCATTACCGTAGGATTTTACGGGGTGGTAGCCAAAGGATGCATATAGGCTTAGTGTTTGCTGTTTCTAATGGTGGTGCCATATTCAGAAAGATTCCAATTACTTTGAGGTCCCTCCAATTTGGGTGCTTGAAGTGACAGTGGACAATGAGAAGCAATTTATGGACACGCGGCTGCCGGCTGCCCAGCACCGCGGGGCAGCTCCACATCCACTTGCAGCTCTGCTAAGGTTCACCACCCGGAACAAACTGTGGCGTCCAATTTGTCAGCCGGTATTTGCAGGAGCTAATGACGGACGCACCGGGCCGGCCATTGCGCCTCCCCTTCAGCCCCACCTGCGAATGCCAGTATTGACCGGCGGCGACCACCAGCAAATAATGGCATCCCGCTTCCCAGGCGGCCGCTGTCCCGGTCTCCCGGTCTGGATCGTTGGCAGCGCAGCCCTCTCGTTGGTCCGGCGCTGAGGCGGCCCGAGACCGGAGTGGTTCTCAGCTAGTCCAGCCCTCTCGTTGGTCCGGCGCTGTGGCGGCCCGAGACCGGAGTGGCTCTCATCTAGTCCAGCCCTCCCGGTGGTCCCTCGCTGTGGTGACCTGGGACCAGTCTCAGCTAGTGCAGGGCCATCGGTGGTCAGAATCCCTCGGCTGTCTAGGGCAGGAGCCCCTGGTGGCCGCATATTTTTCCTGCGCACTGGTAAAGGATGAGGAAGATCACCAAAACGGGTGATGACGGGTATTCCATATTTGGGACGCGATCGGTTCATGCTGGGGAAATCAAGGGCCTGCAACCACCAGACATGGAACTTAGCGTACACCACAGAGCTGCGCCGATCTCGTGAGATGATGCCACCTGCTCAGAATTCCTCAGGCTGAGCTGTAAAAATGCGTCATAAAGGAGAGAAGCTTTTGCCGCCAAGGTCATGGTCTGTTCGCAGGAACGCGCTTGCATAGGCTTAGGCTATGCCTCACCCATTTCCCTACATCGTGCTGTTGCTGAATGCCTTGGACTTTTTGCAACTGTTTCTGCTGCAATACGCTCACTATAATAGCATAATAATGATAATGATAACAATAACAGGATACGCCCTCTTCTCCCATCTCCGATCTGGTCGCACTGGACACTTTTTAAGACTTAACATAACTAAGAAAGGCCTTGAGCTTCTGGTTTTGGGGCATTGTCAGTATGGCGTTGTTATTGTGGAAGCAACGTTCCTTTAACATGCGACGAAGTACAGACATCAACAAGCTGGCGTTGTCTATATCAGCAAGCTCTAAGCTAGCATTGGCTATGTTGGCAAACCCGATGTTCAAGCTGTGCTCGTGGTCGCCATGAGCACAGGCCGTGATGTCTAGTTTTCTTGATATCGCCAGTGCTTGCTTGGCAAGGTCGGTACCTCGTGGCATATTAGGGGCTGAATATTGTAAAAATCAGAACTCGAAACTCACGTTCTTTTAGAGAAAGAATGCCCATGTGAATTTTGGTTGCGTGTTTGAATATCTGGTACGCTGCTGGTTATTTCCTGTAGTCATATTTACACACGGTTGGCGGTGGTTTGCCAGTGTCAGATTTTTATATATGTGGATATTTATATTATTTAACTAGATATTGGGACCTCACGTGTGACATAAGTGGCGATGAACAAGTCATCTAGATCCCAATTTAAACACCCTAGGGTATGTGCGACATGCTTCACTTTTGCACTTATATTTTCCAAACGTCACCTGCTTGAAAACAAGAAAGCGGTAGCCTCAAATGAAGGTATGACCAGAAGTACCTCTGTTTCACGATTAAACTATCTCACGTCGGAACTTGACGTAAGGTTGAAAGCTGCCCGTTACCAGAAACACCAACATCGTTACCTCAACTTATTTCGTCCAGCCGGCGTAAAAATGGCAAAATTTCGGCGAAGAAAGTATTTGAGCGGATTTGACATATTTTAGACGATGGACTCTGTATTTTTGCGACGACCACATGGGCGATGCGCATCGTCTGTGTAAACAAGACCATTGTCCCTTCCCAGATACTGCAGGATGAATTTGGCATTGAAATCGAAAGAGATTTGGCTACTTTTCACTTATTCGCTTTGCTTGTTGGTTGGTGTATCGTCAAGCTACTCTGTGTGTGTTTTCATTGCACTACAATTAATTTGGCCACGTGCATCCAGCCTTAAGAATGCCGGATTTAGTCATGAAATCGGAAGTCTGTTCTGGAGTAGGTAATCCTACTTAGGTGACTAAAGCGAATGGAACGTTAGATGAAACCCGTTTTTCTCGTGAGAACGGCTGATTTGGTGAACACCGAAATCCATATTTGAAAGGAAGTCCAGAATTGGTAAGGCCATCGAAACTAGGTCAATTTAGAAAAAGCGTCAATTCTTCACCCATTGCTAGTTCCATAAACATGACAGAACCGAAGGCCACGACGCCCCTGATTTCCATGAATCCTTGTAGCGACCTCAGGATCCCGAAACACAAAATTACTGAAATGCATTTGTGTGCTAGGGCCCCCTGGAGCGGATCGTGGCGCGTGATCGTATCACCTCCTTCACCCGGGTCGGCCGATCCCATTGGTGCCATGTAAGACCGTTACCCTGCGCCGCGACGTGCCAGCTGCAATGGAATGGGGTACCGGACGCTTATTAAAAAAGGTGGACTTACAATTTTTGCTTCCCTGAACAGGCTGTGCAACGTATCTATGTGTTGCGAGGGCAATACGCTCAAGCCAGCTTTGAGTATAAGACAGCTTACAAGTTCTAAATTAGGGTCGTAGCTGAGGAGGACGAGGACAGGACGAAGCCATGTGAGCGTGACCTTTCTGTACCCTTCTGACCCTTCTAGGGTATGCACTTAAGATGTAGGTCGATTTCGCGGAAATCTGATCCAAATTCGTGGGAGCTGTTCGATTCTATGTTATCGAGACATGAATTAAGGTCGCGTGGTTGGCGGCACAGCTATCAACGCCGATAGCGTCGCCTCTTCCCACGACGAAGCAAGGGGTCCTCTTGTGTATCCCAAACTGGAAGAGCCTGAATCTTGTCTTCTCACACACCTGTGCACTATTGTCACTGTCCCTGCATCCCTATGTTAGACAACTTGCCAGCGTGGATGGTCTGGCGAAGGTTCAGCGCCTTTTGATCGGATTCCTTTCACTCACTGTCTTGGGCATGACGCTAAATTTTCCAGCTGCTAAGGGTTTGGGGCCTTATAGCACTTATGATGCACTAGCTTGTCGCTTCTCCACCGATACAGATAAGAAATATGGCGTCCGAAGCGTCAGTCGGACAAAGCGTTGCCGAATACAAGTCGCTGCGGTTCAAACCATGATGGAATTTATCCTTGAAGTGGGATTGCCGTAAAGCCGGGTTCAAGCTATAACACACAGTTTCCTATAACCTATCTTAACATGCTCCATGATTTTGTAAATCGATCGTGATCTAGCAAGACACCTGAATTTGTCCTTGGTGCCACATTCCTTTTTTCTTCTTTGTGTCGGCAGCTATATTTTATAGGGTCAAACCTCTTCACTGCCTTTGTAGGGTCACGCGTGTGCGCACCACGTGTGCACGCTTTAGCTAAAAACTCGCCACCCGGAAAGCAGCTCTGTTCAGTTATCGTCACCCCACGAGCGCAGAAGATGTCAATCACCCTGGTGGAAATGTGCGGTGCTTTTGTGCCCAGCCTGAGACCGTTCGAACGCGCCCTGCCCCGCGCGGGCTGGTGCCGCGCGGCGGGACGAGCCGGCGCCCTGCCCCGCGCGGGCTGGTGCCGCGCGGCGGGACGAGCCGGTGCCCTGCCACGCGCGGGCTGGTGCCGCGCGGCGGGACGAGCCGGCGCCCTGCCCCGCGCGAGCTGGTGCCGCGCGGCGGGACGAGCCGGCGCCCTGCCCGCGCGGGCTGGTGCCGCGCGGTGGGACGAGCCGGCACCCTGCCCGCGCGGGCTGGTGCCGCGCGGCGGGACGAGCCGGCACCCTGCCCCGCGCGGGCTGGTGCCGCGCGGCGGGACGAGCCGGCGCCCTGCCCCGCGTGGGCTGGTGCCGCGCGGCGGGACGAGCCGGCGCCCTGCCCCGTGCGGGCTGGTGCCGCGCGGCGGGACGAGCCGGCGCCCTGCCCCCGCGCGAGCTGGTGCCGCGCGGTGGGACGAGCCGGCGCCCCGCCCCGCGCGGGCTGGTGCCGCGCGGCGGGACGAGCCGGCACGGCTGCTCGACTCAGATTCGGACGCCGTGGCGCCGCCGACGCCGCCACTCCCCGTCAGGGGCGACGGGAAGTGGCACGTCTAGTGCCGCCGTCGCCGTCACCGCCGCCGCCGCTCCTGAGCCGTGTTGATCACCAGCAAACACGGAGCGCATACCACTTGGGCAAACGGGATGCGCCGGCGGGGCGGCGCCGCCCGATGGCGCGCCAGGCTCTGCGGGGGCGGGCTGCGGCCGCAGCGCTCGTCTGAACACGGCTCGCCGGGCTGTGGTCAGACCAGTGACAGGTTAAGTTCCCCTGCTATGGGCTCACAGCCGAATAGATGGAAGGCAGTGCTTAACGGGCCACTCGGCACATGTGTGAGCCGTGCTGGACGGCTGGGTGGACGATGCTTCACTGCCGGGTGATCAGTGCTGGATCACTGTGTAAGCAGTTCTTCGCTGCTGGATGAGCGATGCTAGGCTGCTGGGTGAGCAATTCTGTGCTGCCGGGTGAGCGGTGCTGGACTGCTGGGTGAGCAATTCTGTGCTGCTGGATGAGCGGTGCTGGACTGCTGGGTGAGCGATGCTAGGCAACGGCTGTCGGACGAGCGAGTCGGGTTTACCGGGCTGTATTGATCTTCGTGCGGGCGGGCGCTCTACCGGTCCGACGCTCTCTCGGCCTGCTGCTCTGCCTCACTGCTACTCTGTTCTGCTATGCTATTCGTCTATTCGGTGCTGCGCTGCTTCGTCCGGCGCCCGCCACTCTGCGACCACGCTGTGTGCTGCTCCACCGTTCTGCAGCTCCGCTATTCTCGGCCCGCTGCTTTCCTGTTCTACTGGGGGTTGTGCGGACTGTTGTCTGCCTGGACGGTCACTGCTGTCCTGTTTTGGTGTCCGCTGCTCTGCCGCGCTGCCACTTCGTTGCTCCGCTATTCCCTCATCTCCTGCAGTGTTCCACTTCCGTGCTGCATTGCCGTGTCGCCGTCCTGTTATCTGTCCGCGTTCCGCTGTTGAGAACGCCTGTCGCTCGCTGCGTGCTTTCTGCTGCACCACCGCCCTGCTCTGTTGGTATTTGGCTGTTCTGCTTCTATTTTGTCGTGCCGCCCTGCTTACCGTTGCAGTGATGCTCTTCTATGCGCTGTTCTGCTGGTTTTCTGTTCGATGTTTTGCCGCTTTGCCGATTGTGCGACTTTAATGTACTGCCGTTCTGCTGTTCTTTTCTTTTCTGCTCTGATTCTTTGATGTTCCGGTGCTCTGCTGTCCTCCTGCTCCACTCGTCGTCGTCTGTCGGTCACACCTGCTCCACTGTCGGCTACTAGGGCATGCCTAGCCCGCTCATGGCCTGGTGAACTCGGACGCTCTGCTGCCCTACTGTTCTGTTCGTTCGCCGGCTACTTGAACGTGCCTGGCGGGTTGATGACCTGGTGAACCGAGGCTGGTGGGCCGAGCCAACAAACTGTATTGTGACCAAAGGGTCAGGGAATTACTGGCTGCAGCTGACACAGCCAGACCCAGGCTCACAAGGTATCTGGATCAAGGTTTCAGCTAGCTGAGTTTTAAGTGTTTCTGAATATATGAGGGTAATGGCAGTCGCATCCGGCATGAAAATTAGGATTGGCCAGCGCCAAACTATTCTCGGCCGGCGTCAGGGCGTACCAGTCAATGCTGGACATCGGTCGGTCGCCGTGTCTCGATTAGTGCTGGGCGTCGGTCGGTTGTTGTGTCCCGATTGATGCTGGGCATCGGTCGGTTGTAGTGTCCCGGTTGGTGCTGGGCATCGGTCGGTCGCCGTGTCCCGGTCGGTGCTGAGCATCGGTCGGTCGCCGTATGCCGGTCGGTGCTGGGCATCGGTTGGTCACCGTGTCTCGATTAGTGCTGGGCGTCGGTCGGTTGTTGTGTCCCGATTGGTGCTGGGGATCGGTCGGTTGTAGTGTCCCGATGGGTGCTGGGCATCTGTCGGTTGTAGTGTCCCCATTGGTGATGGGCATCGGTCGGTTGTTATGTCCCGGTCACTGCTGGGCATCGGTCGGTCGCTGTGTCTCGATTGGTGCTGGACATCGGTCGGTTGTTGTGTCCCAATTGGTGCTGGGGATCGGTCGGTTGTAGTGTCCCGATTGGTGCTGGGCATCGGTCGGTTGTAGTGTCCCGATTGGTGCTGGGCATCGGTCGGTTGTAGTGTCCCGGTCAGTGCCGGACTTCGGTCGGTCGCCGTATCCCGATTGGTGCTTGGCATCGGTCTGTCTTACTGTCCCGATTGGTAGAAGGCATCGGTCGGTTGTAGTGTCCTGATTGGTGATGGGCATCGGTCGGTTGTTGTGTCCCGGTCAGTGCTGGGCATCGGTCGGTCGCCGTGTTCTGATTGGTGATGGGCATCGGTCGGTTGTTGTGTCCCGGTCAGTGCTGGGCACCGGTCGGTCGCCGTGTTCTGATTGGTGATGGGCATCGGTCGGTTGTTGTGTTACGGTCAGTGCTGGACATCGGTCGGTCGCCATATCCCGATTGGTGCTTGGCATCGGTCGGTCTCACTGTCCCGATTGGTGGTGGGCACCAGTCGGTTGTAGGGTCCCGGTCAATGCTGGGCATCGGTCGATCGCCGTGTCCCCACTGGTGCTAGGCGTCGGGCGGTCGCCGTGTCCCCAGTGGTGCTGGGCATCGGTCGGTCGTAATGTCCCGATTGGTGCTTTACATCGGTCGGTCGCTCTGCCCTGATTGGTGCTGGACATCGGGCGATCGCCCTGTCCCGATTGGTGCTGTGCGTGGGTGGAAATTTCCCTACACCCCTGATTGCCATGCGTAAACAATGAATGACGACTTATTTAATGACTATGAGCATGATTGGCTGCTTCTGATTCACGAGCGACTGTTGCAGCTCAAAACATCTGAATGAAACAATAAATGACGTTGATGAGAATCGGTCAAGGACCAGTCTGCCTTGGGGGGATTACTGTGATATCCGCTTCTCGGCACCTTCTGAGTCGTTTTTCATGGCCCAATGAATAATCGAATGAAGTAATGGATACAATGACTATTCTATAGCAGCTGGATATAGTGACTTTTACTTTCTGGGCAAATATGTTATCGCGAAGTTTATTCAAAACAAGAACACCACGGCCGGATCGCGCTTTGCCAGTACAGATGCAGGATAGGTGAGGACATGACAGGGTATGGGGGACATGAAAGGGCCAAAATATGCGCACCATAAGCCGTCTACCATTGGGCCAGGTAAGAAATAGGCCAAGTGAACAAGTAAGATATCGTTAGGGCCACGGAACCGTATCAGTTATTGAAGACTCTTTCCAATGGCAAAACTGAATGGCATCCAACGGCAAAATTGAATGGATGAAGCTAGCTAAGTTTGCCGCCGCTCAGCTCACGCCTCCAGCCAGCTAACACTGACGTCCGGTAAATATGTAAACTATGAAGTGGAAACTGAAGGGTTATGACGGGAACTGGTCTGTTTGCGTGTCCTCAAAATATCCTCAGACTTGAAAAATCTCTAAACTTGGCGGTGCGCCACGTTCACATCTCCCCGCGCATACTAATGATCGCCGTTTGGTCATTGATCGGTTGTGAATGAGTCAGCTCGCCCACAGCCGCGGAGGATGACGACAGTCTTGTGCTCCCGTCAACCTGTTATTATGTGGCTGCCAGAGGACGTCGGTCGGCATTTCGGTTACACCTCCAGTTGGCATAGACAATGCATCGCGTCAGGCGGAAGGGAAGTGGAGGGGATCGATGTCTCGCGATCCGCCGCCGGATGCACCGCATGGACTCACGCCCTTCCCCAGCGGACTCGCTGCCGGATGGGCGTCATAAAAACGGCACCGGAATTGAGGGTCAGCGACGCGTGCTCGCGGGGCCGCTGCAGGAACGCTGCGTCAGCGCCCACTGCGGTCGCTGCGATGCGCCCGGCAGGCGACGGGCTGCCGAGGGCCGGCCTCAGCCAGGTGGCGGACTGGGTTCCGACGCGCCCCACCTTCCTTTCATGGATGCGTTTGTGTTGTTGGGGGAAGACGTACGGACTCTAAAGGAGGCGCGAGACTCGGGGCCACGAGCCGCGTCCGCTCTGCACTCCCAAGCCGAATATCGTGCTCGACTTTGCCGCGGTGTGCCAAAAGCTGGCCGAGATGTCATTGCGAGGAAAGCCCAAGGTCGCTCTCCGGCGCCAGCGGCGTATCCCGTCAGCGACGCTATAAACTGCTTTGCTCTTAGTGATATCTTCATGGGATACGTGGCGTTTGGTGGGCATGATCGCCTATTCGTCAAACGTGTGCCCCGTGACGCGGGTGGGTTTAAAAAGTTATGCAAAATAGGGATGGCTCAAAGCGAGCACAGTGGCAACAGTGGTAACGTGGGCACCGCGGGCACAGCTAAAATGTCACGGTAAAAGTGGCGCCACAGTCAGCTCGCGTGGCAACGGAGAGGGAGAGGGAGAGGGAGAGGGAGAGGGAGAGGGGAGAGGGAGAGGGAGAGGGAGAGGGAGAGAGAGAGAGAGAGAGAGGAGAGAGAGAGAGAGAGAGAGAGAGAGAGAGAGAGAGAAGAGAGAGAGAGAGAAGAGAGAGAGAGAGAGAGAGAGAGAGAGAGAGAGAGAGAAGAGAGGAGAGGATAGAAAGAGGGAGATACGAGGGATAGAGGGGAGATAGAGAGGAGAGAGAGAGAGTGGGGGGGGGGGGGGGGTTTGGGGGGGGGGTGCGGGGAGCGCAAGCGGGAGCGGGAACACAACGATGGCGGTACACACGTGAGAACAGGTGGTGGAAGTTCAAGGCGTGACTTATGTTCAGATATATACGTGGTACATATTCAGAATGTGTAGAGCCATGGTTGCGTGGTCTTGCCCTCATCTGAACAAAATCGACGGACTGATTCGATACTACATTTTGTTTTGTGCATAATAGGACTGGGAGTCCAACGCTTTAGCAGCCCATCTATAGGGACGGAAGAAGGACATCAGATGGGAGTCACGCGATTCATCAGTCCTATAGGGTTATGCATCATCATAGATAATCATATGTGTGTTGTCGAGATGTACATGTATGTTAAAGCGAATGTTCCACATTGGAAGATATCGAGGTAGGCATCAGATATGATGGGGAAAGCTTACTTGTAACCATTGTTAAGCTTTCAAGGTCCAAAATCGACGCTAAGTAGCCAAATTTTAAAGTTTGTAAAATGCGCCCCATTACGTCATTGTTTGATGGCGCCATGGAATGATTCAATGACGACAGCAATACCTGGCAGCATTTGGTAGCCATACCTAAAGAATACCTCGAAACACACGAAAGCTGACGCCAACCGGCCATTTTCGTCGCGGGGGTTATGTCGGGTTGCGGGATAGTGGGTGGTTTGTTTGTGGATTTTTTGTCTTGTGCCGCACGTAAGAAAAGCTTTCGTGGACTGTTTGACATACGAAACGTAGCGATCACCAGCTTTTATGCCAGATTATTAATATGCAAGCACGATATGCTGCGCTGCTGCTGTTGCTGCTGTGGTGTTGATGATTTTGTCAATGCTTTATTGTCGACCCATCGTTGCTTGCAGTGCTGTAGTCCTGACATTGATATCATATGATCTGCCTACTAGTTACTTTCTTTATTGTTTGTAACTGGAAATGCAGTGTCATGCGAAAATAAAAAAGACGCTTGTAACGTTGCTATGAATTGATTGTCAAAGCATTGCTATTGCAATGGTAAAGATGATAAGGCTTGGGTACCAATAAAGTTTTCGTTGCTTTGGATTATTTATGCAATTAATAGTTAACCTCGATATAAACATTGTGGTGCAAAGACATTTTTGCTATTGATAGTCGTTTGGCATCATTAAATCCGTTGTTACCAGTCATTCATAAATCATAAGCTGCTGCCGCATAGGCTTGACATAGAGAAGTCAACCAATGTGGTACATTGTGTAAAGGCATGGATCAACAGCGTCATTATGGCACTGCGTCAGTGCTGTACTGTGGCATGACATAATCAGCAACAACATTGTTTTTGCACTGCAATCCATGCTGCTTTCATAATAAATTCCATCATGAAAAGGTGGGTGAAGCGAGCGCTTATGTATTGACTCGCCATACGACATATGACTAACCAAAAGCACATGATACAATATACAAATCACCTTCAGCAAGCAGACAACAATAAGTGGCATCACTTGCTCAGTCTGTCGTGGGAAATTACAAAACGTAGGTGACAGAGATGCAAACACATCTTCCACTTCCACAGTCATGCAACATGCTGCAGCCATCAAGCTACTTCACTAAACAAAATAACAGAAAATTTTGCATGTGGTGAAATGACACTGCAAACATGCTGACCTTGCACAAGGTTTGATACATAACAAGTGCACGTAGTTATGGTTGGATGGGCAAAATGCAAGGAAGTGATGAAGCTGCCAGTGCACACAAAGCTCATGATAAAAATATTATTAAGTGCTATCCTAGACACCAACAGCAGTACTTTTCCACCTTTCTCAGCAACCAGCATCTCACGCAAGTTGCAGCGACTATGACATTGATGGCTTACGAGCGATGCTCGCCTGCATACATAGCTTGTTAAGGCCGCGCAAGGTGCATCAGTATTAATGCAGCTCTATATTTTCAGAATTATTTAGGGAAAGACAATTTTGCAAAGCGACATAATGTGAGCCTATACTGAGCATGTCTATTAATGAGCTGCACGCACCTTCCCCTACTGCTAAAATGAATTGCTGATATAATGATATGCAATGGGTTAATTGCATGCTGTAATGCCTCAGTAGGCTCAAAATGTTGGCAAGATCATAATGCTTGCCTTTGTACACCCCTGCAACATATATGCTAGTGTTTCTCTTAGTTTGCCGGCATTTCTTTGTCATTTTCAAACGCAAACATAAATATAGGGGCAGGTATCAATATATCACATTTAAGTAGGAGTCAGCAGACCTAAAGAATGTCAAAACAATGTTCTCTCTCAGAAGTACAAACCTCGCACACACACTCCTCATCACATCAAGATCAACACAAGCCACTGGCGCACACCATCAGCGATCACACACATTTTAAGCCGTCGATTCACATTCTTTTGTCTAATAAGTTTGATATCACAATTGCACAGCTCCCGGGGCTATCAAATTGCAGGTTTTCTCGCAATTCTCGCACAAATGTTCAGTTATAACACTGCATTTCATCGTGACCTCCCTTCACAACTAAGTCCCAACGGGGGGTTCATGGCAATGCAGCTCAAGAGGTTGTACTTGTAGAACAAACTTTTTTCCTCAAGATTTAGATTTGTGGTACAATATGTGTGAAATATTTTGCGAAATACATATCTAAACTTACTGTGATTTTTCCCGAATTTCAAAATGCCTTGCTAACTCATAAACCCGTGCAAGGTTCTGTGCTCCGGAACGCAAGGCGCCAACCGAGCTGTCTGTTAGAAATACGTCAGTGGAAGAAGAAAAGACGCCAGGACGGGACAAAAGACAGAGTTTTGTTGCAGACAGTGGCGTTTTTTTTTCTATAGCATTGACCTGTGGCCTGGAAATACGAAAAAATGACCCGTTCACGACTTCTGCCGCACAAGTTGAAAGTGCTCACGCTTACGTTCGCGACGCGCATTCATCAGCGAAATCTTGCTAACAGCCAATCATCTTCCGCGTATTGTATCATACGTGCCGCATCATCGCTTTTGCGAATGTATGAGCGGCCATGCTGTTTTGACCATAAGCAGAGAACAGCCTGTAATATGACCGCGATCGCATGACGTTTCTTTGACGCCATTAATGCCAAGGCAACTTTGAAATAGTCTCCCGATAAACCTTTTCGCACTTTTGCCGGCGTGTACCTCAGGAGCCAGATGGTTTTGGGTCTTAAAAAGAACATAACCGTGAACTACATCAAAAGATCCTCAAGATGGCTATTTCAGTTCAAAACGCCATACAAGTGTGGAACATTCCCTTTAATGTTGTTGGGTGGGGTAACGGAAGGGCTTCTCCAAGCACGGGGTACTTACAAGGCAACAGCGGAAGACACTGTTAGCGAGGAACGAGCAGCGGATTAAAGCGGATGGTGAGGAAACGCCATCGTTTCGCTCCTAATGCTAGATATTTGGTGGCAAAGACTCCGTACCTACGTCAAAAATACGGCGTGAAAAGCACGTTTACGAGGAAATGCAATACGAAGAAGTGTGAAGGGAAGTATGACGTGTACCAAGACAAAATGCGATGCAAAGCAATGCATGCGCGAAAAACTGTGTCACACGCAGTTGAAATGCGAAGAAATACGTCTGCCAAAAAAAGAAGAAAAAAACTAGTTGAAATATTGTCGGAAGAAAGTTTTACGGATCCAAATATTTGGTATAAGGAATTTTTGCGAATAAGGATTGGCTTGCAGTGATGTGTGACGCGAAGATGTGCGTATAAATATGTCAAAAACCGTACGTGGGTGTGGGTATGGGTGTGACCGGGAGGTGCTGATTGAATTCCAAATTTTTGGATCCCAGTTGTTCCTAATTCCAAGGCGAAATTAGACGGGCGGGAACAAAAATCTTTGGATTTAGATATTTCTTCTTCTTCTTTTCATTCGATTCCAGTGTGAGAGCGCGGCGACGCGAGTAGTCACTAGGGTTTTTGGTTGTAGACAGTGGTAGAAGTTGATGCTTACAAAATTAGAAATTTTGGGACAACCTGATTTTTGGAAATTGTTTGATTGGGCAGCTTGCCCTTCTTTGGACTTTAGGATGAACTTCAGAAAGAACTTTGAGAAAACGGCACCTCTGGCGTGAACGTGCTGGTGCGCGCGCTGATTCGGTCCGGGAACCGCGTCCCGGAACGGGTCGGAGCGCGCGTCCGCAGTCCGCAAACTGGCGCTCACGCTCTACTTCTATCTGAGGGGGAGGGTTTAACCCGCTCCAAAGTCATTCCAGGTGCAATGGGAGGGTCAAGTAGAGAACGTTCTCCGGCATGTCCGATGCTACGATGTAAGAAAAAGCAACTTCTGGAGCTGTGACGCGTTGTCTATTCTGTTGCAGTGTGACGAGAAATTTCGTTCTCTTCATGGCTTATATTTTGCTGCTGTTGAAAACAGGATCGAAACATTGATGAGCTCGCGTTTGTCGTGGGATCACCCGCTCACTGTAAAATTTTGAATTAAAAGCGCGATGAAGAATACAACAGTTGTCAGCCATGGCAGAGTGCGCCAGGCCAGTGCCTGGTGCATGGAGCGCTCAGTGAGTTGCGGTTTTAGCTAGCGCATCGAGTCACGAGCATGATGGCTGGCATGGCGTGCTACTGTGTGCCTCGCTTTAACCGCGTCGGTGGTTATTCTCTAGCAGTGACTGTAGTAGTTCCAGTGGCCGACCGCTGATGTGTGCCGTCGTCGACAGGAGCTAACCCGGGGGCGGTTCTGATGGGTGCACCATGCGACTCGGTCGGCCGGCCCGGACCATGATCGGCGTCTGGACGGCGCTGCTCCTCATCCCGGCCGCCACCGGTACGTGACGTCACATGATGCCAGCCCGATCAATCCAGGCTCGGCTGCAGGGCAGCCCACGTCAGCGGGGTGGCCGTGTGGAGCGCAGGCTTCAACGTGTTGTATCGCGGCGCGCGCTCATGTTGGCGTGCGTTTTGTATCCGTGCTGCTTCAATGGTCGGTGTTAAAGCAGGCAGGAAGTTGGCTGTCGCCGTACATTTACATGGCCACACAAATGGGGTGTGATTGAGAGGTGTCGTTTGGGGCTGTGCCCTAGTCGGTGACGATGTAGGGTCACCCACCCACACATGACACGCGTGGTCTCCACCCCAGCCCAGCCGCTAGAATGGTGAGCGTTAGTCCCGTCTCACCGCTACTCGTCCAGCAACTCGTGGTAAATCAAGATTCAGGCAGACATTGCATTGTCCCTTAGTACTCATTACATAGCGGCATAAGAAGTGCTAACAGAGCAAAATATCCACTTGCTAAATATTGACACACAAGATCGATCGCATAATATCGCGTGGAAAATATCGGCCTGCAAAATAACATCAGGCAAACAAGACACGGAAAATATCGTCACTGCAAAAGATAAACGCGCAAACTTTCGACACGCGCCTTGCTGACTCCGCCAAATGTTCACGCGTAAAAGGTAGACACCGTAAAAATTACACGTTAAACGTGCACGTGCTATACATCAACTATGCAAATACTTGATTCAACCTATTCAAGGCACGAATCTCGATACGTCTGACAAAAAACGTACGGCTACGGCCACTAAAACTCCTTGATGTCTGATGGTTGATTTATGTCTCTCGCAGGATGCTGAGGACAACAGAATGGAGAAACAAATCGCTGCATTCAACACACATAGGGAGAATTGGTTTTGATCTATGTGCGTAGTATTTTTTGCAACTGTGCACGACGAGTCTCATCAACAGTGCTTTATTTTTGGTTTCTGGCGCGGGCAAACACGGACCAGTGGGATCCGTTAGTATCTGGCATTCTGGCAGTTCAAAATCATAGCAACGGTTTGTGTTCTGTGCAACTACTGGTGAAGGGGGTCACCGCGGACATGCACTCCCAATGGGCGGCACCTACTTACAATCTGTTACTCCAGGACCCCAGGCAGAATACCTAGTTCTCTGTGATGTTGGGGCTTGCCGACACCCTCAGCTGCTGCGGTCGTGTGGCGTCGCCTGCCTCTCACTCTGGCGGGATGAACGGACATGGAGCGGAATCGGACCCCGAACGTCTGCTCTCCCAGATGCTCCCAGCTTAACCACTACACTGACTGGACCGGACCCGGCTCTGTAGATGTCATACCTGGCCTCCGTGGATATCATTGTTGAACTCGAATAAAGGCATGCCAATTAGAACCAGTCAATTTTTTTCCGTTCCGTTTTTTTCCGGTAGGCTCAGATTGTGCCCCAAGTAATGTTTTCATGCTGCTTCCTAACCGCCAGCGGCAGTGGCACGCAGTTGTGACTTCTCATGGAATTCACCTGCACATTTTGCTGAAATAAGCTCAATGGAATGTATATTTTCTGGAAAGCATTCAGTTGCAAGGGCAGGACATGGAATGGGAGGTTTTGTGGCACAGTTTTTGTGAATGTTAGGCTAAAATAAAGATGCGGATCCATCTATATAATCATACTCATTGCAAACGCTTGTTTTGTACCCAAAGGTCTCTACCATGGCAACGACGAAACGCCCGCCGTAATGATACGTGTAAATGCAATGTGACGGACGCTGAAATGGTGTGCAAAGGCATGTGTAACATGCATAGCAAGCATGAAAGTATTTTATTGTTACAAATAAAGCGAACTGGCTCAGACATTTTCAAACATTTTAGGGAATAGACCAAAAGACTAGGCTATGCCCTGAATAAACCAGACTGTCTAGATAAACTAGTCTATGCCCAAGGCATGAACTAGTTTGGGGCATACTTAACAGTGCAAATTTGGGTTGAAAATCTAGTTGGCCATTTGGCAACTTCTTTTTAAATCCTGATGAGCACGACTGAGGTGGATGGTTTTCAATAGGTCATTTAAGGTGATCCGAGGTCGTGTATGACTTTGACTCGGAATTATCTTGTCGATAAAGGACCTTGCCCATGCATTATGATGAACCCAACGGCTAGGGAATACAGTAGAAATACTAGGTAAAGCCGGGCAGAAGCCACAACACAGAGCCTATTTGATGACGCTGGCCAACTGGCGTTTTTCAAATAGGAATTTAGGATTTACCAGCTTCCGTATAGTTATTTTATTGAAGAATATTGCAAGTATATTTTGTGCGCACAGAATAAAGTACTATGTATTATGTTTCATACGAATTGTGAAATTGTTCAACCTATGTAATCGACGTTGTTATCTGGAATTTGTTTTACATTAGATTTTGGCTACCTTGGATAACCATTTCGGAAATAAGTAAATCATATACAGCTGATTGAAAATTGATTGATTGATTGATTGATTTGAGGAACCTATAATCGTTGGATTTATAACTAATTAATGAAGTACGTGTGATACGCGATTATGATTTGGCCATTTGTTTATCCTTTGGATTTCTGGTCTTTAGTTAATTATCTTCTCTTTGATTCTGTAGTTTGATGTTTGATATTTAATTCTAGTGATCGTTGTAAAAAAATTAGTTTGAAGTTTTGGAGCTATGTCAGTTGACCATGGACCCGGCACTGTGTTTATGGAAGCTGTCATGCTACCCTGCGTCTATGGAGGTTTTCATAATACTTGAGTTGGATCAGATGGCGAAAGTTTGTCATGATTTTTAACACTTTTTACCACTGTTGTTTTTCTTAAAGTCTTACATAACATGCCAGCATATATTTTGAATGCTTTGCTTGACTGGAGCTTTGTGTGGCGGAGGTTTTTTTGCGTTGGGTTTGCATATTTGTTTCCACTTTTTGGTCTTAGTTTAGCTTATTCATTTGTGATGCATTATCATGGGTTTGCATTATTTATAGCATATTAATTGGCAGTTTGGCTAGTTACTTGGTCTGCATTTATTGCGTGGCCAATATGAACCAGCGTATCGGAGATCCCTGTTGCGCCAGTCGTGGTATCCGGCCCCAAAAGCGTGGAAGAATAACAATGTTTATTATCACATCTGTAGGACGAATATGATGGTTGCTAGACCCTGCATCCATGTTTCTCGACGGGTCGGTTACAGATGTTTTCTGCCGCGACAGATGAGACGGTGCTTCATCTCTAGTCTATGCGACGATGCCAGAGCGGCCGATCATGCTCAGTTGAAAAACTAAACAATTTTACCCATGCATCAAAAGAAGTTTAAGTTAATCTAGACACCCTGGAAAGCGCTGTTAATGGTTTCCTGAGTCGCGTTCATGGGACTCTTGGGCACTGTGGCTGGGATGGTCATCTGTTGTAGCAATTCACTAGAAGGGAGTGTTCCACATTTATGTGGGATTTTGAACTGACAGCACCGAAAGGTCTTCAAGATGGCTATATCTTGAGGACCTTTCGGTGCTGTTCACAATCCTGTCCGTCTTGAGACCTGAGCCCCTTTAGTTTCTGAGCTACACGCGCACGAAAATTGGGAAAGGTTTTTCGAGACGGCATTTCAGTTACCTTGGCATTCGTGACGTCATGACAACATCATTAAAATCCTGTCGTTCCATAAGCCCCCGGGTGATCAATATCAAAAATAATATTATTGCCGAGGCGTTCATGAGCGCAATTTCCAGGTCTAACGGTCGTCAATTGGCTCTCAGTCGTTGTTGTGCAAGGTACGATGACGTAATCAAACCATGACGCATTGAGGAGGATATTTGGTAAACAGATAAATTGTGTTGCCAAGAGCAGCCTTTCTCACTTTAAAGGTATTCCAAAGTTATAAATGGGCCTGTTCAATCATATAGAATGTTTGCTTAAATATCCTGAAATATGAAACATGCCCTTAACTCATTTCCGTCATCATTTTCGGTTCATCATCATTGCATTCCGTTTTCTTCAGTCCTTTATATCTCTTTGTAACACAGAAATGCCTCGCTGCTCTTAGGGTGTGGGAACTACCGCCACAACCCCGGTACTGACTAGATAGTGTGTTTCGAATTCGTAGTCTTCCACGACCACCAGCGTGTTGTAAGTTTGGCAACTGTCGAGGTTACCTCATTTAAAGCCCAGGGTGTGAAAGCATCACCAGTGTATGACAAGCTGATGTAGTACAGAAAGTATGCTGTCGTATGCTAGTGCGACTCAGTGATCTTGATCTCGGCAGGTCCGAACTAGATCTGCCATAGGCTTAACAAAATGACTTTGTGAATCGGGCACAAATGAATGCTTCCGCACTGTACCCAGTTTGACAGAACACGGGAACGACGCGTCTGAAAATGACTTACGCACATGTAGGGCATACCATCTACACAGGGGTTTCATTAGTTTCATCCAGCATAACATGTGTACGGGTGTTTCATTAGAACCATATGTACGGGTGTTTCAACCTGATCGGTGAGATATGTACGGTGTTTGATTGGTAACATCGTGCGTGTGTTAGATAGGTAACATCTTTACGGATGTTTCATTAGTAACATCTATACGGGTGATTCACTGGTTTCATCTAGCCTGCACGGCATGAAATTGCTAGTCAAATTCGTAAGTAATTAGAGGCCAAAAGACATGCGCTAACGGAAGTGTGAGCTACGTATTGCGTCAATCTCAAAAAGTTATCGCCCACGACAGGCCGTTGCTATGATATGGTGAATTTATCAAGGGATTTAAACTGAAGCGTTGTTAAAAGGGAAGAATAATAGAGCGGGCGGAAAACTGTGACAGCATTAACTGGCCATTTGATCCCATTGTGGCAAAGTTTAGATACATTACTTACGGCGGATCTTCTGCACCTCTGTGCGATATTACCATATTACATGCGCGATAGGTCACACAAGGACGTCACACATAGGTCACACATGGAGGGCTCACATAGGTCACACATGGTCACAAAAGTGTCAAACTGTGCTGACGTTGAGATAGAAGTACAAGTACGCAATATTATAAGGATTGCAGTCATTGAGTCATAGAAGAAGCGCGAACACTGAGTGATCTTTAGCGTTTCGGCTTCTGGTGGGCGTTAGACCGTCTGTCATTCAGCATTCCATCTCAGGCAAGTGCCAGCTAAAAAGCAAAAAACAGCATATCTCTTGATTGCCTGGTCCTCTGCAAAAATGAGCCGGTTGTAGTTGGGTTATTCCGTACCAGTGCGATGTTGCAATATTACAGGAGTTAGGCTCCCCGTCGTAGTTGCCGGTATCAGCGCGGGAAAACCAATTAATGTTTAGCCCAACGCTTCGCAAAACACGCTGGTAATGTTAGGTGAACGAGAAGTGTAAAGTTCCGTGAAAGCGGTTCTGTTTTCAAGACAATCGACAACCAGTGTACCGACTGTCGAGGAATCCTGAACATTGTGGCTTACCCTCCCTCAATCTGGTGGTCTATCTTCACAAGCTTTCAAAGAATCTGTGATCCCCTCTGCCTGGCTTGTTCCAAACCTAGACGCGAGTTCGCCGTCCCTTGAAGTGCGCGATAAGGTTGTGTGCGCTCCACCCCGTTCACTGGCTCCATTTCATGTGGCAGCGTTTCGTTTTAGGCCGGCTTCTGTGCGAATGTGTTTTTGTTAAGTTGCCTGTTCATGTATTGTAGAGGTTAAGGCAAGAATGGCTCCTTTATCTCTCTTTCTCAATTTCTTTTTGGGGGGAGGGCGCTTCACAAGCGGTTAAGAATCTATGCCGTACGACGCGGAGACGGAAAATGGGACGAGCGTTGGTGTTAAGGCGCCTATGAGTGTGAAATCATCGAAGTCCTCGTCCGTTTCACATCAATGTCAGAACGCAAAAAGCCTCACACTTTATTCAAATCTTTGATATGCTTTCATGCACTTTTACAGCTGAATTGGCTTGAAAGCGCTGCCAACCATACTGCTGCACGAATATTGGCGAGCGGCTCAGCTGCGTGCGTCCCCCTCCCCCTTCCCCACTCGTGTGTTCCCCAGCCTTGGCCCCGACTGCACTGGCTAGCGTTCGCGGATGCTCGGCGCCTTTCATGCTGGCGCCTCGCCCTTCTGCCTAATCGGGTTACCAGCTTTTGTCGGGGATTGGTGCCAAAAGATGGCAAAGATGTGCTGTGTTCTTTCGTTACGGGCCGTGACGTTCTGGCAGATGCTGCCCTATTCCTTGGCTTGTTAGCGCTGGCAATCTGTCTTTGCAGTCACCATAGTCTCGGAGCAGGCTATAATCAGCCTACTGATGCAGCCACGAGTGTAGCCTGTGGAGGTCATTATTGCCTGCGTCGTGTCATCAGCTGACTGCATTTGCTCAGCGCGGTGGAAGAGTCGCCGCGGCCGGCCCGCGCCGAGCCGTTGGCTAGCGCGAGGAGCGCGCCGTCCTCCGGGATGCCGTGCCGTGGCGTTGCGGCGCGCCATCACGGCCGCATGGCAGTGGGGCCATCTGGTGGCTCGGTGGCCGTCGCGACACGGCAGCGCTGGCGGCACATATCGACCAGCGGCGCCGCGCCGCTCAGGGCGGCTGGCTCGGCGCCGGCCGGCCGACCGGGCTCGGCCAGCGGACTGAACGGCCGCCATCAGAGGTTACACGAACACCATCAGCGGCCGCACAGACCGGCCTGATGGAGGTACCACCGACCGACCGGGCTCGGCCAGCGGACTGAGCGGCCGCCATCAGAGGTTACACGGTCTCAAATGAGCTGCACTACTAGCAGCCGCACACGCCGGCCTGATGGGGGCACCGCCGACCGACCGGGCCCGGCCAGCGGACTGAGCGGCCGCCATCAAAGGTCACACGAACACCACCAGCGGCCGCACACACCGGCCTGATGGTGATACCACCGGCCGACGTTGCCCGGCCAGCGGACTGAGCGGCCGCCATCAAAGGTCACACGAACACCACCAGCGGCCGCACACACCGGCCCGATGGTGGTACCACCGGCCGACGTTGCCCGGCCAGCGGACTGAGCGGCCGCCATCAAAGGTCACACGAACACCACCAGCGGCCGCACACACCGGCCTGATGGGGGCACCGCCGACCGACCGGGCTCGGCTAGCGGACTGAGCGGCCGCCATCAATGGTCACACGAACACCACCAGCGGCCGCACACACCGGCCTGATGGTGATACCGCCGACCGACCGGGCTCGGCTAGCGGACTGAGCGGCCGCCTGGAAAGTTATGCATTTTATGGAATGGTTGGTGGTCCCAATTTTCTGCCAAACGGTTTACCTAGCAAAGCGGTCTCTCCTAAGGTAGCTGTGCTTGGTTTTTCGTGTTCTTTTTCGAATGGGTTGAACCTTGAGGATGGAGAACACCACACTAGTGCATTCTCAAACGCCAAACATCTGCATCTATGTACTCGCTAGTTTATGTTCCGTGATGTGGCCAAACTTGGAAAAATATAATTGTGCCAGATGGTAGGAAGTCTTGCTGAAACGAACCTGACGTCAATGTTGGTAGTTCTTGGGCTTTTAGCGTCTTAGTAAACCACAATGGGTTCGCTATATGCCCATAGTTTGCGTTTTAAATGATGGGAAGCACGGCAGTGGCCCATTGCAGGACTGTTAAACCTGGGCATGTTCATGGGCAACAACTCACATACCAACCGCACTAAGTCAGTCTAAAGCAAACTGCGTTATTATTCTGATGGTCCTGACCCACGCCAGCCGCCTGATTTCATGAGGTACTTGAGAGACTGCCTTTGAAGACAGAACCCTCACCAGTCAGGCACCAGTCATCTTACACAGCGTTCAGCAGTGCGCAGCTCAGCCGTGTCTAAAGGCGTGAGAATGCTGCCTCTGCTGCTAAAAGACTACTCGTGGAAAGATGAGATTGCTCGCATTTGTCCAATAGGCAGATTTGAGTGGAGCACGGCTTAGTTATTTATGGTTGCTAATCATCACTTCATCTACTTCGTGTGTCACTTTTTACTTTCGCCAAAATATTAACAACATATGAAAATACTGTACAATAGCTTAATGCTTACCAACCTAAGATCGCAAACCCAGTAGATTGCTACCAAGTACCTAACTAAAGCCTATGACTATTGTTGCGCCTTTTGTACGTTGGAGAGATGGGACTTGGCAAGATGTGAGCTGAAGAAATGTTTATAGTTTTTCCATCTGTGCTGCACAAAATTTATACCAGACACAGAGTCAACATCTGCTGTTTTTCTTATCCGTGGATAATGGTCCGTTACGTCATCACTCCATTACGCAGTGTATATATATATATATATATATATATATATATATATATGCCTTATACCAACGGAGTAACATCTTCGTAACTCTACAAAGATGTGATGGGCCGAGTACCTTCCCATCCTGTTGTAGTGTGCTACTACATGCGCAACTGAAGCGGACTTATGACGCTAATGAAAGGAAAACAGACCACTTTTTGTGATCCTTTGTGTGTTTAATATTGGGAAACAGCTTCGTATGACGAACTTTGGCGCAAATGTTATCCGCTTAAAGTATAAGTGGGAAAGTGCCATGTTTTGACTGCGTAAAATACACAAGTGTGAGATTTCTATAGCTTTGTGCCTAAAGAAGGAATGAACTTGCACGTGGCTGTTGCTTCTTGGTTTCGTGTGGGGTGCTGTACTGATGTACTACTCATGTTGTAATTTGAAAACATATGACTTATTGCACTATGTATTTTCGCGGAGCGTTATACATTGCAACTCGTATATAGCCACACATAATCAAATTAAATGGATCTGATGGTGCTATTTAGCACTATGTATATACATACATATATATATATATATATATATATATATATATATATATATATATATATATATATGTACATATCCTACAGGCGTGCACATGTGGGAACGATGATCCTCGCTTACTTGGACGAGGCCGAGACTCTTTTCCGAGCTTCTCGTAGCAAGCGTTGAGCGACCAGGGCATGTGCGTAGCGCGTGTGTACGACGGGAGCAGCGTGCGGAGAGCGTCACCTGTGTTCACGTCGGCCCCCGTGTGACCGTCACCTGTGTTCACGTCGGCCCCCGTGTGACCGTCACCTGTGTTCACGTCGGCCCCTGTGTGACTCACCTGTGTTCACGCCGGCCGCTGTGTGACCGCCAGGATTGGACCTGCAGAATGCGAAGCACCTGACGGCGCTGGTCGGGCAGGGTGTGGTGCTTGACTGCCCTCTGGACTTCCCCGACGGCCAACCCGTGCCCTACGTCATCGAGTGGAGGAAACAGGCGAGTGATTGCGGCATTGTCCCGACTTCACGATCCGCCTGTCACGCCGGTTCGCGGCTTTTCGTCAGTTTGGAGGACTGCCTGGGAAACAAACTTTACTGTGTTTATTAGGCGGCCACTGGAATCAACAAGAAACATGAAAGTGACGCGGCACGACGCTTCCGACCATTCCGCTGACCGAGTGCGCCGCGGCCTGAGAGGCCTGTGTAGTTTATGGCCTGTCATCGTTGTTGCCATCATTATCACCTCATCGCCATCATCACCATCATCATAATCGTAGTCGTAGTCTTCGTCTCTGCCTTTGTATTCGTCGTCAGATGAGTGGTCACGGCACTGTAACGGCCTCACGACTTGCCTGTCACGTTGGTCCCTGCATGCCACCTGCAGTATTACGGATTTTCAGGACAAGAGCCGAGATAGATACGTTCTCACCATCGGGGTCCGCACAGGCTGGCTACATCCCTGGGCTATATATATATATATATATATATATATATATATATATATATATATATATATATATATACATATGTATGTATACGTACATACATATACACACAGTATGTATGTATACGTACATACATATACACACAGTATGTATGCATATATACATGCTAAGCAGTTAAACACTATTGGGTCGCTGGGACACGCTTCCGGCGCAACTGCCGCGACCGCCGCGCACTCGAGACATCGGACAGATCGTTATTCAGTTGTGGTTCAAGCCTGCTTTGCAGCACGAAGAGGCGGCGCGTCGATGGCATCAATATAGTACCGCTTCCTGCCACAGAGCATTGGTTGGCATCTCACAGTTACACAATATGCCAACATAACAGACAGGCAGGCAGTGAATGTTTGTATTGTACGGTAAGCAGCCGTGCAGCGAATGGACAGGAATGGTGATGACCGTGTCCGCTCAGCGCTATTTTTCGCCCGATTGGAAAATAAGCGTCCAAGGTGCAACAAGTGAAGGTACTTTCACTAATGTTTTGCTGTTTATGTGTTGCACCGTACACACTTTTCAGGTTAGGTAATTGAGCGGTACACCTTACAGGTTTGCATTCATCCACACGCTCATTTAACCCTTTGCCCACCGATGGGAGAGTAGAGTAGAGTAAGTAGAAGCTGGCCAAAGGAAATATAAATGGCCGCGGTAGCGTTTGTGGAGTTGTGTTGTGTTCTAGTCCAATAACCACCCGACGACCCGGGACCATTTTTGGAAGGAGGGGCAACGTGACATCCTCCTAGTCATTAAAATATGCAAATGGGGGAGGGGGGGGCATTAGTGTTAAGCTTTTTGCGTGGGGCTAACGATTTTGTGCGTCAGGTTTGTCTAGCCACGGAATTGCAGTGGAATCCATGCATCTCCTGAGGCCTGACAGCCCTCGACCGTCGTCTAAGCAGCCCAGCGTGTTTCGGCAGGAGCTCCATCCGCCCCTGTACATCTGGTGACTAAGCAGCCCAGCGTGTTTCGGCAGGAGCTCCACCCGCCCCTGTACATCTGGTGACTAAGCAGCCCAGCGTGTTTCGGCAGGAGCTCCACCCGCCCCTGTACATCTGGTGACTAAGCAGCCCGCGTGTTTCGGCAGGAGCTCTATCCGCCCCTGTACATCTGGTGACTAAGCAGCTCGCGTGTTCCGGCAGGAGCTCCATCCGCCCCTGTACATCTGGTACGACGGGTACCCTCCGCACGTGGCCGACAGCTACGAGGGCCGGGTCCGCCGGGTGGACTTGCGGAGCACACAGTACGGCATGGCCTCGCTCAACATGACCAACATCACCGAAATGGACGCTGGCTGGTACGAGTGTGTCGTCCACTTTCTGGACCGGTCACCGGCCGAGCTGGGAAACGGCACCTGGGTTCACCTGGATATACACGGTACGTGCCCGCGCCTGTATCCACATGGGTTCACCTGGATATACACTGTACGTGCCCGCGCCTGTATCCACCTGGACGTACACGGTACGTGCCCGCGCCTGTATCCACCGGGACGTACACGGTACGTGCCCGCGCCTGTATCCACCGGGACGTACACGGTACGTGCCCGCGCCTGTATCCACCTGGACGTACGCGTCACGTGCCCGCGCTTGTATCCACTTGGACGTACGCGGTACGTACCCCCGCTGTATCCACCTGAACGTAAGCGGTACGTGTTTGTGTACCTGGGGCCATCTGAACATCCACACCAAGTACCTGAGTGTTTGAGCCGATCGGGACATCACACCACGTGCCTGTGTGATTGAGCCGACCGGGACATCCACACCACGTGCCTGTGTGATTGAGCCGATCGGGACATCCACACCACGTGCCTGTGTGATTGAGCCGATCGGGACATCCACACCACGTGCCTGTGTGATTGAGCCCATTTTGACATCCGTGGTATGTGCTTCTGTGCGGGGACGTCAATGGCGTACGTGCATATATACTTCCATGTTATGCGTCTGTGATAACATGTCATCTCGTTTTATGTGAGAAATGTCGTCATAATCATCACCATTATGCCAACATCATCGTTTTTTGTGAGAAAAACATGCCAGCTGGGTTTTCAAACCTCGCCGGTGAGCATACACCATCTGCTGGCGATGATCGAGGTTAGTCGGTGTCGCCCGTGCCGACGTGTTGACGGTGTTCCGCAGCTCCTCCCCGGCTGGTCACCACTCCTCCAAAGAACCTGTTCGTCAACGTCGGAGACTCGGAGATCCTGGCGTGTGAGGCCAGGGGCACCCCGGAGCCGGTCATCAGCTGGTACAAGGTCAGCGGGGCGGGGCTGACGTCACGGGGCCGTGGCCGAGACCGCCAGACTGTCGGCAGGGTGATGTCCTGGCGGCACTTCACCATTCAGGGCGATAATTGACGCACCGTTTGCATACGTTTTCCATGATCTCAGCTTTTTCTAACGCGAAGTCCAACTAGCCTTGATGAAGCGTTTCTTTATGTCAATATACGTACACCTAGGTTGAACATCCAAGTTGCCGTAGTGGGCGCAAAATGACTTTTGCAGTTGTCATGCCCTAGAAGGCAAGTAATGAACCCGTTCCTGCAGGTCCAAGCTGGCTATGTTACATTTAGTTCTGCCATCCTCTATTACGAAGGTAGTGGAAATTTGCTTGTTGTTTGGACTTGCGCAGTGGACTTCAGTTTGGGTCCAGTTATGAATGATGCGAAGCACGGTGTGATATTTTATTTTATTTCACTCTGTGAAAGGTGTCATGGTTCTGCCACGTCGTATATATATATATATATATATATATATATATATTATATATATTATTATATTATTTATCTGATAACCACGGAAAATGCTTACCACATGAATATGTCTGTTACGTGGCAACTCAATGTTTTCCTTCATAGCCGTACTGGGAAGACAGAACGCGACAGCTGACCGATGCGTTTTGCTTGGAATGGGGCCATTGTGCTGCGCTCATTGGTTGTTCCTGCTTGAATTGCGTCATCAGGCAGATCAGCCAATCCAGCCCTCGGAGACCGTTGGTGTCAAGAATGACGGTACTGAACTGAGGATAACCAGGATCACCAAGGAGGACATCGGGGAGTACATATGCTACGCAGAGAACAGCGAGGGAAGCGTCCATTGGACGTCAAAACTCATCCTCGCAGGTGAGCGAATCAGCTGGGTTTCTCACTATCGATTTGAGAAGGTGAAACGACGTGCTAAAATGGGAAGATCGGCTTCAATATTAGGAAGGACATCTCGCCCTCGTGTTGCGAGCTGCTTGGGATGGTGCCAGTGATGAAAAGCGGGTCTTAGTCCTGGCTGCAGACCAGATGAAACGCTCGTGCATGGGCGCAGTTTTGCAAAGAGAGTTGGGGGTGGTCTCATTTGTGAATAGTGAAGCATCCTATCCCCAAAATAGGACCAACAAATGTTTTTTTTTTATTTGCCCCACTTTCTTCCCAAACTGGGGGGAGAGGCGGAGAATAAGAAGCTACACCCCTGCGTTCCTGCTGAAATGCCGGAGGGAATATTCTATGCTTGATGGAGGGCCTTGTGTGGTAGTTATGTCCAGTGATGTTAACGTCAATGATGCGGTAAGATCTGCTGGCAATCTGTCCGTTGTTTGAAGATGGGTCTGCAATTTCAGGGTCCGGTTGATTTTTTCTGCTAGATAAAGTTTCAGGAAGAAGACACGCGAACTAGATTTATTTTGCTGTGTGGAAACAACAACAGTCTGGAAACACCAGCCAGTCATATTTGAGAGTGGTTGACGTACTCAGCGACTTGCCTTGTATAGGTGGCGTTACAGTCGAGCTCCCTGTGAATAAGCGGCGCTGCCACCGCGCGTCGCCGTAAGTAACACCGTAAGACAATCGCCGACCTGACCCGCAGGCCACGCCGCCATTGTGACGGGGCCAGCGAACCTGACGCGCATGGAGGCGACGCGGGCCGTGTTCACGTGCGAGGGCCGCGCCCGGCCGTCCAACTTCAGCCTGCGCTGGCTCCGAGACGACATCCCCGTGGAGCAGCACAGCGGCCTCGAGAAACGCTTCAAAATCTCGGGCAACGGCTCGCTGGTGATCGACCCGGTAGCGGCGGAAGACGCCGGCATGTTCACCTGCGAGGTCTCCAACGGCATCGGCAGGCCGGAGCGGGCCTCAGGCTTCCTCGAGGTCCAGTGTAAGTGAAGGGAAGCGGACCAGTGGGCACCAGGCTCGAAATCACTCCTTCGCAAAGGCTAGACAAGCAGTCATAAAGTTCTCTTCAAACCTAGCACGAAAAGTATTTGAGGCTGAAGCGTTGAGATTTGGATGCATTTGTTTAAAGTGCATTTATCAATAGACGAACATTTTAACACATGCTGTAATAATTTATCGCCTGATTCTAAGAGAGCATTTTTAATGCACGTCTCCCAACCGTGCAGTTCAGCCCGTCGCAAGAAAATGTTGATAGTAATGCCACCAACATCGGGTCAGTGAATTGACTGTATCTGTATGCTATTATCTAAGGTGAACTGATTAAGTGTGAAATGTCCCCACGCATGTTCAAACCATTTTAAGACCAAACCATTACCGAAGGCTCGTTTCCATGCTGGATTATTCAGCTGTGCAGTTCGTATGTCGCGAGACATGCTTTTCAAACAGGCAGTCACAGACTGAATTAAATGCTTTCCCACAGACATGGTTTATGAAGTTAAGTGTCACATTTTAACCGGCAGTTGATCTCCCTGGCTTCTTCCATTCAAGGTTTGAATTTAAAGGTGATGTTTCTGTGTGCACAACATCATATTTCATTCTAGTTCAATGCGATTCAATATCGATATGATGCGCCGTGCCATGCAACAGGCACGAATATTTGGTACGAATCGGAAGCGCTAGAGAGTTGGAGTGCTAGAGTGCCATGCAACAGTCACGGATAGTCGGTACGAATTGGAAGAGCTAGAGGATTCTATATTTGCCCGTTGACATCTGTTTTTAACAGTTGTAACATTGGCCCTCACGCTACAACCGTATAACCTCTTGTCCCCCTTCCCCGCCGTCTTGCGGTGAAAGATGAAAAACTTGCATTGGGCGGGGGTTGAAGGGAATGCTTCATATTTGAAGATATTGAGGCAAACATCAGATACGACGGAAAAGCGCCATTGTAACTACTGGTATGCTTGTAAGTGCGAAGACTGCTCCAGCAGCCAAAATTTCACTGCTCAGTAAACATGCTTCCCATTACGTCATCGCTTGGTCATGTCATGTAGCATTTGTATCACGTCAGAGTCGCTGTGAGACTGGCCGTGTCAAAATTGCCATTTTGGTGGGCAGACTGTGGAAATTCTTCTTTTATTTCTGATAAAAGCCGATAACTAATTAAAAATTTCCCAAGTCTAGCTCCGTCTTTTTGTTCCAGCGCTCGCCATGCGCCGGGCACAGCCGCGATAGTGCCCCCGTGCCGTTTGAGTGTGACCTGTGACCTGTGACGTGCTTCAGACGCGGCTCACGTGCCGTACACGCCTTCGGTGCAGTATCTGCCGACCGGGCTGCAGGGCGTTATACGCTGCCACATCAAGTCCAACCCTCCCATCCAGTTTGTCACGTGGTTCCGAAACGGGCGGAAGTACGAGCCGGAGAACGTGCCGGGCGTCACGCTGCTACTCAACGGCTCACTGCTGATAGAGTCGGTGAGTCAAGCCTCGTGTCGCTGCTCAGCTAGTTTGTGGTCTCCTATGCTGTGAAGCATTTCGCCTTTCTCCGCATTTTCTTAGTGATTATTTCGTGGCACTAGTATTCGTGGCACTAGTATTCTGTTACACGAGACAGAACGAGATGTTTGACAACGCGGTCGCCCACTTTAAGCTATAAGGGGGAAACTTGACTAGCTTTAAAGTGGAGAGATTATATGTCTCGGATGCGCCACTCCTGGTGTCGAACGGACAGCGCTGCGCGGTTTTATCGAAATGTCACATGTGTGACGGTGCTCGGCTGTGTCTTGCGTGTGTGGCGAATGTAAACACGTCATTTTGATCCTGTGGTTTGTTGGCAGTCATTTGAGTCGCATGTGATAAGGTGACTGACTGCCTGGCTAAGACCACATATCATCCCTGTCTGTCGCCTCGCCCGAGCCGGGTGTGGCCTGGACTGTCGTGTGGAACTTGATCCAACTGTGGATGTTCCAAGACAGAACTTGGAATGGCATTGCTTCGTATACGCATTTTCTCGTATCACATTCCTTTGTAAATGCGATTATCGGCGTACGCAATTGTTCGCATCGCTTGTTTCATGGCGGTTAGCAATCCTGCGTGTCGCATTTCGTCGTGCGGGCATTCCTGTATACCACATTGCGTTACACACGCCGTTTTCTGTCTGGTAGCGCTTCGCACGAGCAATTTATCATGCCTCATTTTCTCCTGCATACACTAATCAACTTCGTATTATTAATATTTGCAATTCTCTGGCTGGGGCCCAAATGCGTGTGTGTCAGAGATGCATAAGTTACCGCGTAAGGCGTTTCTTATTCTCAGCATCACAGTTGCGCGCGCATGTTGTGCTGCAAGGCACACGAGCATCCCTGTCAATCCTGAAAACTATATGAGACTGACACGCAAACGTGCGCACCATGTGACTGACACGCACCTCATCCCCTTAGCCTAAATTTCGGATGTCTTTTTGTGCACGTATTCTTTTGCTGTTTTACATAAATGCAATTTATTGTATTGCATTTACAGCCCTACACAAATGCGCGACGTTCCGTAATCCGGATGTAAATTGATACCAGCCAGTGTGTCCACGCGATAGCGCTCTGCCAGACCGGGCTTGCATCGGCGGTCGTCTGCTAGTTTGTTTTTTAACAAACTGTAACCAGTCAACATCGGTGAAACCAACGAGATGACGGCAGAGATAAGTGATGCCAGATGGAAAAATGCCGCAGTATGCGATGTGCGTCTAGCCCAACGTCCAGTATGTAAAGCTGATGCAAAGGTGTCATCGTCATCCTTCGTCTTCGATGTTTGCGTCATTTAAACACCGGACCTTTTTTGGTCGTCTGTAGCATTGTGTCCGGCACCGTCTAGTCCCGTCATTTGCGTCGTCTGAATCGGGCGCGGCAGCGTCCATTTTCCCGCGAGAGCTGGATGCGGTGTCGTCCGTTGTCTGGTCATTTTCCCGAGTGAGCTGGCTGCGGTGTCGTCCGTTGTCTGACTGGAACTGACGGTGGTTCCATCTGTCGTCTCCGGTGGGCAGGCTGTGGCGCCGCCCTTTGTCAGGCCTGAACTGACGATGGCTCCATCTGTCGTCTCGTCTCCGGTGAGCAGGCAGTGGGGCTGTCCGTTGCCTGGTTTGAACTGACGATGGTTCCATGTATTGTCTTCCGTGGGCAGGCGGTGGCGCTGTCCGTTGTGCGGTTTGAACTGACGATGGTTCTATCTATCGTTTTCGGTGAGCAGGCGGTGGCGCCGTCCGTTGCCTGGTCTAAACCGACGATGACTCCATCTGTCGTCTTCGGTGAGCTGGCCGTAGTACTATCTGTTGTATTGTCTGAGCCGGCCGCGGCGTCCGCGCGCCCGCAGGTGCGGCACGAGCACCAGGGCACCTATCGCTGCCGGCCGTTCAACCAGCACGGCTCTAGCGGCGAGTCGGGCGAGATGCAGGTGGTGGTGCGCGAGCCGCCGCGCTTCGTGCTCCGGCCCAAGAACCTGTATCAGCGCAAGGTGCACGACGCCATCCAGATGCCTTGCGTGGTGGAAGGCTCGCCGCCGCCCCAAGTCATGTGGAGGAGGGTACGTCCGGCGCCCACACCAGCGGCGCAGTCAGTCGTGCTCCCAACGGGTGTGGATGATCCCTGAGCCTTGGGCGTATGTGAAGCTTTGCACCTTATGCGGGATGGATGAATGGGTCGCCTTGCGGTTAGCGACCCCAGCTGGGTTGAACCCGGGCCACATGGCCTCTGTGGTGGAGTCACTGGGAAAGAAGTCGCTGAGTCTCTCTGTCCCTGTCCCTCTGTATGCATGTCTGTCTCCCTCTGTCCCTTCCGCTGCCTTTGTTTCCGTGCCTGTCTCATTACATAGCGCATATTTTGTAGTGCGTGTCTTGTTCCTGCATTCTCGCTGAGCCTCTGCTACGGTTTGCCGGCAGCATGACAACCAGAGCCTTCCCAGCGACCGGGTGTTCATCAACAAAGGCAACATCACCATCAAGTCGCTGCGAAAGTCTGACTTCGGCTACTATGAGTGTGTGGCGAGAAGCAGTGTGGCGACCATCGTCACCTCAACACAGGTCAGGCCGCCACAGTCGAGATCGTGCGCTGCACCCAGGTTCACCCGTCTCTATCTTTGGCCTGCTAACGATTACTCCAGAATGGTATTAACGTGACGTTCAGGGGAAGAGGAGTGCCGGCTTAGCTGTTGCAGTTCGTACCTTTGATGTTACCGTAATACGGTATTTAGTATGCATAGGGTGTCTGACAAGATTTAGACGTCGCAATAAAAAGCTCGTAACTGCATTTGCGAGAAGCATCATGCATGTAGATTTGGCAGTTTTAAAAGCCGTATTCCTTATAGAATAACCAGGAGAATGGAGAGATATACAATATATGATAAGCCAGCTGTATCTCTATTCTACTGGTTCTTCTACGAGGAATAAGGCTATTAATACTGCTTATCTGTATTGAAATAAGAACACAAAGCATCAACTGCTTGTCAACGATGATTCTTTAAACTTACACTCGCCTCAGCATCCGGGAGGCAATGTTTAGGCCTACACTCGCTTCGGCATCTGAGAGGCAATGTTTCATTCAGGATTTAGGACGCTAGCATGTCATTGGAAGGCATGCCCACCCAAGAGCGTGTCAAGTTTACGTGAGCAGGCGTCTCCAAGGTGTTCAGTGAACCGATACATGACTGGGCTCTTGCTCTCGCCTACGTAAAACTCGACTTGCCTGTTCATTTTACCAAGCCTGCACGCGATTTTGTGCACCACGTTTTGCCATCAAAACCATGGTCACCGGCAGGGCAGCGTTGACGGCCCGATGGGCAGGACAGTTTAGCGAAGGCTGATCACTCCAGGCTTTGTTTCAGGGTGGGCTGATCACTCCAGGCTTTGTTTCAGGGTGGGCTGATCACTCCAGGCTTTGTTTCAGGGTGGAGTGATCACTCCAGGCTTTGTTTCAGGGTGGGCTGATCACTCCAGGCTTTGTTTCAGGGTGGGCTGATCACTCCAGGCTTTGTTTCAGGGTGGGCTGATCACTCCAGGCTTTGTTTCAGGGTGGACTGATCACTCCAGGCTTTGTTCAGGGTGGGCTGATCACTCCAGGCTTGTTTCAGGGTGGGCTGATCACTCCAGGCTTTGTTTCAGGGTGGACTGATCACTCCAGGCTTTGTTTCAGGGTGGACTGATCACTTCAGGCTTTGTTTCACGGTGGGCCCGCTAACACGAGCCACTCTGATATGTCTTAACATCCTGAAGTGTTTCGTTTACCCGCCGAGCTGCCTTTTCATTGACGTATGGGATGCTCGTGTTAAGTTGACGCCAGTCGGTTAAGAGTGTGTCTCAGACCGCTTTTTAGGGTGATGTGTAGAAGTGGTGGCACGATTGGTTAAATACTCTGGATAGCCGTTTTTTAGGGTGATGTGTAGAAGTGGTGGCACGATTGGTTAAATACTCTGGATAGCCGTTTTTGTGTTGAATAAATCCACCTTGCGTCTGAGGCTGCGGTAAATGGCTGATTTATGGGCCACCTGCGAAGGAAGAATGGCTTATTATGCTCATAGGATGGGCTGAGTTGAAGTGGAGGATAGCTGAAGCTACCATCGGCTGGCAGAAAGGCTAAGTAGTGAACTATCTTAAAGGGTGCCCAACGACCAAGATATAGATGAATGATAAACGTTTTGGTCCAAACGTATGTCCCATGGTCAGTCGAATAACGGTATTATGCGAATTATCATGTTCAGGAAATGTGTTTTTGTTCTGGGATCGGCTTCCTTCAACA
The DNA here is from genome assembly GCF_011947565.3 of Pollicipes pollicipes. Taxonomy (NCBI): domain Eukaryota; kingdom Metazoa; phylum Arthropoda; class Thecostraca; order Pollicipedomorpha; family Pollicipedidae; genus Pollicipes; species Pollicipes pollicipes. The sequence goes on along the minus strand of NW_023596420.1, from coordinate 4,338,788 downwards.
AACTGTGATTGTGCCGAGACCAAAACAAATGAATCAGTCCATATCAGAAATTTGACGGGAGCCTTAAACACAATGACTTGTTCCCAGCCTTTGGCGTCATTCGTTGGGTAAAGGTTGCATGCGATTTGGTCACCATCGCAGCATGAACATGTAGGGTCCGTCAGCTAGAATCCAGGGTCTGGCCTTAGTCACTCTGTTTATCGTTGCTCTGACTGGTTCCCGTGTACAAGGCGTTTTATGATATATTTTCGAAACATGTTTGATGTGACGTATTATCTCCAGAATGGCAGTGGGTAACAGTGCTGGGCGAGTGTGAGTGTGCGTGCATGTAAAACTGTGTTCGGAGGAAAGGGTCTTGGGAAAGGGAAACTTACAGATCACTTGAGGTCACTGGGGGCCGTAAGCACGTCGTTCATATCGCCTTGTTTTCATGTTTAAAATCTTAGCATTGGCGTGCAGTTAATCAAATGTGTTCGTGGTACAAAATCGTATTTGGGTTGAGCTGCTTAATGGTGTTTTCTTTAAGCAGTGCTTTGCAATTGTGTATTGTGCATGAACGCTTGTGCCGGTAGAAGTTAAACAAATCCTAAACCTTCCCATGTTGTGAGGTACACGATTAAATTTTTTTTATAACAATCCGAAGAGCACCGCTGTCTGGCATTGTTCAGGTCCGAAGAGACGGCGAGCCCAGACCGGGCCCCATCAGGCCTTCAGCGCCATCGTTTCAGTTAGTGCCTGCTGGTTGTAAGCCCCGTGGGATAAGATTTCATGTTGTATTTTGGATGTGGTCCCTGCGAATAGACGTTTGGTAGACATTTGCATTTGTGATGGTGCAGTATGTCAAACCAGATCGGTAACCACGCGTGGACCGTCCCAATTCGTCGATGACACCACGATGACACCACGATGACACCACGCGTGATGCACGACAAATTACTTTGGATTTGCTGCAGTTGCAACATTCGCACGTGGGAAGTATTTCATAGGACTCCTTGAAAAATCGGGCAAGTACCCATAGCTGTTTACCTCTTTATCTTACAAATGCTTAAGTACATCCTATGGGAACAACTGGTTAGATTCGTGTAGAACCACGATTTTAACTGCGCTACAATTGTTCCTAAACGTGGCCATGAGTCTGGGCTGCACTGTCGCGCCATGGCCACTTGGAATATGTACCAAAATATGTCTTTTCAAGGATAATGTTTAAAATACATGTAAGCTAATGGTGGTCCTAGGGATGATCGTGACTAGGCCTTTCCTTTCGAATCTCGGGAAACACCGTAGTGAAGATCGTCTTGTGGTTTTTATGTCAACAGCAGCCTGCATTCGTTGGTCGCGGTGCTGGTTCTGGACATTATTATGTGTTCGTTGGTAGCGGTACAGGTTCTGGACATATTCTCCCGTGCACGGGTCTGGCGGCGTGTCGCGTCGCACGGTTCAGCCAGCGACGCCCTGCTGCCCGACGCCCGCCCCTCCCCCTGTCCCGCCCGCGCGGGGCTCGTCATTCATCCGCGTCATTATTTTGGCAACGCTCCGCCACTAAGTCGTTTGTCGATGTCCACCAGACACGCCGGAAATATGTCAAGGAGCCAACAGTCAGTGGATAGGCTATCGGTTCTTGCCCAAAAGCCATCTCGTACAGCTGAGGTCTAATGGGTTACGACCGGCCCCTGCCCCATCCTCATGTAGTACAACTGACGTTTAATGGGCCACAACCGTCTCCTGCCCCAGCCCCGGGTATGGAGCAACTGGTATCTAATGGGTTTCGACTGGCTCCTGCCCCATCCTCAGGTAGAACAGCTGGCGTCGATTAGGTCACGGCCGGCTCCTGTCCCGTCCTCACGAATGGGTCACGGCCGGCTCCTGTCCTGTCCTCACGAATAGGTCACGGCCGACTCCTGTCCCGTCCTCAGGATAAGATAACCTCACTCGTGACTATTGGTATAATTGAAAAAGACTGCTATAAGCAGTGTAATTTTTGGTGTGGTAAATGTGCTCCTCGAAACGTCATTGATGGCGTCATGGCGCGTTTGTATTCCGTTGAGGTGCTGCCAAACTAACCATGCGAAATTGCCACCCTGGCACCCATATGAAGTCCTTCAACTTACCGAGAGGTGGCAGTGGCGGTGCTGGAAGTGTCCGTTGAGCCAGATATCGATGTGCTCGTGTTTTGGTCATTTCTCGTGGTGTTCTTGCATGTGTATTCGTGAGTTTAAGATGCTTACTTTTATTCACATGCTCGATTACGGCACTTTTCTTAAGTTAATGGATGGCAAGCCTTATTTCCGTAAAAAACTAGCAACCATGTGCACTTCCTATATTGTGCGGCACAAAACGCGATTTCCCACCATTAGCCATTTGCCTTCATCCCACAGCCCTGATATGACCATGTCTGGTCGAAGGGGCTGTAATTCCCATAATTGCTCAAGAGCCGGTTGGCTTGTTATATATGTGGAAGTCGTGATCGCGAACGTTGGGATGGAACGTCAGACGGAGATGATTTGACGGGCACTGTCGCGGTGTCGTGCATGCGTGAGTGGCGTTCAAGTGATCTGCGGACCTTCGTAGGAGTGTGGGTGAGAAGCTAGAGTGTCTGAAGTCTTAACAGTGGGATGGCTGTGAACTGCATAGAATGGTCTTCAAGACTATTTCAGCTTAAACCCCATACAGATAAGTAACAATGCCTTTGAAGTAAATTTTGGATGGCATGGAACGATACCAAATGTCTCCGAAGCTGTCATTATTGTTGAATAAATAAATATTTACTAAAACGCTTGCATTTATGTGGGTTCTTTCGGCGTCTGCTCATTTCATTCTTCATTCGTTTATTGTGATCCAGAGTCAGAATCGGGATAAGCAACATAGACTTGCTACTATCAAATATCGATTCAGCTCACCCGGTACAAAAACTACCTTTGATTCGGATTACGGGATTTCCTGGTGCTTTTAATTAGAGATGTGAATCGAACACAGGTCTGCTGTGTTTTAACCAAAGCCGGAGTGTGTGTCAGTTTCAGTTCACGTGACCGTCTCGCGTTGTTACGCCTCCCGTTTCAGCGCTAATTCCGGAGTAATTATGTTTGTTTTCCGGGACGGAGGATCCTCTTTAGTCGAGCTCCTCGCTTTCATGTACGTTCTGCCTACCGTGTTGCCAATTTAGTCGTGGGCTCAGGGCTCGGAGGCTAAGTGCTGAGCTCTAAAGTATTTTATTCACTTTCTTGGCCCTCTCGCTCGCGAACCGACTTCTCGTCTCGTGGATGGAACTTCGTAAAACGTTTGGGGGGGGGGGGGGGTGAGTGGAACCCCATATTTGTAAGGAACAGGACCCAGGGATTTCTCCTGAACGCTTCTTTGATGCTATCAGCACTAGGATGACGTGCTGTTCAGGCGACCTGGCTTAGCCTGGGGTGGGGGGGGGGGGGGGGAGCGGAGGGGGAGAGGGTACTACCCAAGCACAGAAGCACAGAGTTTCATTGATGGCTGGTCTCCATTTGGCTTTAACCAGTGAGGTTTTTCTGAGCTTGATGCTCCTCGTGACCACCTGTCTTTTGTAATATAGCTGCCCGCCTAAAACGGAAACGAGAAGACCGGAATGTGGTCGCGCAGCAACAACGTCACACGATTTTAGTTTGCGGCAAGATGGACGAGACAACGTGAATGATGAAGCGTCCGTTGTTCGAGTTCCTTGATCGTCCGACGCTCAGATACGATGGCGAGCGTAATGTATACTCAGCGCTGACGTGCTGCACACACCGTGATGTCGTCCGTACATGTCCCCAGCTGGTTGTGGAGGGGACCACGCCGCACGCGCCGCACAACATCACGACCAACGCCTCCAGCTACGCCATCACCATTCAGTGGCTGCCCGGCTACAGCGGCGGTGACAACTTCGACCAGAAGTACGCGGTCTGGTAAGTGGCTTCCGCCCGCGTGCAGTTGCTGTGCCGCCGCCCCGTCGCGGTCTCCATGGTCGCCGCTGTGGCTGTGCTGCGGGCCCATTACCGCCGCCCCGTCGCGGTCTCCGTGGTGGCTGCGGTGGCTGTGCTGCGGGTCCATTACCGCCGCCCCGTCGCGGTCTCCATGGTCGCCGCTGTGGCTGCACTAATCGTCCGCACGATATTGCGCGAGCACGTCTGGACTGGATTATTTACGTCCGAAAGCACATTGCCCCAAATACGCTCGTCAATCACACCACGCGAGGTAGGAATTGGTGAGGGCGCGCACGTCAGGCTGTGTTTAACTTCTTGTTATGCGGCTCGGTCCCTGGGCAGTGTAGCATAACAGCGACGCAGGAGTTGTGTCGATCACTGTCAGAGCGGGCAGGCGTGCGGCAGCGTCAGGCCTGGTCCCGATCAATAGGCTTCGAATGACCCAGCCAGATGACGGCTTGGTCTCCGGTACAGCTCGAGGCGAGCAGTCACTGAAACTGCTGTGCCAGTGCTATGCAGCAGCTCCTCGCCCTTCCTCGTCCATAACAGATCAAGACATGTGCGTTCAAAAACTTACATGCAATAAAGCGCGGTACTTGGGTTAAATATATCATATTGTAATGCCGTTTAACTGTTAAAGCGTGGTGAAAATGGTGCGACGTCCTCACCGCAATTTTTTAGTGGCTTCGGTGAAGGTTAAAACGCACATGAGCACACATAACTGCCGAGTGAAGCAAGCGCATAAACATGGAGCTAGCTTCCTTTGAAGGTCCAGGAGAGCACAAAACCAAAGTAATCCCACGCTTGCGCCCCTGATGGCTGGCGATTCTACAGGCATACACAAAGGAGCAGAGAGAGGACACGTCCATCTTCCTTTCGTGATAGCTTAACCGTATTCCAGGAGGGGGGGGGGGCAGATTCTGTGCCTTGCACTGGATATTTCGGCAGGGGAGGGGTAGATTCCGCCCCCCCCCCCGAGCTATGCTGAGAGGATGAGGGCAAAGTCCGCCACGGACTATGGGGAGGGGGGGGGGGGGCAAATTCCGCTGCCGCGGGATTTTCACGGGGTTCTCCGAAACGGTTCCTTAGAATTGTCCGACTTTTCCAAAACAGCTTATCTACGCCGTGTCAATGACGCGGTTGCATGACTTGCGCGGGGGCGGTTCCAGGGCACGGTATCGGAAAGACCACCCGTAAATTAGCGGTCAGTGCCGAGATGACATCTGCCCAGGATCGTACGCACTACCCTGCGTTTAAAGGAGTAGCTAATGCTTCTGATGAAAACGGCAGGTGCAGAAGGAGCACGTTGATTGTAGTTTATCACACGCAACATTTTAGAGGGGATTGCAGGGCTCGAAAGATGAGGAGTTTTGTGAAAGGAGATGCTTCGGTATGGTCTCAAAGCTATGCTGGGAGGACGGTGCTATGAAAGGGCTGCATGGGAAAACGTTCGCGCATGTGAAGCTGGAGCAAGGAAAGGAATTGTTTCACACGCACAAGTGGCTCCAGGAATGAGCAGCGCCTCATATCATATGTAGGACAATTTCATGTTCACTCCCCTGCAGGCAACAACATTTTAAAAAGTCGTGCCAGAGACGAATCCAGGAATGCCTAGACTGTGTGAGATTGCAGTGCGCGAGGACCGTGGTCACCCTCAGCGAGCCGGCAGCCGACGGCCCATGGGCTACGCTTCAATCACCTGTTCTTTCTCCTCTCGTTTGGAAAACTGGATACGCGTGTGGTACCTGGCCACGCATTCTTTATTTATACCATACGTTACAGCGTATAACAGCATAAGCAGCTGCCAGGAACATACGCTACCCACTTGGCATCTCCTTTCTTGTCATTAACACAATGACATCCCGATTTTGTCGATACAAAAGGTTGACTTGTTCCTTTTCTGATGGCAAAGAAAGGTGCCACCCTATTTTCGGCTCATCTTCATCATTTTTACATCGAAATCGGTTCATAAGTGCGACAAGCGTGTCAGATATTTTTTTGTGCCCTCTGTTGTCCGTCTTTCAGAATTTCGTGAGGTTTTCCGCGGTGCTGCCAGGGTGAAAAGCAAGCGACTTCATATCGCCTCAGCCAGCTGTGTGCTTCGTAAATATGCCGACAACAGTAAAAGAGTTTTTCATCTTTAGAATGCACACTCTGCCGCAGGGGCATATATTCGCAACATTAGTTGCATGGGCTGAGCAGTGGGAAATGATGAAGGGAGGACGCTGGGATACCCTCAAAATACGTTAGCAAACGAGTTTTTCCACGAATTTGGCCCACTTGTTTTTTGGAAGAGTTGTAGCGCCCCCTCCCCCATAAACACACTGAATAGGAAACTACGCTACTAATCCCTGCTTCGTCTAGAGAAATCAGACGCCATTTGGTGTTTTATGATCAGCCCAAAAGTAGTAAGGTCTCATCGCAATTCCGTTGGTGGCTTGCAACATCAATTTACGTTTGCGTAGCCTCAATGTTGAGTATGGTAGGAGCAAATTCATGTCACGCAGCGTTGACACGAGGAGAGCGTATCGACTCAAGTACCGCCAGTCAAATAACACCGTGTGTGGGTCCCATCTCTTTATCTTTATGAGGATGCCTAATTAGAGCTACTGACCGAAATCCACCATCGTAGCAGGGCAACTCCTTTGGACCAATATGCATGGGACAAATGATTGCTTATCAATACCTTTAACCGAATATGATACGTTCGAATGCTGCCATCGTGGAACACGCCATTTATCATTGATAGGCATTGGCAAAGGTATTGGTAGGTGCGTCAATATTCCATGGGTATTCCACACAACTAACGGCCCTGCTGGGGTGGTATGGCTTCGGTGTTTGCTGCCGTCCATCTTAGCAGGGAGTGCAATCCTTACTTTATCTAAAATGTAGCCCCGCTAATCAGTCAATCCCGCTAACGAACAATGTGCAATGTAGAGCTCTGACTGATGAATGCTATGTTTGGATCTGTGTGAAAGGCAAGCTGTTTATACTTGTTTGGTACACTGTTTTGCCATTATCCTACTGACTGTGCCCGTTGATAAACGTGGTCCTGATCTCCCGTGCGTATTTCCACCGAACCACGCCAGTGGTGGCTGCACAACTTCACCATGCTGCTTCCCCATGAAGTTGATCTCATCGCTGTCCTGTTAAACTGTAAAAAACTTTACAAAACTGGTGAGAACACAAGACTGCGTACATAGTGGCTGTTGAAAACGCAGGAAAAACCCAGCACTCGCAGCAAACCTGCTAACGTAACCATCCCTCGAATCTATTAAACCAGCTGTGATAATCCGATACCCCAGCTGTTGCAGCGAAGCCGCTAGTCGAGATGCACCACTGAGGGCAGCTTGTATTGACGTGGATGGGCCGTGGCGGCAGGTACCAGCAGCACGGCACGGGCAGCTGGAACACGTACGAGGTGCAGCCGCCGGGCGCCTCTCGCGTGACCATCTACCACCTGCTGCCCGGCACGCTGTACGAGCTGATGGTGGCCGCCAAGAACGACATCGGCGACGGCACGTTCTCGGAAAGAGTGGTCGTCAAAACTCTCGGTAGGCGAGCGAGCCAAGGCCCGCCTGCGACGGTCTCTGGCTTGTTTTGAGTGCTGCCCTGAGTGCGGGTTTACGCTCGGCAACTTTCAGCGTAACAATGCATGGTAAGATACCACCTTAAGAGAAGATATGGGCCCAGCATTGACTCTGGGTGATCCGAAAATACAGCTTCTCATTGTGCCAGCTCAACTAAGGGGTCGTGATGCGTAACTGCACTGTTCAGAGTTTGTTGGCTGCCGGGCGGAGGCGGTCCGCGGCGGCTGCCCGATCGAAGATCCGATGGCTCCCGTTCCTTGTTCCGCTTCCGTGCGGATGGACGGGCGCGGTGTGGCGGTGCGGCGGGCTGGGCTCGGCTGAGCGCCGGCCTGACCGGCCGCCGGCGCCCTGTGCCGCCAGATGTAGGCCAGAGCGCGCTACCCGGGGCCGACCCGGCAGCCTCGCGGAAGGAGGCCGCCGCTGCCGCCGGTGAGCCGGCCCGAGGCCTCCCCATGGGCTCGGGCGCCGGGATCGCTCGCTGACCAGCGGCGCTACCAGAGGCCGGGCCTGGCAGTCGCGCTTCCTGGGCTGCATTTTTTGTTTTGCTTACTTTATGAACATAAGCATCGGCAGTCGTATGATTTATTTATTGCAGACAGCGCACGGCTCCATTGAAGTTCAAGATTTGAGTTGCATGACTGTCGTCCTTTTGTGCGTAGTGTTGCTGCTGCGATGTCATCCGTAGTTTACATTCTCACTTGCACGCAGCACCGTCCTGGTCTCCGACACGCGCTCTGATGGCCATTTTGGCTGAGCCATTATCGAAGAATGATCTCTCGACCGGATGAAATGATTGCCGCCATTTCGGCATTACGTGCTTGAATTTGGCACTGCTCCATTGGGTGTTTAATGGTCCAGAAGAGATCATGAGTTCAGTCGCGTGCTGCAGGCTATCCGAGCTAGACTCAAATGCCAGAATGATTTATCTTAGGCTGGTTTGTGCCTTGTGCGCCGAACGCAAAAGTAGCTACAAACATTTGGCCTGTGATGGCTAGTCATGAATGATGGCTAAACGACGTGGACAATGCAAAAGCGAATCTGATTTGTTTACAAAAATGCACAACATGCATATTCATGCGTCCATAGTATGCATGTATATAGGTCCATAGTCTACATATGCTTACGCGCATAGTATGTCTATGCATGTGTACACAGCACGTACGCGCACATACCATGCATAGACTGTGCGGACAGAACGTGCGATTCCCAATGCATGCAACGCGTTAAAGCAATCAAAAGTAATTTAGAGGAAGCAAATCCCCCTTTTAATGTATGTATCAGCCGTCTCTAGAAACATATGCCCGGCCCGTGGCTCCATCAGTTGGAGCGCCGAGCGCCTGCATGCGCTCGCTATTTTCCACGGGCTGGGATGGAGTGTGACCGGTGACAGCGACCGCTCGAGGTCAGACGAGGCGAGATGGTGGGAAGGATCGTGCCGAGCATTGAGACACATAACACTTCCGCCAGAAAGTTCTGCCGTTGAACTGAAATTTCACGATCACCTATGGTGGGGATCCGGGGATGAGGACGGGCCCCAGCGTGCGCGCTGTGCGTCGGCGGCGGCCGGAGACGCCGCTGGCGGCCGCTGCGTCCGGATCGATCGGCCGCCGACGCTGGCTGTAGCCGGTCCTGAGTCGCCTCGGCTTTCCGGCGCCCTGTCACTGGGCTGTCTCGGCCAGGCTGACCGAGCGCTGTCACGGCAGCCGGCGCGCTCCGCATAACAGCCGTACTAGAGCGAGAGAGCAAGAGAGAGAAACAGAGTGTGAGAGAAAGAGAGAGAGCAAGAGAGGGAGAGTAAGAGAGAGAGCAAGAGAGGGAGAGTAAGAGAGAAAGAGAGAGAGAGGGGGAGAGAGAGGGGGAGAGAGAGAGAGGGGGGAGAGAGAGGGGGAGAGAGAGAGAGGGGGGAGAGAGAGAGAGGGGGAGAGAGAGAGAGGGGGGAGAGAGGAGAGAGAGCGGAGAGAGAGAGAGAGAGAGGAGAGAGAGAGAGAGAGAGGAGAGAGAGAGAGAGAGAGGAGAGAGAGAGAGAGAGAGAGAGAGGAGAGAGAAGTTTTGTTGCCGGGCTATGGACCCTCACCACGTACCACCTTGATGGCCCCCTCGCCGGAGGGGGCCCTGCTTCGGTCTGATTTAAAGGCCTCGCCACGCCACGCCACCTGATAGCCCCGTCACACAGCTGGAAAACAGCAAGATCTGGAAACAGAGCTAAGCTGGCAAAGCGAAACAAGGCAAAACAGAGCTGGGACCGAAACATTCAATGTGTCTGTAATTGCATACGCGTGCGTAGGTATCTGGCGAACTTGACCTTGCCTGGAAGTTACTTCCGTCGTTTTACCTGATGTCGATCTCTTAAATGGAGAGATCATTTAAGAGGCAGAAGACAGCCGTACTGAGAAAGTTGTTTGGATCTAGCTTCCTTGGGAGGAAGGGGCCGGTTTTAGAGAGAGAGCAGAGATCCACCCCCTCCTTCGCTTGCCTATCAGGCCGTGTGGGGTCCTTATTAAGTGGTCGTAAAATAAAATAATCACTTTGGGGAACTCGAACCGATATCATGAGTGGAAGGCTTGTGTTTAAGATGAAGCGACTTGACTACTCAGCAAGCCATGCTCCGTCGCTGGATGACATGAAGACGGCGCGTCTTGCTTAGGCTGCGATACACGCAGCTTGTTTCGTGCAGGTCTGCCCAACGCAGGTGCACAGGTGGTCCTGTTCACGACGGCATGCGTACAATAGACAGGACTGCAATTTGATGACACGATAGAACCGACTGCTGCTTTTGAGACGGGACATCGCTGAAAATATGTAGATGACCTCACAATATACGAAACACGTCCAATTGGCCGAATAGGGAGCACAGCCAGCTGCAAGATTAGACCATCTCCAAGATCATCTCTTACATCTCCATCTACATTTCCATGTCTTTTATGATTGCTCTCGCCCTCGGTCTCTGCATTTTTTGTATTTACATTACCATCATGGATTTACATCGAGCATTTTCGCCAGAGCCCAGGCTCGTCTTGCACCGGGAGTTCCCGGAAAAGCGGACATACTTCCTCCTGGAAAAGCAGTAGCAGTCGGCATAGGAAACGATTACACGATGCGAATGACTTGTGAAAACCACCTCAATGATTTTTAGTCGCATATCTATGCCAATCTAGAGGCACCATGATGCCGTGCACGGAAGAGAAAGTAAACGTAGCAAAATGGTGGTTTGTAACAAAATAAGTCGTCAAGACGCAAAAACGGCACTCAAAATCCCGAATAGCAATTCAAGTGGCAGACACGAAAAGCGCGTCCATCAAACGCGGTTTAGCTCAATGGGCACAAGTTTCTCGCAAATGGCGGTCTTGAAAACGTGACGAAGTCGGCCCGAGAAAACAAGGAAAGGCACCAAAAGAATCCCAACCGAAATTTGAAAAGCAAGACAGGTGTTGCTGCGGAGCCCCCACAAATCCACTCTTCGGGTCCGGCATGAGCAGGCTGCGGCGAGGCAACTGCTGGAGGGCTGGCAAGACAAGAGCTCAACCTGTTCCCATGCCTCTCACATCCGAAGCTCTTACTAATCGATGACAGCGTGCACGTGCTTCAGTGTCTGGTTCCTACGTTCTTGTAAGTCCACCGTCACGCATGTACCAAGTTTGGTTTAGCGACGAGAAGCGCGTGTCGTCAGACGTTAAAGTCAACAGCCAAACTATCGTTTTGAGTGCACGGATACTCCCAGTGAGGTTTGTGAAGCACCACTGCACAGGGAAAAGTGTACCGCCTGACGCACCATCAGCAGTCGTGAGGATGATTGAGAGTTTTAGAGCGCTACGACTGCAGATGGTCACACAACGTCCGTGTCGAAGGTCTGCAGCGACCGTGGGGGCCGGGTGGTGCTTGGCGGCCCTTCACGAGTTTTGGGCGGCTTTGAGGCGAGTCTGCAGTGGACAGTGAGGACATGTCAAGCCAGCCAGAGTGGTGGGAGGACGTCACAACAACGAAAGAGACGAGACAGTGGCTCAGAAAGTGGTCGAGACTAGGATAAATTGCATTGAGAGAGACAAACAACTGGCCCGTACATGCTGTCGGTTTCGTCCCCCAGGTTGCTTTCTCTGGGGGGATTTGAAATTGCATCCACACTCGTGGGGCCTGGAAACCATCCCGGACCTAAAAAAGCGCACGTGAATGGTCGTAAAGACCATGAAGCCAGAGACGCACCACGCCGTCATTTTAACAGCGTGCAGCCGAGCGGTACGGGGCCTGAAACGATTTACGGGTTACGTGTGGTACATGATGCACCGTTCAAGCTAAGTGGGGCATGAAAAACCCGGTGGTCAGATACAAAATAGCATCGAATACTCCGAAAACCAATGTTTGGTGTCACGATGCAAAAAACGACTAAAGAAGGAATGATATAAATCCGTCCGCTTTTCTGGCAACGACGTGTATGAATAATGAACAGGAGTGCTCTACTATATGATAATTAGACAATGTCGCGTGGCGTAATACCCATTCGCACTCCTTTGCAAAGCGCATAGTTTTATCTCAGAAACTGGAATTGGCTCACAGCATGACATAGGCTTATGCGCCATGCAATTGTTCCTCGGAATACCAGCTCATGAATCCCCCGTTAACGGACGGGTTCTTCAAGCTTGGATAATTTCAAACATGATTAATGTTAGCAGACATCTGTTCATACGTCTCCTTAGAAGAAACATCTGGCGGGCGTGTGATAGTACATGGCCATGCAGGTGTCTCGTATCAAATAATTCCGAGGTGTCACTCGTGTTGTAGGCAGTGGATCAGATTATTGATGTCCTTTCGACCTGACTCAGATTGGGTAGGTCCACAAAAAATACACAAAATTGTTGCATGGCGCAGTTAAAGTGCTTAAAATATTGAGCGGATTCTGTGTTTGCTCCTTAGTTGTACCCCTCCCCCCAAACAAATACATATGTGAGTGCCAAAATTGTCTTTATGAGCTGTTGACTAGGAAACAAATATAGACATTATGCAATTTAATCCAGCCCCTGCGGAAGTGTGAGAAACTCCCTGCACTTTGGTATCTGGCGAAAATTCCGAAAATGTGTCTAACTTTCGTCACCGCCGTCTGGCCGTGTGACGCATTCACACATCACATTCAATCGACGTTGTGTAAAAAGACACTGCATTCATCGGGAGGTGGATGGTCGATTTGGGGACAGCTGTGATTCCTGTCTTGCCTCTCCATGGACCACTCTTCACCACTCTTCCTTGCCAGGCCGTCACCGATCCGTGATTTCTCCGGCGCCTTGCCGAGCCGCCGGGGCTGGGCAGCCCTGGCCGGGGCCTCCTGTCACGGCCTGCGGGGCGGGGCTGAGTGCCGCACCCGCCGGCCGTCTGGAACTGGAGCCCGCGTTTGTACGTCGGCCGCACCGCCTCTGAGGTTTTCGTTTATGCCGGCGGCGGGCCGACTCAGCGCGTCGGCTCCAGCTGTTTGCGCTTGCCTTCCGTCCGATGGTTTATTTGATGTTGAGTTGTTTGTTTATTTGACGGACAGGTGGTTTGCCGACCGACCAGACCGGCACAGGATATTTTCCGGCAGTTTTTGTGTCCAAAGGTAATACGGAATCGGGTTTTGTTCTCTTTATTTGCATGATGTGTTCATCTGTCTCGCAGTGGTTTTTTGCATCCTTCATTGAACGATCCGTAGCTTGCAGCCTTTGACAGCATGTTCGCATGTTCCTGTTGCGCCGTTGAGTGTTAATGATGTTTGTAATGCCGGAACAAACAAGGGAATAGGATGGCACTGATGGTGCGTGGGTCACGTCTAGCATAGGCCGTTGAGAATTTTTACGGCATTGAAATCTCGTCTCATCTGCGCTCTTTGTATCTGGCCGAAACAGGTCTGGTTTCCGTGCATCTAAGATTTGTCTGGCTGCGCGTAGTACACGTTCGCCGATGACCAGCCTGTTGCGCCGTCTGTCGCGCCGTCACACCGATCGACCTGTGACGCGGCGTGTGTGATCCCGGCTTCAGGCCCTAAGCCGGGCCCGCCTCGGGACATCAAAATGGAGGACGCGCCCGATGGCTTCCTGCTCTCCTGGAAGCCGCCGATCGAGAAGCCGGACGTGGATGTGCTCTACTACTCCATCAAGTTCAAACCCAGCGAGGGCAAGTGGAAGCAGCTCGGCGACGAGCAGCTCACTGAAACACAGTATCTGGGTGAGTGAGAACGTGTCTATGGCCCGGATGACGTACGCCCAGTGTCTGTGTAAACAGACTAGTCCGTGATTGCGGTCTGCGCCAGTCTGCAAACATTTCTGCACAAAGTAAAACGGAATCATTTGCCAAGAAGATGGCGCCGTTTCGAGCCTCGTGACCGGCGGCAGGAGCGCGGAGTGATGTGCGCGTAGTTCATGCCACAGTTCTGGCAATTTCGACACGTTATGGGCGGATATTTGTTTATACGACATTCCCGTCAGATTTAGACATGGCGATAGGTGGCCGAAACATAAAGGCACATCATTCCTATGTATGTGGGCGGTACCAAATACCGCCGCGTCGAATATATCCAGCCCTGCGCGCTGGTGCCTGGTTATTCCCGCTATGCTGGGTGCAATATCCTTCCCATCGTAGCAACCGACGGCGCACATTCTGCCTGGCTTCTCGGTCTGTTTTTGCCTGATTTCTCGTCTATGCTCACACCGCCTACTCCATGTGCAAGTAGCTGGTGAGCCGTAGTGGATGAAGCAGCCTTTATGAAGGCGTCTCACATTTTTTTAAAGGCTGTTGAGAGCATCTTCCCAGAGACTTTGCCCAGGCACAGCAAAAATGCACTGCAGTATGCACTGGTGCTCGGTGTGGATTGTGTGCCCCTGCGAAGATGTGTTACAATCCGGTCTGTTGCAATCCGGTCCGGTGCCGCGCGCCACTACCACTGGCTCTAGTCGGAGATCCGCGTCCGGTACCGCACGCCGCCGCCACCGGCCCCAGTCGGGCTCTGTATCCGGTGGCAGGAGCGCAGATCCGGTCCGGTACCGCGCCGTCACCACCGGCCCCAGTCGGAGCTCCGTGTCCGGTGGCAGAAGTGCAGATCCGCACCCGGTACCGCGCCGCCACCACCGGCCCGAGTCGGGGCGCTGTGTCCGGTGGCAGAAGCGCAGATCGATGTGCGCACCGGGCCCGGCCGCCCGTCCGCCAGGCCGGACGACTGCCGGTTGGGGCAGAGCGGCCGCCCGCCCGCTCGGAGCGGGTATTTCTAGCCATCCGTCAGGTCGATGACAGGCCGCGCAACTCTCGCCGAAGGCCGAGGCATAGGCGAGGTGTATAGCTGGTGCGCTGGGCGCCATGTTTCGAGACGTTGGGAAGTTTCGGTCGACTCCTTTAAACCCATAGCCTGAAGCTGTTATTGATGTATTGAGTACTGGTGGCTTTCATGCTCGATCGAACGCCTACTCATGGCCGGCGTTTTCTGCTTGTGTTGTCGTTACTCACTGGTTTCTATCAAAGCAGGTGAGCGCACTGAGAGAAGTCGGTGTCAATGGTCGTTTCCTTTTGTGTGGCTGGTACTTGGTCTGTGCAGCTGTATGCCATTACAAAGAGTCGTGCTACATCCAGAACTGCGCCTGCCACTATATCTCGTGAAGCCGCAGTGGGGCCGACAGCGGTAGTGCATGTCCTCTTTGCAAGGTAGGCGTGCTGCATGACAGGCCTCCACGTCATTGAAAATTGGCTTTCAGTGTTTTGTTCGATGCGAGCCATTATAATCTGTGAAATTATGCGGAAAACTTACTGTGCCAAACATAGTGGGGCAAACAGGCCGGCTGCCGTCGGACCGCGGGACCCTGCGTCTGCATAATCAGCGCCTGTCATCTCCATCAGCCGTGACACGAGCCACGCGCGGCTCGCGGCTCCAATCGTGTAATGGCCGGGCCGAGGTGCCGCTCCTGCTGGACCGATTGGCATCGCCCGGCTAAGGTGGGGCCGCCAGTCGGCGACGTAATGCACCCATTTCGAGCGGCCATCGAAACCCGAGTGGCGTTACTGCACCGGTCTGACTCCTCCCCCTGAAGGGCAGCCGTGTCGTGCCAGCCGCCTCGCTGTCAGGACGCCACAAACCCGAGTGGCGTTACTGCACCGGTCTGACTCCTCCCCCTGAAGGGCAGCCGTGTCGTGCCAGCCGCCTCGCTGTCAGGACGCCACAGCGCGTGACCTGGGAACGGGTCCGATCATATTGTTGTTAGCTAATGAAGCCGCCTTCGTCGCTCGACGACTTGCGTCAAACCCTAGCGTGAGAATGCGCTTTTGATGATGGTGCCCAATGGATGCCCACCCTGTTTGGCCGAGCTGGCTTTGTCAATACCAATCAATAATCAGCAGCTTATAAACATTATTTATTCCCACAAAAAACAGACCTCCTCTAGTTTTCAACATTCTCTAAAAGCCAGCGATGATTGCGCCCTTTTGGGGCCGATATTAAGATCCAGGCAACATGCGGTTTATGGTTAACCATGTTGTTTCCAATTGTTTACATTGCCGTAGGCGCACATTAACACGCGCCAGGGTGCCGGTTGGATACCCTTCGCTCGGGTGAGGGTTAGTTTGATCCCTGAGACCTCAGGAACTAAGAGAGCTAGAGACACTAAATCCATAGGGAGTGTTGACTGTACGTGACCTCGCTTAGGTCAAAGTTTGAGGTTCATAGGTAAAATACCTTACCGGTTGAACCTTAGGATCAAATAAACCAAATTCCAAGAAGGTCAGGTTTCAGGTTGGTCTCTTAAGTGCCCCTAGAACCTAGATAACTGTTCTAAGCAAAAAGCCACATCCTCATTTTAGGTTATTGACCTAGTTTGACCTGAAGGTCATGTGACCGAAAGCATACAAAACTGCTGTGAGTTTTAAATTTGTATAAACGACAAAGGTTTCGCTAGGCGGTATGTTCCCAAAAAGCAAGATGATGACTTTAGGTCATTTTTGGTCAGTGACCTTTTCTGATCTTTAAGAAACCCATGGAAGATGTATGATGCGATTCTTTTTATGAATAAATTCGGAATGAGCACCAGGAACTGTCCCTCACAGCACGCGCTAGAGCAATAAAACAGGTTGATTTTGACCTTGATGTGACCTTTATACCTGACCCCAGGTCAATGTAATTTGTTCATTTCATTGTTGTGTTGCCTAAGAGAGTATCTCAGAGATGTACGGCATGCGAGTGCAAGCAAGCGAGTATGCACATTTGAGTTAGGCGGATGCCTAATGCCTGTTTGCTTGAATTCGTTTGCATGTACACGTGTCCGCGTATTCTCATTTTTGAGTGGGCACTGTATTTTGGTGGTGGATGGCAATCGCTCTTTGTTTGTTTCCCTGAATGTTGGTGTCCTGTAGGAGCTGTGGCTTTCTGTGGCAAGAAATAACCTAGAAAATAGAGTAGGATCATCGGCGGGCAATTTTGAGTTCACTTCTGGTTCTTTTTCGATGAAGGCACTTTGCCGAAATATCGACCAAACCATATCTCCATTCTCCTGGTTTTCCGAGAAACAAAGCTAATGCTACTGTTTTATCAGTGTGCTGTAATGTTTGCAATACACTCAAAATTTTGGTGTAAAAATGCTACGGGTGCTTGAAACATTCTGCTTAGACAAAAAGGTGTTCGAGCAAGAAGTTATTATCCCGCGAATTTAACGAAGCGTTTGACTATGGCTTTGAAATTTTTCCCCCTGGCGTTTGGCGTTGACATTTATAAGTGGCGTAAACCTCTGAGGCTCTTCCGGGCTACTTCGACTTTGGGAAGCGGAGTAGTATAGTGTCACATGCTCCATGTTATGCACCGGTCCAAACTTCAACCAACCAAGTTGTTGGTAACAGGCTGTTGCTCGCTGGCCAATCACAAACGCTGTTTTTATTTGCTCCAGTAGATGCGCGCACGACCGTCGCCGTGCGGACGCTGGGTGCGCCTTCAGCGAAAGGAGCGTAGTGCTGTTAAAGAGCGTAGACAGCATAACTTGGAATTCATAATTTCGAATATAATTAAAATTTATATCATCGTATTTTGACGGTGTTGCAGTGGCACTACGGTGGTGCGTTACGGTGGTGACGGTGGTGCGTTCCGGGCTATGACGTCACACGTCAGTCATCCGTTGGCAAGGGTGCGTTCCCGGGCTACGATGACGTCACACGTCAGCCATCCGTTGGCAGGGGTGCGTCCCGGCACGTCCAGGGCGGTCAGCGAATGGTGCATGATCAAAGCCGAGAGCAGAGGAGAAGTAGGCGTTTCTGAAGTGTGAGAAAGGTGATCATCTGGGCCTCGGTCACGTTCGATGTTTGGGTGGACGTCACGATGCTTGGGTGGGCTCGGCGGGGAGGGTTCGAACACGGTGGCATTAAAGGGAGTGTTCCACATTTGTGTGTGGTTTTGAACTGAAATTGCCATCTTGAAGATTAGATCGGTGTAGTTCACAGCCCTGCGCTTCTAAAGACGTAAGTTCTTCTGGTTTTTAGTTTCCAGCTCTTCAGAAACGTGACGCGGTATGCATATAGTGTAATGATGGTTGCGAAAGGACGTGGTACTATTTAGAATTCCAACTAAAGCTCGAGACACACCGGTTCTGCTCTTGCAGCAGTCGATGTACTGATCTCGCCTTTTATATCGACATGCTGTGATTGGAATTACAGCTACCAATATTCAGAAAACTAGTAAAGCAGTCACAGGGTTGATGAGCGCTTTTCGACGCAAGCATACGGTCGCGAGCGACGTGGGCGCGCGCCCTGTCTTGACGGCTGAATTTCTCGCTGGCAGCGGCGCCACGCTCTGTTGGGTGCTGTTCAATTTACCAAAGTCTGTTGAACCCTGAGCGTGCCGGCTGCCTCGTCAGGTCGCGAAGTTTGCGTCCGCTGGCCGGGCGCCCGGCGCCCCTGCCCCTCCCCCTGTCCCTCCCGCTCTCGTCTCCGGGCTGTCGATGAGGCTGAGACGTAACTGGGATGGATTCTTTACCTTGCTGAAATACACCCTTCGCACCCCTGAGACAGCCCCCGCCCCACTGGGGCAGACCCTCGTACGACCAGATCAGCCCCTAGCTAGCGGGCGGCCAGGCCCTAGCCAGCGGTCGGCCAGCTCCTAGCTAGCGGTCGGCCAGCTTGTGGCTAGCAAGCGGCCAGCCCATAGCCAGCGAGCGGTCGGCCAGCCCCTAGCTAGCGAGTGGCCAGCCCTAGCTAGCGGTCGGCCAGCCTTAGCGAGTGGTCGGCCAGCCCCTAGCTAGCGAGTGGCCAGCCCTAGCTAGCGGTCGGCCAGCCTTAGCGAGTGGTCGGCCAGCCCCTAGCTAGCGGTCGGCCAGCCCCTGGCTAGCAAGCGGCCAGCCCCTAGCTAGCGAGCGGTCGGCCAGCCCCCAGCTAGCGAGCGGTCAGCCCCCAGCTAGCGAGCGGTCAGCCCCTGGCTAGCGAGCGGTCAGCCCCCGGCTAGCGAGCGGCCAGTCATCCCCCAGCTAGCGGTCGGCCAGTCCCCAGCTAGCCAGCTAGCGAGCGGCCAGTCAGTCCCCAACTAGCGAGCGGCCAGTCAGCCGTGTCGGAGCCGGTTGGAGCTGACTTTCTGCTCTCCGCCTGGCAGTGCGGAGCCTGCAGGGCGGCCGCGACTACGCGTTCCGGGTGTACGCGCACACGTCGACCGGCTTCAGCTCGAGCGCCGAGTTCAAATACAGCATGTCGGACCGGATCCAGAAGAAGGCGATCACTGCGGCGCTGGTCGGCGGCTTGCTCCTGCTCATCGTCTCCATCATCCTCTCGGTGTGCACCGTCAAAATATGCAACAAGCGCAAACGAAGGAAACAAGAGAAAGGTGAGTGCATGAGAGATGTGCTTTGTGACAGTTGTTTTATCTTGGTCTCACTTTGCGGTCATGCCAACCTGAAGCGTACTGAGCGTCAGTCTATGCTAATGGCTGGAGGGGTTTCCAAACTGGATCAAGAAGCATGCGTCATAAATAACATTGGACTAACGAGCTCGCCCGACCCACGTGTGTGTGTGTGCTTGCTGCATCAGTTTGTGAACGGTGGACGGGAGCGCTGGGTCGGCGCGTCGGCTCATTTCTACACGTGTCATCTGACCTGCCGGTTCGGCGCGCCACGTGTGTGCGTGCGTGAGCGCGTGCGTGCGCCACCGCACGGTCTGCATGCCCTCCGTGTGTTTGTATGTGTGTTGACCATCAGCCGGCGACCCTCACGCTTCAGTGAGCCGGGTGCCGCGCTTGCATTGGTGTGCCGGTGCCAGCATCGCTCAGTGTCATGGCTGACGACCCCCGGCCGGCCGCGCCGCCCCGGCGCCGGCTGGGCGGCCGGAAGCCTCGCTCTCGCGTCAGTCGGCCGGCCGACATGGCTGATCGGTGCTGTCGACGAATGGCATACCTAACAAGGTTAGCTGGCCGGCGCGGCCGTTTGGCCGGTGCCGCCGGCGTGCCGCTTGATGTTTGCTCAGGATTGACGCCGCGGCGCCGTCCGCTCCTCTCCCCTGTTGCAGAGTACAACATGGTGGCGTGTCGCGTCACGGAGGCGCGCAACGGTCTGCATAGTCCTGTGCCTTTGAAGAAGTAAGTGCTCTCCAGTTCGGTGGGGTGGGGCTTGCTGTAGAGACGATTTGATTTGTGGCTTGTGCGGCGGTGGTGGCGGTGGGAAGAATCAGTCCATTTTTGCTGGTGATTTGGGCGTAATGCTCAGTGCCGCGTTTTGGGCACAAACGTAAAGCTGAAACGGTTGGGACTTCCTCTAGCGCTGAAGCCTCATGAGCCTTATGAAGGCCTCGCAGCGACGTCACTCCGTCCGAGCCAACCAGCAGTAAACGTGAACACACCGGACTAGCACTGAATTGTGCATTGTGGAGGAGGGCTGCTGATAATTGCGAATTTTTAAAGATAACCACAGACTTGATGTTTATTTCAGCAGATTTTGTCATATGAGTCGATTTGAAACTTGTCTAATACTCCGTTGTCGTATTAGAATGAACAACTCATAAGCGATTGCTTTCGCTGACAGCCATGGTCTGACTATGACCCGCCATTGTTCAGCGGCCTTACAAAATGATATAATTTGTCTTTCATACGCAGTTCTGTACATGCATATTTCTTGTGTGTTTGCATATATATTACTACAAAAAAAATCGGCGGTGCAATTGCCCACAGCTCTCTCAGAACTGGCAATGCGTCACCTTTTTATGGGATTTTGAACCTGGGAAGTCCACATTTTAGTCGCAAGGAACAACCAGAACATCATAAAAGCATCAGACGCCCCAGATCCTCAGTTATAATGTAATATATGTACCGCGCTATTCAATGCCGTCCTGTAATGGGAGAATAGCATGACGTGATTGGAATAATCAAGGACCACTGGCCGGGCATCAGTGATCGCTGGTCGGCCATCAATGATCGCTGGCCGGGCCATCAACGGCGGCCACCGATCGCTGGCTGATTGGATGCGACTCCATGCACGGCATGGTCTGACAGGATCGGATGGTTTCTATTGCAAAATTGCGATACACTCAGCACTTCTTGGGATCAATGAATGGGATGGTTATGTCTAATCAGCGGTGTTTTTTTTTGTACTTTTCATAGTGTATGGTTGTAAAACGCTTCCTTGAGCAATTACGCGTCCGTCAAAGAGATACAAGTTGCTGTTTGTTCGGCAAATTGTGACTGCCAGTAATGCTTCTGGCTGCATTTGACGCCTAATAGTAACACAATAATTAGTCATCTGTAAGCGTCTGCTTGATGTGCTTTCAGTGCCAGACCGCCTTTTAACGGCAGTGTTCCGCATTTGTATGAATTTTTTAAACTGAAGTAGCCATCTTGAACGTTCATATCTGTCGTTTGTGAGCAAAATAACCAGATATGACGGTCGACAATTGGTTCTTAACCAATGCTGTGCGAGGTACGGTACGTAATGTGACAGTGGTGTATTGAGGAGCGCATTTACTAATCAGAGAAATTATGCTATCTAGACCTGCCTTTTCATCATACCGGATGCTTGCTTCAATATCGTCAAATGTGTAATATTCCCTTAAATGAGATCGAAGTATTTATGTGATGTGTTGCGCACATGATGACGATCGTCTGTTCTCTGCCCGCACGCTACACCTCAGGACGCTCGAGAAAGGTGACGGACCGTCGCTAGACCATTATTAGACGAATCAACCATGTAATTACCAGTTCAGTAATCTTCCTAGATGTGCTACGAATGTGTACCCTCTGCATGAATGCCGTTCATGGGACATTGGGACTACCCCAAGGTGTCTGTCTCATCCCTGGCATGCGTACCGTTACAGAGAGCTTCGATCTTTTGGTGTGCCGACAGCCGTGGTTGATTTTTGTGTTTGTGTTTTTTAACACACCGTAGATAGTTATTTTCACTACCAGGTGCCAGGCTGTATGTCAGCACCACAGTGTGTGAGGAGCTCAACCAGTTAATGCGTCTGTTGTCAGCTATGTTTGCCTTTTATGTAGTGCGCATTTGACGGAGCTGCAAAAAGAGAGAGAGAGAGAGAGAGAGAGAGAGAGAGAGAGAGAGAGAGAGAGAGAGAGGAGAGAGAGAGAGAGAGCCATGTGTTCCCGGGTCGGATGTGAACGTGTGGTTCCCCCTCGTGCGGCTGCCTTCCCCCCCCCCCCCCTCTCCTGTTCCCGCCTGCCTGATGAGCTTTCCTGGCGCTCTCGTTACTTGACGGCCGGTGCCAATGATGTATTTGCGTTGGCTCCGCGCCAGGTGGCGGTTTTCCACTGCAAATGGACCGACGGCTGCTTGCGCCCGACGCCTCTCTCCATTACGCGTGGTAACTGTGTGTGGTGTGGCACCTGGCCGGCACACTCACCGGAGTTGGCGCCAGCCAGCAGCGCTGGTAGCGGGATAGCGAATCACGACCGGTCCCTTTTAGGCCAGGTGTAATGCAGTATAATGTGGCACTGACAGGGCGTGGAACAAGGAGGTTACTCAGAGAGCTGAATGCATATAAATTCGATGCGTAGTATAACATGCGGAGAACAAAAGTGAGATAATCGGCGATTTAGATACGTCGATCATGTGTCTCATTGATGTGCGGATAAGGTTGCTTGGTAGGAGTTGGATAAACCACGCACACATTCGCAGCAACCAGTGAGAGACTATCGGAAGCCGAAGAGCCATAACCGTACGGCTGATGGAGAGTATGGACAGTCGGGAGGCAGTGAGAAACAACGGAAATGAGGCCAGGAGCGACAATGGCTTTGGCTGTGGATGGATACCACGGGAACATTTGAGATAGGACCCTTAACACGGGCGGGGTTCGGTGGCGGCAAGTGTGCATATAGGTGTCATAGGAGATAGGGCCGCAGCTCTATCGGTGGCTGCCTGTGGTAGGTGTACGTAGCTGGGTAACAAATGTGAGGTGCGTGACACTTACCGAGGACTGTTGGGGACTGCTATCACAACGAGAGCCGTGTCCCTGCCCTGGTTCAGTCGGTCAGAGCGCCTGCCTCCCATCCTACTCGTGCAGCGGCGGGGGGGGCTGTCATATATATATATATATATATATATATATATATATATATATTGGTGACTGTATCAACGTGAGCCATTTTGACACTCAATCAAAGCGGTAGGTTTAAAAGAGACACCAACGACGACATCGGTCTGCCCGTCGCTGGGGGGAGAGTTGTAGCCGCTATGGCAGAGCTGTTCGCTAGCTAGGCAGCTCTTCCTGCACGTTGCATTAATTGAAAGATTCGAATGGATATGGCAGCCCAACAGTCATTGAGCACAAGCTTGCGCTTAACCTACGCTGCTCACATTTCACGGTGTGCATGCTTGCTTTAGTACGTGGGTTATGGTGCATGCCGCCCTACCTGTTCCTTCACATCGCGGCATTGCCGGCGACTGACGAGCTAATGCTCGCCCTTCGAGGGGAGCCAGCTCGGCGACTCGCGTGAGGTTTTTCCTGAAGAACTTCTGAACGGCTGAACATCTGATTCTGAGCGCTGCACCGAAATGCTGACCGAGTTTACTGAAGTTCCTGACCTTGACGGCGTATGATCCATTGCGTCTTTTGCTTGGTCGGACTTTGAACCTTGACTTATGACGTTTTGAACGTGCAATGTGCCTTTTTGACATAAATTTGGGGCTTTTGAAGAAATTTCTCGCTTCGTTTTTATCATTAGCGGGACTTTCTTTATTGTTTTTGTAACGTAGAAGGACGGGAAACAGCCTGCACTGTTTTGCCCAGACGTGGCATGTCGCAGCTTACACCCGTCGACGCCCTCTGATGTTCGTCGAGTTGTTTTCCAAGAGCTATTTAATGACGTGTCCCGTACTGGCGTTGCAGGTTCAGTTCGTGAGATGGCAGGGGGTTCGATTAATAGCCAAATTAACCCCTATGACCTGATTTGATCCATCAAAGGTCACATTCGCCATCGTTGAGTCACACCTATCCGATATGGTTTGACAAGTACCTTAAGGGGCGTTTTCCTCGTGGCGCTGGCTTATCAAATTCTTGAGACCTTGGGAGGGCTTGAGACCCTCTCGTAGGGCAAGGGTGAAAACACGCTAGTTTGGCGAATATTAATTGTTGTCTCCTTGCTGTTTGTGTGTGGTGTATGCTAGCCTCTGCTGTGTGTCGCGGCGGCTTGGGATGGCGCATCGCCATTACGGCGTGCTTGGTGACGCATCCACCGGTGTGGCGACAAGCACGACCGACAAAGCTGGTACAGCAATAGCTCGACAACCTTATTGATGCACAACATTACTTCTACTGCAAAGACTCATGCAGGATATTAGTGCTATACGACACGAATCTCTGTGTAGTTGAAACGATGACTGGTATAAGTTTTTGAAGCATGACTTTTGTTGTGCAGCACTAACGTCGCGTGGAAGTTTGCATTATAAATAAAGTCAAGTGTAAGTAAAACAAGAAGTTTTTAAAGTCAAACTAATGATGGGTATATTCTTTGAAGGATGCATTTTGTCGTGCAGCACTGATGTCGCATATAAGCATATTCAGTAAATGTGGAGGCATAGCAATGCTGGCGCCAGTAGGTGTTGCTGCATCATTAATGTCGCGGATCCGCACTCATTTCTTTGTGATGGGACGACGGGTCTCAGACGGAACCCACCGTATCAAAGCCACTGCATCACCGGGACCGACTGGGGCGCAGAGGTGTCATTTGTAACTTTCACAATATGAAATCGCTGACATTGCGCCATGCTTTTGCTACAATGGCGCTTTGTCGTTGTTGCGATTGGTCCACAAGAGTGTAGATGCGACGAAGAAGGAGAGTTCAGTTTCGCAGTCTATACGGCCGTGCACAGATGACTGTCCCGGATGGTGAGATCCGCACGACGCAGTACTCTGACTGTACACAGTACTCTGACTGTACACAGTACTTCAAACTGTACACAGTACTCTGACTGTACACAGTACTCCAAACTGTACACAGTACTCTGACTGTACACAGTACTCCAAACTGTACACAGTACTCTGACTGTACACAGTACTCCAAACTGTACCCAGTACTCTGACTGTACACAATACTCCAAACTGTTCGTGACCGAGCGTCCTTGGTGCCGAGGCGGGGCACCCACCCACACGGGCCGTTTCCTTACATGACCGATGAAATGTCATGCGTCCGTGTGTCTGAGTTTGGCTGCTGTATCTCCAACGTCTCTAGTTTTGTTTTCTTTATGCTATGGCTGATGCGGGAAGGCATGTTTGCTCGAAAAGGGCAGTTCAAAGCACTGTAAAGTCTGCGCTTCGGTGCGGGATTTGTCAAATGCGTCAGTCAACATTGGACAATATAGCGGGCTAGAACTTTTGGAGGAAAAAAACAACAGAATCCTTTTCTTTAGACACGTGCTATCATACGGCGCAAAATTCCCGTCCTACTTACAGCTCTTGTTTTGTACATCAAAATATTTATTTAGGGAGAGTGCGGCCCGGTAAGGCAACCCTGATAAGCTGCTTACAAAGTTTTCATCGTTGGTGTAATGGCTCCGTTCGCATCGATGTTGCACATTAGTGTACTGGCATTTAACATTTCGCAAGAATGAATGATTTACGCAAGTTGTTCAGTGTATTAGCGAGGAGCATTATTCCCATAGATAAGGCAGTAGTAGTAGTCTTATTCCTCGGAAAAAACAGGAGAATGGAAATATGGTTGGGTTGACATTTCGGTGAGATGTCTTTATCGAAACATAGCAGAAGTCAATTATATGTAACGTAAGGAGTTCACGTCTGCTATTAATTCGATAAAGGCATGCTGCCGAAATGTCAACCTAACCATATATCCATTCTCCTGGTTTTTCTGAGGAATAAGACTACGACTACTGCCTTATCTATGGGAATGAATGATTTCTTAGAAAACTCTGATACGGTGACCAAAACGCAAATTGTAAAATCAAACTCTGCCCGAATGCTGCGAACATCCTACAGAAAGATTATAGTCGTAAATTACCAAAGCGCTGGTTAACGCATAGAAGGTGCTTATGACATTAATGCAGTTCAGCATATTGCAAAACAATGGCGTGATCCCTACTTATTCGCTTTTGCGACAGGACGAGACAAACGGGATTGGGGATATCTGGGAAACTTGTCTGCCGGATAGGGCCATTGAGACCACCGCCGGATGTCTGGGCTGCACTGCTTCACCTGCCTGCCCTACTGTTTCAAGAGGCTGAACTTTAAGGAGTGTCGAATTTGGCTGAATCCTTGATCCCGCCGTGCTTTAGACTGGAGACTTAAGGCGCGTTCACAGATTGGGTAGGACCGGAGCCGACGCGTTTTCCGGCCGGGAATGTAGATCGTACGGCGTATGTTAGCGGTGTGATTAGGCCGTTGTGCTGCTGCCGCAGGTACGTGCGCCGAGTACCGCGTCTGATTCGGCACGCCAGCCAGCTGCTGTGGCGACCGCGGCCGTCCACCGGCCTCTCCCAGAGTCTGATCGACGACCTGGACCTGACGCCGCGCCGCGCCAAAACCGTCTACAGCGTCGAGATGGAGTACAGCCAGCCACTGGCCTGGATCACCCGCACCCCCGACGGTCGCTTCGTCGTCAATGGCGACGACGACGGCGGCTTCCTGACCGACTCCGGCGAGCGGCGGCGGCGCCGGCAGCTGCAGTCGCAGCCGCAGCCGCTGCGAACGGGAATCTATCACGTGGAGCGCGGCCGGCGCTCCCCAGAGCCGACGCCGGTGCCGGCCGGCCGCCGGGTGAGCCACGGCTTCGGCCGCCACCAGATCCCCGAGCAGGCGCCGGCCGTGTCGCCGCACGTGGCCCTCTCGCCGGACGGTCGCCGGTTCCGCGCCTCGTCGCCCGGCCCGCTGGGAGGCCAGCTGGGCCCGTTCGACTTCTCCGACCTGAGCTCGGTGCAGGTGCCCGGCTCTGTGGAGCGAACGTTCCCCAGCACAGTGCTGTCGTCGCTGTCGCAGCTGCAGACGCCCAGCTTCCGGGAGCGCCAGGCGGGCCCGCAGGAGACGCCGGTGCGCCGGCCTGACCCTCGGCTGCCGGCGCTGCGCACCATCCACGAGGCGGCGGCGGCCGACGCTGGAGGGCCGCACTACGAAAACTGGCCGGTGGAAGGCCGCTGGCGGGCGCCCGTGGCCGAGCCGCGGCTCCCACGCCTGCTGCAGCCGCGGCTCGCCTTTCGTGATTCGGGCCAGCACGTGCACATGGTGGGCCACATCGAGCCACCCCGAATCGCCGACATCCCGCGTCCCCGCCCGCGCCAGCGCGCCCAGCCCGTGTACGCCAACACGGGTCCGTGGCCGGCCGGGCTGGACGCCTACCGGCCGCAGCGGCCGCTGGCCACCAGCTCGCCGCCGCCGGTGCCCGTACCCAGCCGGCCGCGGCTCGTGTCGCGCGCCGAGCCGCAGACGCCGGTGCAGCGGGCCGCAGCCCCGAGCCACCCCGCACTCGAAGAGTCTCCGGCCAGCTCTCTGGGCCGCACCGACCGGCCGCTGGCCTACACGCGCGACAAGCTACAGGCGGCCATCGGCCGAGTGCGCTCCCAGCTGGGCCTGCTGCGGCCGGCCAGCGCGCCGGCCCTCTCGCGCTGGCCCGACGACGAGCCGCCGCCGCACGAGAAGTCCAGCTCCAGCGGGCTCGGCTCCGGCAGCAAGAACACGTCGCAGCGCACCCACTCGTCGTCGGGCATCTCGCAGCAGATATCGGACTCGCAACTGGAGCCGCCGCCGCCGCCGCCGCCGCCGGCAGCACTCCCGCCGCCTCACTGGCGTCCGGCGGAGCGCGCCGGCACGCACTTGCCGGCGTACCTGCCGCCGCCCGCCTACCTGGCGCCCCCGCAACCGCTCGACATCTCCGTTGATGACCACTACGAGTTCGACCCGGTGCTGACGCCGGGCACGGAGTCGCCGGGCGGCGCGCCGCCATTGACCCGTTCCCGGCCGCGACCCGTGCCCGAGATGGAGGCTCGTGTGCAGGCAATGCGCCAGGAGTTTCAGCAGTACCGGCAGCGGCGCGCCCGGCGGCACCGCTCTGGCGACGAGCCCATCACCGAGACGGTCTGTTGAAACAGTCCCGGAGCCGCACACTCCCCCCCCCCCCCCCCCCCCTGTGTTCGCTAACGCTACTGCCATTCATGCTTTACGTTCGCCATCAGAGTACAATCGTGTGTTTGCGTTTTGCGCCGTGCTGTTGCTCGATATTTTTTTGCACGGCGGGAGGTTTTGTGGCATTACATCTGCGATTCTTTGGTTCAAATGTGACAGCTTTAATGGCGCCGTCGCGGCGGCCGCTAGCGTGTGGCGGGGTGCGGCGTGGACCGGCGGCGGCTGGCGCGCGCGCGCCGCCCGCTCGGTCGCACCTGTTCCTGTGATAACCGGTCCTCTCGGGCCGACCAACTCTCGGAGCCCCCTCCCCCTCCCCGGCTCCTCGCAGGTTGTACATAAGCGTGAAGATGCGAAGATGCGTGACGTGTCGGCGTCGCCCACGCACTCCGACCCATGTATATAGAGGTGTTTTGTATTGTTGTACCTAGGCCGCGCAGGCACTTCACTCTCCGTAGTTGTTCAAAACGCCACCATCCCCGAGAACCTGTGTAGTGCAGTTAAACGGTGCCGGTCGGTAGTCTGACGTGGTCGGAATGGTCAGCAGTACTGGGCGTTGTCAGCCGTTCGCCAGAGCCCAGTGCCGCCGACTCCTTTTGCGTTGCCTAGCGACACCCACCACGCCCGTCTGTTGAGGCCGCGATGATGGAGGGACCGAGAGGGTGTCGTAGCTGGTGATGCCGAAAATCTGGTCTGTAGTTACACATGTCGACTCGCCTAACGTCATTTGGACCGTGACCAAATGCGGCGTTGCCGACTACAGATGGAGCCCCCCCCCCCCCCCCTCCCCGGCCCTCGGTATGCCCGACACGAGCAGTGACTTCCCAGTCACTGTGCCCACCGTTTAGTGGTAGGAATGTGCGTGGCGTTGTTGTTGCCGGAATCTCCTGTTGTTTTGTTGGAGCGATTCTTGCCGGGCTTCTTATGTTGTTGAGAATCGTCGAGCCCGGTGATGTTGGCTGGCCTGTGGCCCTGTGCACAGGCGTAGGAAATATGTTAGAGGGGGCCAATTCTGCGAAAACAAGCTGATTTGTGCGCAACGTCCTGGTTTCCACTCGACTTCGACCATGGTGCGTTGAGCTTTTGAAAATTTGTGTGATGACTCGTGTTTTATATCATGCGCCATTGTTTGTCCATAAAGTCGTGGGGCTCAAATACATTGCAGACCCCCTCACCTGAGATACTGCCCCCCCCCCCTCGGCCTTATCTGAGATACTGTCTCGCCGCCTCCTCCCCCGACTCTCTCTTTGGTTCGCGCTCCATTGGCTCCGTGGCCCGGTGTGTTACTGTGCGCGATATGTTGTGTGTTTTTCCCCTCTGACATACCTCACGGGCATGTTTTAGTCACGGGCGTGCTGCTACGACTGATGCTCAAACCCCGAGAGGGCCCATCCCCCCGGCGCTCGGCCGCACACCGACTGATGGCCGCTTCGGCCGCCTAACAGCATCATGCTTTTCGCTTCGCATGACATGTATTATATACTGTACCACTTGGCAAATACAGTGTCTTTTGTACAATGTCGATGGTGTTTGTGGTGTGCGCAGCGCAGATGACGGACCTTAATGCAGCACAAGAACTTTTGGCACGGACTAAGGACCAGTCACTGCGAGCGGGGGCAACAGAATGACGGCCTCTTCAAGATGGCGCGAAACACGTAAAGCTGTCCTACTTTTGTGCGGTTTTGATACAGTTTCATTGGTGGCATTTCGTTTCCATCAATGCGTTAAAACATGCGACCGGTGATTGCATTAGGCACTGCGATCTAGAACTTCAGTAAATTCCATTTGTTTGCTTGGAATAACTGTATTCAACCGATCACAATTCCATTCAAGGAAGCAGTCATGCGGTGAAAAATGTACGAACGACAATCAGCACAGTTATCACCCGAGGTACGCATGTAGCGTAAATGTCATCGAGCCATGCTGGTAAATCTGCCCACCAACGGTACCAGATCACGTGGCGGTAATTGATTTCCGTTACTGCGACCGAAGCGCCAGCCCTAGACCCCTTCTCATTTGTTTTTTGTTACACACGAGGCGCGGATCCAAGATTCCAGGGGGCGTTTTCTTTAAAAAAAGCTCCCTTCTTGTAGACCTCTACCCTGACTGCATCGCAATCCTACAAGTGCTTCGCTGACAAAGCAGCAAACTGAGCATCGGATTCCTTGTTTGATGGTGTTTTGATCGCTCTGATGATCCCTTTAGCTTCCCATCAATGATCGTTCAAGATGACATTAAAGCTTATCCATCCGAGAAAGGAACCACCTCGTCAATAAACAAACAAACGCATGTGGACCTCTCAAGCTGTATGAAGGGCCACCGTAAGGGCGCGGAGCGCCGGATCGCTGGGTGTTTTGTGTGCCGCTGATGAACGCTGGTGCCTTTCATAACTGAGCACGCATGATGTGCGAGTGATTGTGGCTATGATGCGATGCGCTATGTACTTCATAATGTGTCCTTTTTATCAGTATGCGCTCATGCCACTGATATTTCAACATTGCACTGGCGTGTGGTTCAACGAGCTTCGTCCGGCGCCACGCCACGCTTTGTTCATCGCAGATGGCACGATGCTGGGCGGATGATAGACAATTTACGATGGCAAGTCCCGGAGGCGTCTCAACCACAAGCTCCGAAAGAGGGATCGGGTCACCTAGTTCGGGTGGCTAGGCACGTCTACTGGCAGATAGGGCCGCCGTCCCGCGGGCTTAGCGAACTGCCAGCAGCGACGCCACTCCAGGACCGGAGCGCGCCGTGATGCCAGACCAGCCGCTGTCACAAGACGGATAGGGCCGCCGTCCCCGACGCCACTCCAGGACAGGAGCGCGCCGTAACACCAGACCAGCCACTATCACAGGACGGATGGGCCAGGCGGTCCCCGCCACATAATACGCGAAGCGAGGCTGAGCGAAAGAAAAGAGGAGAGGGGAAGGACGAGCGCCTCCAGCCGTCGGTACTAACAGTGGGTGATGATATGCACGACTTCACCGATGGTTAGGGCGACGAACAATAGATGTCATAGCAAATGGCCCATCGATGCAGCCAGTGCTGTCTTTACATTGACATTAACGCACGTGGGCCTCTTGGCAGCTTGAGAGCGCACGCACCGTGCGCGCTCTTCTTGTCTCGTCAGAGGGATTAGTGTAAATCCAGCTCCGTTTTACTCTGCAATGGATGAGGGATGAAAGAGGTACGTTAAGTGGGCTTGTGCCATCAGGCGCGAAGCAAGGGACAGGGGCAGGTGCATTACGTTAGACCGGCTAATACTCTCTGTTATCGATGCAAGAAAAACGTGTGCGAAGTTACGTCAGTTCAGCTAATTTCTTTCGGTAGCAAATGCAACGTAAAACACGAAACACATACCCGCACCGTTTATTCACAGACAAGGGTACCCTTGGATGGCGGGTGATCATTACATTGCAGAAAAGGTTTTCCCGCACGGCACATGGAGTTCCCCACGCACTGGCCATTGGCTCCGTGGTTGGGTCCATCAGAGACCTGGACCAGGTTGCTACCCGCAGCAAGTGGGGAAGGCGGGCCCGGGTGACCTTGCCCGGGGTTACCTTGCCCCGAGTGACCTTGTCGTTTTAAGTGATGTAATTCGGGCCAAGTCATATTAATAAAAACGGATTTCTTAACTTATGGAGAAAATCAGCACGTTAATGCCGAAGTGTGCTTTGAAAACACACATGCAAGTGAAAAAACCAGCACGTTTTGGCTGAATGGCAATGTTATGGCAAATGCTATGGCAAATGTTTATGGCAAACCTGTAATGGTGATAAACATAACATAAATCAACAAAACCTATTGGCAACCAAGAAAACATATTCGTTGGCAATTGAGCAGGTGAAAACCTCTTAACATTTGATTACTTAATGTAATTAGCAAATTTTTTGGCTGAAATTCGAAGAAGAGCAAAAGGAGTTCTCAGTGAGAGTCACCGGGGACGGAAGGCACCGTCAATGGGCGTCTGTCTTTGTGCACAGAACGAGCTTAACATGGCAGCATCTGAATGGGGCAAGTGAGTATGAAATGTGCCGCCAAGCACAGTATGTGGCTGGACATGGTCCGCCAGAGTGAAGGCGGACTGCGTTCGATGATGTATGCGAGAACTAGTTTTGGGGTCCATTCGGAAACTAGCGAGCTTTCCTTGGTTTGATGTGGTACGTGCGCTGACGCCCGTGCTGATCTCATTCACGCCGTAAGAAAAGCGATATGACAGATTGATGACAGCAAGAAAATCATAGACTGAGCAAGAAAGGTGGTTACGGGCAGGCATGTCAAGAGTCTGTTTGGCTGCAGCCTCTGCGAGGTCGTCCCTTAGATGGCAGATCGGCCTTGTATCCAGGAATTGAGGACGATGTGGCGCGAATTGTATGGGTCAAAGGTTGACTAGAATTATGTATCAATGATAAGGCGTGCGAGGAAAAGCTCGCGTCCGTACAGACGACTGTTAATTGGTGTGTTTGTTTGAGGTAGCAAAGTGCTGAAAAGGCTGCGAATAACTCCGATGTGTAAACCGCATGATAATATGAAAGGCGTTTAGCTTTACTATGCTGGTTGCGGATAAATGCAACTTCGGTGTTGCTATCCGTTCGGGAGACGTCGATATTATATATGTATGTATATATATACATATATATATATATATATATATATATACTTTTTTTTTCTCTCTCTTCTCTCTCTCTCTCTCTCTCTCTCTCTCTCCTCTCTCTTCTCTCTCTCTCTCTCTCTCTCTCTCTCTCTCTCTCTGTGGTATTCATTTCGAATCTCTGCGAACAAGGACGGCGCCTCCATATTTGTGAATGCGCGTTTCGTGTATGCCACATAGTAATTGCATTGTGGCAGGGCTGTCAAGGCAGATGCGACATGGCGGAGGCGTGGGGAAATTGTAGATCTGTGGGAGTTGGAGCTAGTGTTGTGCTTGGAATCCGCGGGTGCTGATTGTGTATGCTTGCTGCGTTTGTGAAGAGGGTGCTATTAGTATTGTTGTGTACGTGATTAGTTCCCCTCTGTCCTGCCGACGTAGGCGCCGTCACGGTAGCACAGTGGTTTAGCGCGTCTGCGCTGTGGGCGTGTACGCATTTCGTGTTGGGTTCGAATCTCAAGAGCGGCCGACTGTTTTGTAAGGAGACATTTTACTTTCACGTCTCTTCTCGAAGCTACGTGGTCACGTGACCCGGCCAATCAAAGGAGGAGAGTAGGTCACGCCTGGGGTCGGGTCGGCGGTGGGTTAGTGATGGTCCGGGCGGCGCCGGGGAAGGTAGTCAGCTCTCGTTGATATTCACGACGTAGCTGGCTCCTTTCCCTCCGCTTCCTTTGACTGTCGCTCCGGTCCTTCTACCCTCGGCTCTCGTTGATATCACGACGTAGCTGGCTACTCTCCCTCCTTCCCTTTGACTCCGACTCCGGTTCTTCTACTACCCTCCGCCGTTGATATACCGACGTCAGCGTGTCCTTGTCAACATTGCTATTCACGATGTTGATGCATCTTTCGTGGCTGTTGTTGTTACCGACGGCTGCTACCTCCCCTGGGGATTAAAGCCGCCGTGTAGTCTTACCGAACATGTCTAAGTGATGTAGGAAATTTGGATGACTTCATGCCTATGTGCTCCTGTGATTTATATACCATATTTTGGTTCAACGCCTTTGATCTACTAGAGATGAAATCGAGCCGCCCAACAAAACAGCATTGTTTAAGTGGGCTGCGTGGGTCTGGCAGCTGCCCGTGCATCAAATCTCCGTAATAAGAGCTTGTGTCGATACATTGGGAGCGGTTTCGCATGCTTTCACCAATAGGGCGGACTCCTAGGAGATGCGGAGTTTGCCCGTAATTAGGCGGAGAACGGCGATCTGGATAGCTCCATGGTGTTAACCCCCCCCGGCCTGGGGTCCAAGACAACTACGCCCGGCCTGGGGTCCAAGGCAACCGCCCCGGCCGGGGGTCCAAGGCAACTACGCCCGGCCTGGGGTCCAAGGCAACTACGCCCGGCCTGGGGTCCAAGGCAACTAACGCCCGGCCTGGGGTCCAAGGCAACTACGCCCGGCCTGGGGTCCAAGGCAACTACGCCCGGCCTGGGGTCCAAGGCAACTACGCCCGGCCGGGGGTCCAAGGCAACTACGCCCGGCCTGGGGTCCAAGGCAACTACGCCCGGCCTGGGGTCCAAGAAACTAATGCGCTCGGCGGGGTCCAAGGCAACTGCGCCCGGCCGGGGCCCGAACAACTACGCCCGGCCTGGGGTCCAAGGCAACACGCCCGGCCTGGGGTCCAAGACACTGCGCCCGGCCGGGGGTCCAAGGCAACTGCGCCCGGCCGGGGTCCAAGACAACTCGCCCGGCCTGGGGTCCAGACAACTGCGGCCCGGCCGGGGTCCAAGACAACTGCACCCGCCTGGGGTCCAAGACAACTGCGCCCGGCCGGGGGTCCAAGCACACTGCGCCCGGCCGGGTGTCCAAGACAACTGCGCCCGGCCTGGGGTCCAGACAACGGCTCCCGGCCGGGGGTCCAAGACACAACTGCGCCCGGCCGGGGGGGGGGGGAATGACTCCTCCTGGGATCTCTGACTTCCAGCGCCGTATGATAAAACAATTTGATCCAGTTTGAAGGTCGCGTCAAGTCATGCCATAAGGCACACCTCACTTTTTCCCTTAGGTCAAATGCGAGGTAACCAGAATCCTAAAATGTCAAAAACGCAAAATAGCAGACAGTTACCTGACTGCAGATCATTGACCTTACAGTTTTCCGAAGAAACTGAAATTGTTAATGGTAGGTATTATTATGTTGTATTACTAAAACACATAATGAACAATGGGCAAATGATCCACAAAAAAGTTAGTTGTGGTCAAACATTTTAAGGTGATCTCTTAACTGACTTAGATCACTGCCCTTGGTATATCAAAACTTTAAATTGGCGCAAGGGATGTCAAGCCATTGACGAACAGG